>NC_059119.1:43524412-43843451 GCF_020740685.1 Jaculus jaculus | reverse complement strand
CCGTTCTTCTGAGGAACTGGAGTTACAGACACATGTGGCCGCGCCCCGCATGAGCGTTTGGAGGGATTTCAGGTCTTCATGCCTGTGCAGGAAGCCTCTTATCCACTGAGCTGCCTTCTTCACACCCGAGAATTCCAATGTACTTGCCTTTACCACTGTTCATTTGGTCTGTGTTTCATGCATCTTATTTAAAACATTCTCCATCCTTACATCACAAAGATATTTGATTATATTCCAAGATTCACATTTAGATGATGCAATTATTTTAAATTTATTCTGAATGAGGTATGAAGTAGGAATAGGCTTTATTTCCCTTTTGTATTTTGTTACTTCAGACTAATTCCCCAAATTCTCTTCCTTTTCATGCAAACTGTAATGCCACTTATTTCACATATCCAATTTGTACATAAGTGTATCTTTGTAGGCTTTCTATTTTTTGTTTATTAATAGACTTTTAGATCAATACTCACTGTCTTCATTAAAACAGGTTTATAAGATTTATTATAAAGCCAATTCTTCTTTTCCCACCTTTTCATCAATATCTTGCTAATTTTGATGTTGTTTTCACGAATTAATTTTAGAAGCAGCCTTTCAAATTTCATTAAATTGCCACCAGGATCTCTTTGGGTTTTCATTGAGCATAACGATTATTTTAATGAGAACTGCTATCACTACACATTGAAACTTAGTAAACATAATATTAGTTTTTATGTAAGTCATCATTAATGTCTTTCAAATCATAAAGTTTTATGATTTTATGTCTAAAAATCATGAGCTTCTTTGTTTACACTTAATCATAGGCTTATTTTATTTTTGATACTGCTACCAATGACACAGATATGCTTTCAATCCACTTACTGTTTCTGCTGTTGCATAAAGCAGAGTTTATTTTATGTGGAGCATATATACCTGCTGATTTCTCATTAACTCTGATCCTTAGCCAGTAGATTGTCTTAGGGTTCTATCTAGACAATCACAATACCATCTACAAATAATGGAATTTTGCTTCTTTTTCTTCAAAGTACATGCTTCTTAATTACATCATTTCTGTTCCTATGCTGGCAAGAAACCTAGTTCATTATAAAATCAAAATAGCACTAGCAAGGGTATTAATCTTGTGTTAGATATTAAAAAGGATGTTTCTAATGTTTTACATTATTATGATTTTGCTTCATGATTTGTAGATACTTTTTATTAGGAAAAGAAGATTTCTCTCAGTAATTTCCTAAAGTTTTTTTTTTTTTGTTATTATTCGTACATTAATGCAGATTCTGTTGAATGCTTTTTAGGCAACTATTGAGATGATAATTTGGATTTTCTCCTTTAATCTGTTTATGTGATGAGTTCTATTATGTTTTAAAATCTAAAACCAGCTCTGTATTCTCAAGATAAAACTAACAAAAGGGTGGTACATATTGATTTTCGAATTTATTCCCAGTTTCAGTAGTGAATATTTTGTTAAGGATTTACATTAATATTCACAAGTGATATTGGCCTGTAATATTCCCTTGTAGCAAAGCACTAGCCTTGTGTGTTTAGATATTAATGTCAAATTAGCCTTGAAATAATTAACGAGCTCTCCTTCTTTCTATTTGCATTGACCATGTTCTTTTGGGTTTGACTGTACCTTGGTCAGTTTTATTCCTGATTGTCAGTTCATTGCCTCCTTTAATGAAGTAACATTTGAAAACTTGCAATTTCAAATTCATTCTTTTTAAAAATTTATTTATTTTATTGACAACTTCTATAATTGTGCACAATAACCCATGGTAATTCCCTCCCTCCTCCCACTTTCCCCTTTATAACTCTACTCTCCATCATATCCTCGAACCCGTTCCCCCTCTCAATCAGTCTCTCTCTCTCTCTCTCTCTCTTTTTTTTCCCCTTTGGTTTTTCAAGGTAGGGTTTCACTCTAGTCAAGCCTGACCTGGAATTCACTATGAAGTCCCAGGGTGGCCTTGAACTCACGACAATCCTCCTATCACTGCCTCCCAAGTGCTGGGATTAAAGGCATGTGCCACCATGCCTGACTCTCTTTTATTTTGATGTCATCATCTTTTCCGCCTATTATGATGGTCATGTGTAGTTAATGTCAGGCACTGTAGTAAGATCATGGATACTCAGGCCATTTTGTGTCTGGAGGAGTGCATTGTAAGGAGTCCTATCCTTACTTTCGTTTTTACATTATTTCTGTCATTTCTTCCTAAATGAACCGTGAGCCTTGGAGGGTGTGATAGAGATGTTTCAGTGCTGAGCACTCCTCTTTTACTTCTCAGCACCATGGTGCCTTCTGAGTCATCCCAAGGTCACTGCCCTCTGAAAAGAGAAGGTTCTGTAACCAAAAGTGAGAGTAGCATTAATTTACAGGTATGGACATTAAGAGAGATGCTTACTGGGCAGTTTGGTGAGCGTAGTATGTACATTTAGCCAGAAAAAAGCAGATGTTAATACTCCTAGGGCTCGTGACTATACCTGTTGTAGGTTTTCAGTATCATTGATGTATTTCCTCCCATGGGTCATGCCTCCAGTCCAATTAGAGAGCAATTGTTTTCCCCCATAACAGACATTACCAGTTGTCTCATTTGCCTGGCTGGCCAAATTTAAGGCTTGCCATGTCCACTGTTGAGTCTCTGCTAATGATTTCTCTCTGTCCATTGAATTGTATGCAGCATGGCTTTTTCTAGCTTTCTGTCAGCTGGTCTACATGGAGGAGGTTTTCAGCTCAGCTCCAGCAGGATTTCCCAGTGACCCTGCAGCCCAAGTAGAGGAGTCTTCAGCAATAGGATCTTTCCATCTTCATGCTGAGAAACCAGGGGCCTCAGCAATGGCCTGTAACATTTTGGAGACATAAATGACCTCCCTGGCCAGCAACTCAGCAGAAGGTATCCCATCCCTGGCACTGAAAATTTTCCAGTGACAATATATGGCTTTATGGCTTTTGGGTGTTCCATTGTCCAAAATAGGTTTCCATATTATTTATTCACATCCTTTTAGATTTTTATTAGCCCTCCATCCACCTTTCTTTTACTCAATCTCTTCCCCTGACTTCACTTAGGCCTTTTCACTCCCAGGAATCTGTTTTCCTACTTACATATATACAATGCTATCCTATTAAGTCCCCCCTCCCTCCCTTTCTATTCCCTTTATGTCCTCTTTCTATCTTATGGTCTCTGCTACAGAGTTTTATTCCTACTCACATAGGAGTCCATTCATTTGTACCTAGGATCCACATACAAGAGAAAACATGTGAAGCTTGGCCTTCCAGGCCTGGGTTACCTCACTAAGCTCAAGTTTTTTTTTTTTTTTTTTTTTTTTGACCTTTTGAAATATAGATCTTCTGCAAGTCAGGAATGCATTTATTCCTAAAGTTCCTAGAAGCCATCTATAGTGACATTTCTTTTCTCAGTCATCACTTTAGGACATTTCTGTTTCACTTAGGAAAACTCTCAAATTTCACATATTCATACCATGGCTACTGCACCATTTCAAAACTGTTTTGCTAATATTGGGAGGTTAGAACTCATTGGAATTCACTAATAAGACCAAACAACAAGAAATAAGTCAGTCCCTCTATTTTTCTTTATTCTTTTGGATCATTCCATTCAGAATCCCCCATTCTCTGGTTCCCATTTTGTCTGGCTGCTCTCTTAAGTCTGATGCACATCAAGCATCCTGGATCTCCCATTAACCTTCACAGGGAAATCCATCTCCTCTCTTTCTTTCATCAAAACTCTTGGTCTGTAAGCCTTATTTTTTCTTGGCTTCTGCCTTTTTATTTCTCTATGAGTTTTTGAGCCTCATTTCTACAATAAAATGATGATTCTTTACAAGTTATGAATTGTCTTTATTGTATCTTACATGTTTGAACATAGACTCTTACTCCATAGCCAGGTAGGCATTGAAATCTCAGCCATCCTCCTACCTTAGTCTTATAAGTACTAGGATTACAGGCATGATTCACCAATCTATGGTCTTCATCTGAAATACCACAGGTGATGTGATTATTAATTTTTTTTTCAGTAATCTATTTTACTCCCCACCCCCTAGATATTTTAGGGACTTTCATTCATTAAGAGATTTCTGAAATTTAATGTGGATTTTTTTGTTTGACTTATTACTATTCTTTTTTTTATTAATTCATGATGTTAGACAAAGCACCTTTTCCATGCAGAAACTCAAATCCCTTGATGCTAAGTGCTTTTCTGATTTATTCATTTTACAATTCTCTTTTCTTTATCACAATTTAGTATTTTTCGGTTGGATATTGAATCCCCAAGTGTACTCCTGTAATTGTGCAGTCTGTCTCTCCCTTTGCCAATACTTCTGTTCTGGAAAGTTCTAAATTTCATTGAAATTAACATAACTCTATTATTTAAGTAAGCTATTAACATATTTTAATCTATCTTTGTTTTGCAGAGGAATTTGGTTAGCTGTCACTACACACTTGTTTTCAGCATCCTGCTTTTGTTTCGTCTAAGAGATATAGAGATGAGTAGGTTTTTTTTTTTTTTTGTTGTTGTTTTTTAAGTTTTCTACCCATATTGCTTTTGTTTTGAGAGAGAGTCTCTCATGTTTCCTAGCATGGCCTTGAAGTCACTCTGTAGCTGAGAATGACCTTGCATTTTTATTCCTTTTTCCTCCACCTCCCTTCTATTACTTTGTTTTGTTCTGTTTTCCACGTTGCTTATTAGGCCGCTGCATTTATGCCAGCAATTTCCATATATGTGGCTGCTGACATTGCCAGTTTTTTTGTAACTAACAATGAAATCAGATACCGAAATTTGAGTGTAAGCTCTGTTTGCAAGATGTTTGGTGAAAGAAACTTAATGGAGGGTGATGAGGCATAGGCTCTCGGAATTCGTAAGCTCTATCTCTGTAGCTACATATTTTCGTTTAAAGATAATAGCTCTATAACAACTCGTTTTTGGAAATGAGAACGTGCTTACAGATGAGTGAGCTATAGGTTGTTGACACACGATCAAGAGGCAGAGGTAGGAGGAGTGCTGTGAGTTTGAGGCATTCTGGGACTACAGAATGAGTTCCAGGTCAGACTGCACTAGAGTGAAACCCTACTTTTGAAAGAAAAAAAAATCAAACAAACTAGAAAAGAAAACACAATTCTGCATTGGCATTTCAGATATCTCATACTCTCTTGACATATGACACTTGGGAAGATGTCATCTGTGTATCTCACCAAGGGAATGACACATGCATTAGCGTATCAGTTTTCCATTGTTTCCACCTCCCTTGAGATGGGTGCTTCCTATTGGATTTGAATTGATTGATCATTTCCTACTTTAACTCATCTCAAATCTAACTGATCATAAGCAGAAACATGGGACTGGGAAATTAGAATAAGCATAGATAAAGAAAATACAGATTTTCCAGGTATGGTGGCACATGCCTTTAATCCCAGCACTCGGGAGACAGAGGTAGGAGGATCGATTGCCATGAGTTCAAGGCCACCCTGAGACTACATAGTGAATTCCAGGTCAGCCTTGTCTAGCATGAGACCCGACCTCGAAAAAAAAAAAAGAAAAAGAAAAAAAAAAAAGGAAACCCAGATTTGATGATAGTAGTAAGTATAGTAAGTATCTATTCTTCTAATTTTTCTTACTTTCCTAACTTTCATCATTTCCCTTTTAAGAGGTAGCCTGAAGAATAATTTTTATTTATTTATTTATTTTTTAATTTATTTATTTATTTATTTATTTGAGAGCAACAGTGGGGGGTGGGGAGGAGAGAGAATGGGCACGTCAGGGCCTCCAGCCTCTGCAAACGAACTCCAGACACGTGTGGCCCCTTGTGCATCTGGCTAACGTGGGTCCTGGGGAATCAAGCCTTGAACAGGAGTCCTTAGGCTTCACAGGCAACTGTGTAATCGCTAAGACATCTCTCCAGCCCTGAAGAATAATCTTATATCTAGAAAGCTATAGCCCAAAAACTCAGATGTTTTCCTTTCACTTTAAACACCATGTTCCTTCCTTTATGTAGATTTGCAACAAAAAAGACTGTGCACTGCACAGGTAAACTCTTGAGTTCTAATTCATGCAATGTGTTCATGTTTTCTTTTGGGAGAGCTCTGTTCTATATGAGTGAAATCAACCTTAATTTCCTTGTGTAAGAAGATAGAGAAAAGGTGATTCAATTTATAAAGGTTGCCAGAGAACTCACATAAACACACACAAACACACACACACACACACACACACACACACACACATCATATTATCCTATAAGCAATTGTATTATCACACATTTGCTTGCATTAACCCTCAATTCTGAGAGGTGAAAACAGTAGACAGAAAATGTTGACTATGACCAAAGGAATATATCTTTACTTTTTTTTTTTAATTTAAGAATCAGTGTATAGATGAGACTTTTGTTCTTTGCTTGGCTTTGTTATGAAAAACCTTGTTACATTAGCCATTAGCCAACTTTCTTGTGGCTAAGTGAGTTTCAGTGAGCTAGATAACATTCAGAATTCACAGATGAAAAAAAATGTGCTGCTTACAAGTATTGTCAGATTCATGTATTCTAGTAATACTGCTTGCCAGGTCTTCAGTAGATATTATAATTATCGATCATTGGTTAAATGAATTTAGGATTACGTATATGCAACCACCGCTTCTGAGGAGAAATGATTCCTTTTTTACCCACATGATGTTATAAGTAAACTCATTCCTCAGGGCCTGAAAAGGTTGAAAACCACTTTGTTATAGAACATTATTTTCAAATCCCCTGTATAAACGCCAAATATTTTTTTGAGATAGGTTGAATAAAAGACAATTTATTGGGCTGGAGGGATGGCTTAGTGGTTAAGGTGTTTGGTTGCAAAGCCAAAGGATCCCGGTTCAATTCTCCAGGATCCACATAAGCCAGATGCACAAGGGAGCGCATGTGTCTGGAGTTCATTGCAGCCCTGGTGCACCTATTCTCCCTCCCTCTATCCCTCTCTCTCTCTGCTTCTTTGTCTCTGAAATAAATAAATAAATTTTAAAAATTAAAAAAGACAATTTATTGAGCTTGGTTTTTCTATTAAATAATACTTTCCTTAGATGAGTCAATTAAGAATGAAAAATTAAATTGGTCATAATGGTTGATTTTATTTTCAAATGGAAGCATATGAATACAATAAGTGACCTATTAACCTTCCTTTCCTTTACTAGCTGGTAAATTCAGTCTGCATTACAATGTGTAATCTAAAAATGCACACTGAGTTTACATTGTTTTTCTGTGAAGGAAAACAGACTGAGATACATATGCATGCACCAATGCAAAAAATATAAATGCATCTAAGATGTGAGTTGAAAACTTATAAAATCAAAAATAAAGGTGAAAATGCTTTAACAGAATGTATAGATTATAGTTACAAGATTCAGAGATATCTGATTGTCAGTTTTTAGGCTCATTCTATAATAGCTGCATCTTTACTGTCATAAAATTTTATAATATTTAAACATTCTAACATTAATGTCCCTCTATTTAATAATATAATCTTAATTTCTCAAAGAAAATACCCTTTTGGTCAAAGGATGTTAACTTCAGATAAATTGCATTATATATGCATCACATTCAATTTAAGATTTATGAAAATATCACAGCTTGTAAGCTATAGCCATACCTGGCTATTAAGATATGATACATTTATATTGTGTGTTAAGTCTTCAGGCTTTCACATCTAGCAAAATTTTGTAGGTACTGAAAGATGAAGTCTGTGTTGCTATGGTAATTATTGCATTACCTAGGAGACAGGCAGTGTTGGAATGATGTCATTGATCTAACTCATAAAACATTTGTAGTGGTAGGTATGGCCAGGCAGAAAATTGATCAGTGATACAAAATCAAGAAGTCCCAAATAATACCACTTTTCTTAGCAAACAAGATGCTGAAAAAGAAGAATTAGCAGATGAATGCTAAAATGACTTGTACCAATAGTCTCTGCTTTTGAGTTGGGTCAATATTCTCATCAGTATTTCCCAAAGCTGTTAGATGAGAAAAAGTGCCCATGTACACAATAAAGAGATATAGCAATGTGTTTTATGGGAAGAATAGTGGAAATGACATCCCATTTAAAACTGATTTTCGGGCTGGAGAGATGGCTTAGTGGTTAAGCACTTGCCTGTGAAGCCTAAGAACCCCGGTTTGAGGCTCAATTTCTGAGGGCCCACGTTAGTCAGATGCACAAGGGGGTGCACACACCTGGAATTCGTCTGCAGTGGCTGGAAGCCCTGGTGTGCCCATTCTCTCTCTCTCCCTGCCTCTTGCTCTGTCTGTCATTGTCAAATAAATAAATAAAAATAAACCCCCCAAAATTTAAAAACTGATTTTCACTTAACATGTCTTTAGTAGGATCTCATGTGTAATAGTTATAAAGGAAAAAGGAATGATATGCACTTTCAATTCTTACTGTGATGTATTCCTTAGAGAGTTGTGTACAAAGAGACATGAAAAGGGGCAGAAAAGAGGGGAGGGAAGTAGGGGATGCAGGTGCTGTAACAACAGAGAGATCAGGAACTGGCGCATAGGTGACTGCAGAATATGATGAAATACAAATGGGGAGGGGGAGATAGCAGAGACAAGGACGGGGGAGGGTGCCGCAAGTTTTTCTACTTCAACAGGGCTCGTCAGGAGGTGACTGGCCTGCGGCCATCCCCGCTTCTGTTTCATCTAAAAGACTTCTAAATGTCACCAGAGACACCACCCATTTAGCTTGCCAAAGGGCCTAGATTGTGCAAATTGTTCCCAAGAGACACACAAAGTGTTTCTGATCAGCTTTGGGGAAAATGTCCTCAGAGCATGAGTAGTTTAAGATCTTCTGGAAGGTGACAAATTCATAAGAGTGTGCCTGGTTCTCACATGCAGTGCAGGTTGGGTGAGGAGGCTTGAGGGAATGCTGCAATCCTACCTGTGAGGATTGCTAGTGAGGCCAAAGGGTCAGACAGGTTGCTTGTCTTGGGGAATAATCTACAGCTGATAATGTATTGCGTATTTGGAGTTTGCTAAAATTGTAAGCATCTTACCACATGCACACATATGTGCATAGCCAGTTCTCTTGAATAGAAGAAATAAAATATATACCTATACTCCTACATTAGGTAACTATGTGCATAGAAAGAGTTCTCTTGAGGAATAGAAGAAATAAAATGGACACCTACATACGAAAAATAGGTAGCTATGTGCATAGGCAGGTTTCTATTGAGGGTAAGAGGCAATAGAAAATGCACCATATCTTATTATAAAAGTGGATTCATTAGACTGGCTTGATCTACAGAAACTGTATAGTATAATGGCAATCTGTGAGCTAAAGATGAAGGGAACCTGACAGTTGCTTAGTCAATAAAGCTGGAAGCTTTAGCAGTACCAAACCACAGATATTGGCTGGAAGGTCCCTGTAGAGTAGTACTCAGTCCACATTATAAGGGCAAAGGATATGATGTGAGCAGCAGTGATAGTCATACTTGTTCAAGGAGAAGGAGAGGCAGGCAGCCAGTAATGATTTACTCTCAGACATCTTTATATTTTGGCCACATGGTACTGCCTACTTTGAGAGTCTTCCCTCCCACCCCCATCTCAGTTAAAGCTCCCTGGAAATGACCTTGTGGAAATACTGGAAAGTGTGCCTTTTAGCTGATCGCAATTCCTGTCAGATTGCCATTATCAATGTGAGGTTATGTCAATTAACTTCCTTGTGATAGGCATTTGAGAATGTATATAAAATTATGACATACACATCATCAACACATGCAGCTCTAGTTTGTTAATTATAGCTCAATAAAGTGGGGAGAAAAGATGGAAGAAGTTCCCTTGGATTTACAAGACAAGCATATACTGTTGAGCTGTGTAATACTGATCCAAGGCCCGGCTTTCTTCCCACATCCTTCAGCCTCTCACTTTGACTTCTGTAGCATGGAGCAATTCGTTAGAAATACAGGCAGCCCATTTCGCTTTGGCCAAGGTGACATAATACATTTAGTGAAATGCAGTTATGTCAGCCTAGGAGAGTTTATTGTGTCAGTCTCCTATGGTGATTGAATTTCACAATGGCTACATGCAGACTCAACTTTCCTCCAAAGGCTCACATGGGAGAATGCGGGCATGATGATCTTTCAGCTGTGGTGGGAAGGGTAGGCATGGGGAAAAGGGGACAAGGTCCTAGAAACCCCATGAATCACACACATGGCTGTGGGCTAATGCTCTCTTTATTTGTATCTCAGACTTAATTGGGTTTCATTTGGGAGGGAGGCTATGCTTACACGGTGTTACACATTCATTTTCTGACAACGGGATGCATCACACAGAATAGAAGCAACCCTCATCGGCTCAACCGTGAATTCCACAGCTGTAGGGGGGCATCACCCCACCTTGTGCAAACTGGGAACAGACCCATTAATTGTAGTTTTAGGCAGCACCTGGAGCTAATGTGGCAGCCACCTGATTAATGGTCAGCCGCTGTTCAATTAACAACTCCTTGCAGCTTGTTCCTGATGTGTAAAACACGACTTGACCTTGTACTTAGGAGATAGTTTTTACAAGAAAATGTGGGATGTGAATGATTATTACTTTACAGTGCCCATTGGTTTCATATTCTAACAGGTTTCTTTCTTTCTGCCAGAGATGGAGGAAGGCCATCCCCAAGGCTGGAAATGCTGGAATCTAAATGTCTGAGACTCCCCCCCCACACACCCAATAACATGTCAGATAGAACCACAGCCATCATCAATTAAGCTCATTAACAGTATCTGATAAAGCTTATCTGCCTCATATCACCAGGGAGGCGCTTGCTAGCAAGGCCTTGGAGGGTAAAATTTTCTTGCAGATACCGTCATTAGAACTCAGTAAAATAGCCATCCACAGAACAGCTTGCAGCCGTTGCCTCTGTACCATAATTACAGAAATGATTACAGTAGCAAATATTAAAAAAAAAAAAACAGTGCAGTTACACATAATTTTCTACAACACGCAATCTAATTTACCAGCAGTAAAAACAGTAATAAAAGCATTGCCCAGTGATGGGACAAAGCAATTTTCCGTTAAGATGCCTAAAAATGCCATAAGTTTCCCTACAGCTGGATTCATTGTGAACGTAGTCTGCTTATCCTGCGGCTTCAGGGAGCGTAATCAAGATCTGGGTGGTAACTGTGCTACCAAACACGTGATTCTAATGGACTTCTCTCAGAAAATAATGGGATTTCTGCATTCCCTGGAAAGCCACAGCTTTGCTGAGGGCTGTCCGTGGAGGATACGGATGTTGCAGAAGGAAGGTGTCATCTGCTTCGGCCAGAGAACAAACATTAGCAGTGTTAAATCAGCACGCAGCCATTGCTCTGAGTCTCATGCTCTACCCTGGCACCTTATCTAACTCTTCCCTCACCTGTCTCTTGTCACTATACCGAGCCTCCTCATTTGGATGCTTTCTGGTATAATTTAAGCTCTCAGAGGATGATTCATAAAGCATCCTTAACCTGCCCTCCTCCTAAAAACACAGTTTTGGGTTACTCGGAAAGTAGGTGTTATATATATATGTATATATATACTTACCAAAGTAAGTTTATGAACTGAGAAGTCTATCTATACCATAAAAGTGAAACGTTACTGAGGAATGTCATAAGAAAGGAAACATAATAAGCAGTCTCAAACCAAATGAGATTGATTTATTCATTTAAAGCAGTAGTTTTCTACACTGGCTGCTCACTGGGCGCCTTTATATAGCTCTAAGATAAAACTTAGCTGTAAAATACCACCCAGACCATTTAAATCAGAATTTCTGAGGAGGGAGTCTAGGCGCAAGGGTTTGTAAAGCTACCAGAAGGAGTCATGGTTGAGAGACTGAGTAAAAAGGTGTCTGTCACCCAGCATACATATGGGAGTATAAGCAGGGCACAAAGTGGATGTGACTGGAATTCAGAAATGATTTCCTGTGTTGTGTGTGTTTGGGGCATGTGAATTATTTACTGTTATGTGGGTCCACAGCAACAAGAACAACATCATCCAGTGCCTAAGGATAGGCTAAGGGAGTATCTGCTCCTAGTGGTAAGGACCAGGAAATTATATATATATATATATATATATATATATATATATATATATATATATATATATATAGATTTTATAAAGATTTTTATTTATTTATTTGAAAGTGACAGAGAGAGAAAGAGGTAGATAGAAAGCAAGAGAGAGAATGAGCGCACCAGGGCCACCAGCCACTGCAAACGAACTCCAGATGTATGCGCCCCCTTGTGCATCTGGCTAACGTGGGTCCTGGCGAATCGAGCCTTGAACCAGGGTCCTTAGGCTTCACAGGCAAGCGTTTAACCACTAAGCCATCTCTCCAGCCCAAGGAAATTATATTTTTAAAAAGTCCTCAAGCCGGGCTGGAGAGATGGCTTAGCAGTTAAAGCACATGCCTGCAAAGCCTAAGGACTGAGGTTCGATTCCCCAGGACCCACTGGTTTGCAGTAGCTGTAGGATATGGTGAGCCCATTCTCTCTCTCTCTCTCTGTCTGTCTCTAATAAAAAAATTAATTAATTAATTAATTAATCTTTAAAAATCCTCGACCAAAAGAACTGGTCCCTTTGGTCAAAAATGACAAGAGAGGTTGACCTTTGTGATCTAGTCTAAGAGTACAAATTAAGCAAGGAAAGGAAACCTTTCAGAAAGCAATGATTTTTAGATATTGACTGCTAAATACCAAGCTCCAATAAGAGGAAGCGGAACTCCTTGGAGACATGCAAAGTCTAAGCCTGGAGAAGGCAGTAGAAGATGAGCTTAGAAACTTTATAGGACCAAAATGTATAGGTGTGTTAAAAAAAAGAAAGAAAGAAAGAAAGAAAGTAAGAAAGAAAGAAAGAAAGAAAGATGTGGTCAGTCCAAAAACAACAGGAGGCAACTTGAGAGCATTCCCAGTGGTCACATACGGGTTGCTATGAATTACAAAATAAATAGCGTAGTGTTGGATGAAAAGCCAAAGTATGAAGTAAATACCCACTATAGAATGAATATTTATGCCACTCCAGATTTGTGTCAAAACTTAACTCTATTAGGCCTCTGTGAAGTGACTAGTTCATGAGGGTGAATTGTGAATGAGACAAGTGTCCCCAGAGATATCCTTCTTCCTCCATGAGAGGGCTAGGTGAGGAGATGGGCAGATGTCTATCTTTGGACCAGTGGCTCAGCCCTCAGAAAATACTGGCTTGATTATCACTACGTTATGAGAGATTCCAAGCCTCCAGATCTGTGACAAATAGCTGTGTATTGCTTACAATTAATGCAGTTTGTGGTATTTTGTTTTAGTAGCTTTGAGAGAATGGGACACTATTCATGAGTTCATGTAATAGAAGTGCTTACCTAGCTAAATAAATTGGGAGAAGGGGCAAGTAACCCTTACAGAAGAATTACAAATTACACACACACACACACACACACACTTTTTTGTGTAGGAGGTGGGACATAACTTTATGTTGGGTGTTGGCCGCATTTAATGCCTCCTTTAAATAATTGAAAGGAAGAAAACATCCCGTTACAGTAAAGTGGAGCATTGTGGCAAATAGAATGTTGGGCAATGAATTATGGTGAACGTCATCAGTGACAAATCATGATAAGAAGCAAGGGCATGCCATCTCTGTGGCCTTCCTACCCGAAACTTATCCTAACACCAGTGGGATCATGACAGAGGCATCAGTCTAGTCCAAACTGCAGCATGTTCTAGAACATGCCTGACCAAACCTCAAAATGGCCAAGGTCAAGAAAAATAGTAAAGACTGAGAAATTGCCGCAGGGTGTAAAACAAAATGACTAGGTGCAGTGTGAAATTTTGATGGCATATAGGAACGTGAAAGAAAGAAAATGGGGCTGGAGAGGTGGCTTAATGGTTAAGGTGTTTGCCTGCAGAGCCAAAGGACTCTTGGTTTGATTCCTCAGGACCCACATAAGCCAGGTGCAAAAGGTGGCACATGTGTCTGGAGTTCGTTTGCAGTGGCTGGAGGGCCTGGCTCACTCATTCTCTCTCTCTCTCTCTCTCTTTTTCTCTCTCAAATCAATAAATAGAATAAATAATTTTTTTAAAAAAAGAATGAAAAATCACAAAAACTGAAGAAAGTATAGTTTGTGGTAATGTACCAATGTTAATTTCACAAATGTATTACGATCAATGCAAGATGTTAACATTAGGAAAACACAGATTGAATGTAGGGAACAATGTAGTATTTTTATACATTTTCTCAAGATCTAAAAATATTAAAAATTTTAACACTTATGAAAAATTGTATGCAAAGAAATAGAACACTGTGACATATAAAGAATATAGAAATTTCTTAATTTGGGATAACAGATATTGAAATGTTTTGAGATGTGCAAACTATGTTGTCAATTCCCTATTAATTATTCCAATAATTAGAACTATATCATTTATATGTTAATACATTCACATTTAATGATTGCATACCCAGCCTCCAAATATGACTTATATCTCTCATTAAATCAGTCTGTAATTAAATATAAAGAATTAGAATTAAATTTAAATATTTAAATTTAAATAATTGAATTAGCAAGTGGACACCATACTTGCATTATGGCACCATGCTCTAAAAACATTCAGCAATGAAACATTCTCATTTAAAAATAAACCCATGTCAGCCATCTAATTAAGGGCCCCAGAGGAATGTCATTTCTGAGTGAACCTACCATATGGCTATACTGTGCTGATGTGATATAAATGTGTCCCAATTAATTTACACAATGCACTTTTTTTTGAGGCCAAATCGTATGTGGAAAGAGTTATGCTTCTTAGTGAATGTTTGCTGGGCATGCTTTTGTTCTTTACAAAGGTAAATTTTATTCAAATATCAAAGAAATGTCTTAGCTAAAGTGATTTTAAACTAAAATCACGAGACATTTCAGTTAGCAAGTTTTACTGCTATTATTTCCTAACCTTTTCTCTTTTTTTTGGCAAGCAGCCTTTCTACCCTGTTTCTTGCATCTAGCCCCAAAGCCTTTTCTGCCTTGGGCCTCTAGCCCTCTTGCCCATACTTTTTACTCGAATGTAAGTTTAAGTTGCCAGTGTGACTTTCATAGTTTGCTTGTTACAAGGTTTTAGTGGCTCCCCACTTCTTCATATGGAATCCAAGCTTCTCAGGAGTATACCCCAAGTTCTCTATGGCATGACCCCTGCTAGGTGTCTCAAAATTGACCAGGTCAAAGCAGCTATTTTTAGCATATGAGTTATGTTCTCATATTACCATCATATATTTCCTTTGCCTACAACACAGGTAAAGGCCCAAGTGCCTTCCCTCTGGAGTTCCTTTCACTTTTTTTTTCTTTTACTAACCTTATGTCCCTAATTCCATTTCAATATTCTTTTGGGCTATCCTCTCTTCCATGAAGTTCTCCTCAAAATGACTCCTTTAGGGCTGGAGAAATGACTTAGCGGTTAAAGCACTTGCCTGCAAAGCCAAAGGACCTATGTTGGATTCCTCAGGACCCATGTAAGCCAAATGCACAAGGTGGCACATGTGTCTGGGGTTATTTGCAGCAGCTGGAGGACCTGGTGTGCCCACTCTCTCTCTATCTCCCTCCCTTTCTCTGCTTCTTTCTCTCAGTCTCAGATAAATAAGTAAAAATAAAATATTTTAAAAATTAAACTACTCCTCTAAACACTCTCCTACTGTAAACAAACTCAGCCTCATCTGTCTGCTTCCACTTAACCCCTGACTGCTGCATTCCTTGAATATGCATCACACCACCACTTCTTTTGCATGTATGAAGGTCTCTCTTCCCACAAATGTAACGCTGCTGTCCAATTTATATCTATACCTCTCCAGTAATGAGGCTTGGGAGCAGAAGGGACTGAAAACATTATTGAGATATTCCAAAGTGAAATTCTTGCTCATTTGAACTAAAATAAATATTGCCTCTTCAAGCTTTGCTATAATTATCTAGATTCGGTGTATCTTTGGAAATTGCTGCAAGGATTTTTCTCTCTTCATACATTTTATCTACATATAATAATATTTTGAATCTGTATCCTCCCATGTTTTGCTTAAGTAGAAATCCCATATTTTATACTTATATTTGCTTGTCCAATAGGTGCCTTCATTGTGATCTGTTTTGGAACTTCATTGTGCTTAAATTAAATATTTATTCACCTGTATCCCCATCTCCATGCTAGAAATAGAGCATATAAAAATCACATAAAATATCAGTAACTGGGGCTGGAGAGATGGCTAGCAGTTAAGCACTTGCCTGTGAAGCCTAAGGACCCTGGTTCGAGGCTCAATTCCCCAGGACCCACGTAAGCCAGATGCACAAGGGGGCGCACACATCCGGAGTTCATTTGCAGTGGCTGGAGGCCCTGGTGCGTCCCTTCTCTCTCTCTCTCTCTCTCTCTCTCTCTCTCTCTCTCTCTCTCTCGCTCTCTCTTTCTCTCTCTGCCTCTTTCTCTGTCGCTCTCAAATAAAAATAAACAAATTTTAAAAAAAATCAGCAGCCTTATAGTGTGATAACATTACACGGGAGGGGACACATGCACTGTGGTAGATCCAGGCACCATGCCTTGCTGGGGCATTCAGTAAAGCTCCTAAATTATGAAAAAATTGCCATGAAATGATCATCCTGGACTTTGGATTTAACATATAGATGGAATTTAGCTGGGGAGGGGATGATCATGTTGCTGGTGGGAAACTCACCTGAGAAAAGGCAGCAGGTAAAAAGTGCTGGCAGCATGAGAGCACTCAGCATTTCTGGAGAAACCAATTCGAGTGATATGTTGGGATGAGAGATGCACATGAGGGCTGGAGAGATGGCTTAGCGGTTAAGCGCCCGCCTGCGAAGCCTAAGGACCCCGGTTCGAGGCTCGGTTCCCCAGGACCCACGTTAGCCAGATGCACAAGGGGGCGCACGTGTCTGGAGTTCGTTTGCAGTGGCTGGAGGCCCTGGTGCGCCCATTCTCTCTCTCTCTCTCTCTCTCTCTCTCTTCCCCTCTTTCTCTGTCTGTCTGTCACTCTCAAATAAATAAACAAAATAAATAAAAAAAAGAAAGAAAGAAAAATGCACATGAGCAAATGCAGACAAGCTAGGTCATAGCTGCATCTTGAAAGCCCTTCTGACTAAGTTTATGTGTTTAAATTTTAGGCTTCCAGCAAATCCAGATAGTAGAGAAGTTTAATTTATGCTTATGGGCTGGAAAGGTCTTCATAGATGCAGAGAGGAGGGGAATGAGGCACAGACCACAGTGGCAGTACAAAGACAAGCGGAGATTTGGGCATGAATAAGAGAGGTGGCAAAGGGAATAGGAAGTCAGGTAGCTCGAGAAGGGGTAGCCGTTGGTGGTTAGAGGGGCACACGTGGGAAGGGCATAAGATAAGCCAGGTTTCTGCCATGTACAGCTAGAATGGTGATGCTTCTCTGCAGACTGGGAACACATAGGAGGTTTGAGGGAGAAAGTGAGTTCGAATTTAGACGAGCCTGGATTATTCTCTGTGAACACTGTGGAAGTTTAAATGTGATAGCTTGAATGTACTGGCCCATAGACTCAGTCACTTTATTATTATTATTATTATTATTATTATTATTATTATTATTATTAAGCTTCCTACTTGAGTTCCTAGCAGGTAGATCACTGCTGCAAGAGGATGTGTCACTGGGGGCTGGATCCTGGAGTCCAGCCCTAAGGTGTGTTTGCGGGGTGGGAGCAGATCTTCAGTCCAGCCCTACAAGGTAAGGAGAGAGCAGTTTGAGCTCTGGTGATTAGGGTTCCTGGTGCTGGCTGTTTGGTGGTGTCTCTCTGCTTGGATCTGCAAAAGGGAGCCAGCTTCTTCAGCTGTTGATGGGGTTCCCCTGGACCTGTAAACCTGAAATAAACGCCCTTCCTCCCTGATTGGACATTTGTCTCAACAACGACAATAGCCATTCAAGCTGAAAGCATAGCTGGATACTTGGTAGCATTTGTCAAGCTGCCCACTTAGAAGTACCTCATGGTGAAGTTATGTTGTAGATAAGATCGCACAAAATGGAAAGGAAGCAGAAGGACAGAGACCAGTAACCAAGACGTTAAGAAAGAGAAGAGACAGAGGAATCGAAAGGATAAAGGAAAGAGACACAAACTGAAGACTAGAAAGAGAGAGAAGTAAAATACCAAACAGTAAGCAGAGAGGTAATGGGCAGCCGAAGGCATGCTGTGTCTCTTACCTCCACATTGTTGCCACAAAGCACACTACCAAAAGTAGCCTGTGGGAGGAAAGGGTTTATTTTGGCTCACGATCTCCAGAGGAAGCTTCATGACGACAGGGGAAAGCGTGGCATGGGCAGAGGCTGGGCATCCACCTCCTGGCTAACATCAGGTGGACAAAAGCAGCAGGAGAGTGTGCCAAGCACTGGCAAGGGGAAGCTGGCTGAACATTCACAAGCCCACCCCCAACAACACACCTCCTCCAGCAAGTCTCCAATTGCCATATTGCCACTAGCTGGGAACCCAGCACTCAGAACACATGAGTTTATGGGGGACACCTACCTCAGTCACCACACATGTTGGGGTCATGGAGAGAAGAGGCAGGTTGAGGTCAAACTACTCTGCATCAGCATAATGTTTGTAATTGTTTTCTTTATTTGTTTGTATAAAAACCTTATGGGGGGGTGGAGAGATGGCTTAACGGTTAAGCGCTTGCCTGTGAAGCCTAAGGACCCCGGTTTGAGGCTCAACTCCCCAGGACCCAGATGCACAAGGGGGCACACGCGTCTGGAGTTCGTTTGCAGTGGCTGGAGGCCCTGGTGCGCCCATTCTCTCTCCTTCCCTCTATCTGCCTCTTTCTCTGTCTGTCACTCTCAAATAAATAAATTTTAAAAAAAATCTTTAAAGAAAGTTAAAAAAAGAAAAAAAAAAAGCTTATGGGGTTGGAGAGACGGCTCATGAGTTAAGGTGCTTGCCTGAAAAGTCTAACAACCATGATTCCTTTCCCCAGCACCCACGTCAAGCCAGATGCACAATGTGGTGCTTGCAGCTGGAGTTCAGTTGCAGTGGCTAGAGGCTCTGGCATGCCCATGTTAATCCTCTCTCTCTCTCTCTCTCTCTCTCTCATTTCCTCTCCTCTGTCGCCCTGCATTTTCAAATAATCAAATAAAAGTATTCTTTCAAAAAGCTTATAAACATATACAAGTTTAATTTGCTTTTAATTTAGCAGGAAATGAATTTTATGACTGTTCTTAACCCAGCATAACCTGGAAATTTTACTACCCCCACATTCTTTGTATTTTCAGTGTTGGTGTATGAAAATTTCAAGCCTTCCTTCCGTTGTACACTGTGCGACATCTCTGGAAGATGCTGAGCAAGAAACAAACACTGTTCATCATCCCCACACTAAGGTCCCGCACTTGCTTGATTACAGCCAGAGTCAGGCATGTGGTTAGAAAATCTACATGCCAAGCTCAACAATGCTTCTAAGTAGTTGGATCACTGGAGACATCACTGATTTTCTTAGCACTTGATTTTCAATATGAGACATAACTTATCTTGTTAAGAGGCATATGGTATTGCTCTGTCTCGATGTGCAGGGAGAGACCATGGTATGAAGGGCTAAACCAAGCTTCTTTCTTGACTTTATCCTGGGTTCTTGGAAGGGGTATAGATTCCTTCTGAGAGCCTATGTCTCACTTCTGCTGTAGACAGGCTGTTTTGATACTGCCTAGTTTCTAATGCTCATACTCTCTTTGACTCACTTTTCTCCTTTCTTTTTTCGAGCCCTTTCATTCTCTATAGTTCCAAAGTGCATCGTACAAATTTTTACTATAGTGTTTACTGCATTGATCTCAATCGCATCCACTTCAACTATGTCTATGTATCCCAAACACATAGCACATGTCTGACGCTAGCTAAAGTTTGGTGAATATATAGGATTTTTTTGAATATCATGATTATTTTTTAAAAATTATTTTATTTTATTTGAGAGAGAGAAAGAGAAGGGGTGTGCCAGGGCCTTCAACCACTGCAAATGTACACCAGACAGGTGCACCCCTTGTGCATCTGACTTACAGGAGTTCTGGGGAATTGATACTGGGTCCTTTGGCTTTGCAGGCAAGTGTCTTAGCTGCTAAGCCATCGCTCTAGCCCACATGGTATTATTTTTTTGGTCAGCCAGGAAAGAAATGCCAGTTTCCCGCAAACTCTTAACGAAATGGGTCCTCGATGGATGTGGCATTGTGTACCGAGTGGTGAGAGCTCATGTGGCTCACAGCTCTAGAAGTGCTTCCCAAAGAAGTTGCCTTGGGAAGCCTGAGTTAATGAAGTGATGAGCTGAGATCACCCACAGCGAGATCCTGGAGCAAGCGAGTATCTGTCCTTTGACACAATGCATCCTGAAGCTTGACTCTTCTGAAGAAGACGTGAGGGAAGATGGATGATAGCTGAGTATCTAAACAACTGCTGACTGGTAGGTTCTGAGGCAGCCCCAGGGATGCGTTCCTAAGGGCCTGCTACAGGCCACTTATCAACAGGGCAGAACCACAGTGCATACCAAGAACAATGGTGGGAAGTTGACGGACCTAGACAGAGGCAACAAAACACTGACAAAAGGAAGGCTCAATGTTAGGAGGCCTGCCAGGCTAAACAAAGGCAGCCTAATCCTCCGTGTGTGTGTGTGTGTGTGTGTGTGTGTGTGTGTGTGTGTGTGTGTGTATGTTTCACGTGTATCCCAGGCTGGCCTCGAACTTCTGATCCTCCTGCCCCTGCCTCTTTCAGTAATATCATACCAGTCCTGATGTATTATTTTTAAAATAACTCATTCCTTGGTCCATTGAGCTGGTCCTTAAGCTACAAATTCCATGTGCCATTGTTTTAAGCCAATTCCCATGTAAACATTCAAGAGTAATATCATGTGTTAGATTTTCACATATATATCATGATATGTATTGATAGTTTAAAATAAATTTTATTTATTTATTTATTTATTTATTTGCACACAAAGAGAGAGAGAGACAGAAAGAGAATGGGCACAGCAGGGCTTCCAGCCAACTGCAAACAAATCAGATGCATGAACCACCTTGGGCATCTGGCTTACACGGGTACTGGGGGAATTGAACCCAGAATGCTAAGGCTTTGCAGGCAATTACCTTAAGTACTGAGCCATCTCTCAAGCCCATTGTTTTTCTGTGTAAAACATATCAAAAAGATAGTTGGGATGCAGGGACCATTGGATCATTAGGGACCTTCTGATAGAGTTTAAGTTAGTTGTATTTTGAAAATTGCATGGGTGGACATTTCTTTGTATGATATAGTATTGTGCATTAGTGTGCCTGTATCAGCAGCTTAATAAATGTTTATGGATGATAATATGTTGATCTCTTTATAACCCATCACAGAAACACATAATAAACTTTATCTGCAGTGTTATTTTCAAATAAAGTTTGGTATACTCAATGGCTATGGACTGTGAAGTGGAGATACAAAATAGACAAAAATAACACATTTATTAACTTCTGATTTAGGATCCTTCACCAATTGTAATTTTATCTTCCAGCAACCACAATAATTCAACTTTATTTCTTCTCATAGATATTTTCATCTATTTCAGGTGCAGCATGTTTTTTAAAGATTCAACTACAAGTTCAAAGCCACCCCCAAACTATGTAGTATCAAGATACTTTTTAATTTTGTAATTCTATATTTAGTAGACCTAGCTGCCTTTCATTAGAGACTTTTTGGCTAATATAGTTATCATTTTATCTCTCCTTGAGAAAAAAAATACTATCATGATGATGTCCTGTAAAAAATCTTTAAAATATGAATCATCATTGCCAACAATATCATTTCACAAAGAAACAATCAAGCCATTTATTTGCATAATCAATAAATGAAGAATCTGACATATATAAAGACCATATAATTACAAAACTAAGCACGGCTATTATGAGACAACATGACCTCAAATTCATAGGGAAGAAAAAGCTGGAGAGTGATATACTATACGACTGCCTGGATGTCTATGATTAGAGCTACAGCATTATATTTCATCAACAAACTGTAATCAAGTTACAGTGATTATGTGAAGGAATGTAATTAAGAATTGAGTAACAATTATTGGTTGAGCAAACGTTTCCAAGGCAATGCCTAGGCTTTGTAATGAAACATAAACAAAATATGAGGCTAGCTTTTAATCCTCCAGGGTAATAATAACTTGTAAGGACCATTTTAATAAGTCAAATCCTTGTAAAATCGTGTGGATGTTCTAGAATTTTAAAATATGGTGGTTAGTTAGATGCTCTGTCAGAACTCAAATTTTCTGTCACTTAGTTGAGATATTATTGTACTTTTCAAACTATTAACCCTGAACCTTGTTCCGTATATTGAAGGAAAGAATAAAGAAAATGCTATTTGCACACAGAAAGTGGTGAATAATGCAAAACTGTGTAATTTATGGTTATGCATTAATTATTAACACTAAAGGAGACTATGCCATTCACTAAAGTAGCAGAGAATACGGACATATGTTAACAGGGTGAGTTTGGTCCAGGGATTATCATAATCCTCCATTTCTATGCATCTCAAAGTACACTTTGAAAGAAAACACCACCTGTTGCTCAGATGCTAGCCTGTCAGTGTAAGGACCCAAGCAAGCTGAGCACTAAGACATCAGACGTGGAGTACGTTCTCTGATTATTTTCAAAGAATGGTGACAACTCTATCAGTACATAAGAGTCACTTGTCTGTAGAACTCAGTGTATTTCAGACCAGGGGAACAATAATTATCATTTCTAATCTCTTGACAGGCCTCCCGTAGCTACTCTGACTGGCAGAACTCACTTTTTGGCTGCAAGGTAGGAGGTTCTCCAGCCTGTCTCCACTCCAGCTGTGCTGAATGACAACTGCAATCGGGGGAGAGAGCTCTCACAGCAGATGCCTTGCTGTGTGATGTAATGCACTTGGAGCTTCAAAACACCTTAAAAGTCGGTTTTCCAAGTAAGAACTGCTGACTTACCATCTGTCGTAGACAGCCACACTTCTCTGGGATGGACTTCCAGACCAGGCACGTTTAGTAGAGGAAGAAAGGATTTATCTGAAGCTTATAGATCCAGGGGGAGTTTCATAATGACAGAAAAAGTTGGTCCCTCATTCACAGATCCAAGAGGAGAGGAAAACCAGCATACCATGCCAGCACACTTCAGGAACCCCGGGCAGGACTCAGGTGCTTAGTATATGGTAGGTTGGATTTCAGATCCGCCTTAGGGCTGCACCCCATAATCCACCCACAGTGATGAATCCTCCAGCCAGGTGGCTGCAGATCTAAATTACAAACTTTAGAAAACACCGTATCTATTGGGGAATATCCATTCAAACTACCCCACCACTCAAAATCATTTGGAGGGCCTTCTAAATATTCTGGTGTGTGGATTTCTAGGCATGAAGGAACTCAAAAGGGGAAAACCAAGATACTGAAAGGTAGTTTGGGTGTGCCTGCACTTGAGAACCATTTGTCAGAGTTAAGGAATGTTTCATAGAAAAAAAAAAAAAGAAGAAAAAAATAATTTGGACAATTCAAATAGTGGGATAAGTAAGGACATCCTAAATCACATACCAATTGTATCACATTCTTTGCGTACTGCAATATTGTCTTCCTTTCGTAAAGAAAGGACGGCAGCCTTATATGGCACATGAAGCAAACAGAGAAGGGCTCTCAAGGAGACTTAACAGTAATGCAGTTGCTACCAGACTGAAGGAGTTAAATAGGTTTTCTGTACCGAAACACAGTTCATTACTACATCAGAGCCTTGGAATCTGTGCAAATAGGAAAAAAAAAAAAAAAAAAAAAGTCTAGTGATTCCCCAGTACCACACACAGCTGCCTTTCACCAGAGTCGGAGTTTACCTTCCGTACCTCTGCTTCTCCACGTCTTACTTTCTGCTCTGGATCTCGCAGCTCCTAGGGTCTTCATGGAGTCCTCTGCCTGCTAGGGTTTTGTGTCGGGCACATAAAAAGTAGGCAGAACGTTATATTATGGAACTTGCAGTAGGGACAAAGTGCTTTTGAAATTCTTAATTTCAAACTATCCAGGAAGAACATCCCCTCACAATATGCTCAGGAACTGGAAGTGAGAACTGGTGATCAAGCCGTGTCTGCACGTTTGAGTAAAGCCATGCTGGGTGAATGTTTTCCAGATAACGGAGCTCTAACGAGAGTCTGGGCACGCATGTTGTCAAAATTAACATCTCAAAATGAAGTTTATAGCCTGCTCTGTCTTTGTGTAAGATTCTGGGTTCAACTCTTGGAACTGAAAGCAAACCAATATGGGGCTGTTGATGTCCACGTGTGATGAGCTATATATGCCAAGAATGCATCTATCCTGAAGCTTGCTTGAACACATAGAATTTTCTATTACTCTTCTTTAATAAAGAGTATATTAAAAACAACAGCAACAACTGGGAACATGTAAAGATTTTATAATTAAAACTAAAAGAAATTGAATAGGACAAGTATACTGAAACAATTAGAGGAAAAGTTCTATTGGGCGTGCGTGCACACACACACACACACACACAGAGAGAGAGAGAGAGAGAGAGAGAGAGAGAGAGAGAGAGAGAGAGAGCAGCAGACCAAAATAA
Organism: Jaculus jaculus; assembly: GCF_020740685.1. Lineage (NCBI taxonomy): Eukaryota > Metazoa > Chordata > Mammalia > Rodentia > Dipodidae > Jaculus > Jaculus jaculus. The sequence continues at coordinate 43,818,868 of NC_059119.1, read as the reverse complement.
AACGGAGTTAACAAAGATAGAAACAAATGATGTAGCAAAGACAACAGCAAGAATGGAGAGATTTTGTCTCAGAATTTAAGACATAAATTACATGAAACATAATGAGTAGATCAGTGCAAACTACAACATAAGCTTTTTAACTTTACAGTTATTTTGACATGCCCTAGACTAGGGCAACTAAGTTCAAATCTGGCTTTGATTTGTGGCAACCTATTTGCAAATATAATGTTTTATTTTTCTAAAACAGATACTGACAGCTGGAGGGATGGCTTAGCATTTAAGGCATTTGCCTGCAAAGCCAAAGGACCTGGGTTTGATTCCCCAGGACCCACATTAGCCAGATGTACAAGGTGGTGCATGTGTCAAGTTTGTTTGCAGTGGCTGGAGGCCCTGGTGTGCCCATGCCCTCTCTCTCTCCCTCTTTTTGTCTGTCAAATAAATAAATACATAAATGAATATTTTAAAACAGATATTGAGAACATTAATCCATGAACATCTGTAAATTGATTGCCTTCCCATCCCAATACCATCTTTGATCACCCCTCCACCATCCCAATTTCACTGAGTACCCTCCTCTTTTCAGGTAGTACTTTCCATGTTATTTTAAAATATGTTATTTTACATATAAGCAAGAGAAAGAAGAGAGCGGGGACAGGGAAGAAGGGAGAGAAAGAATGAATAGGCTCACCAAGGTCTCTAGCTACTGCAAACCAACTTTAGATGTATGCACCATTTAGTGCATCCGGCTTTACATGGGTACAGAGGAATCAAACCTGGGTCCTTAGGCTGTGCAGGCTAGTACCTTAGCCACTGAGAAATCTCCCCAGCTCTACCTTTATCTGTTTTGATATTTCATTTCTTTATGAGATGAAATAACTCAGTTGTGAGAGCATTAGACTGATAGCTCATTTCTTTTGTCATCTTCTGGCCTCCATGTCAAAATGTTGATGGGCTCATAACTCTTCAGGTCTTCAGGTGGTATTGCCAACCACTGCGAGGTCATGAATGTACCAGTCAATACATGTCACCAGGACAGTGCCTCAAAGTAAAATAATGTTTTATTTTGTTTTTTCCCCAAAGATTTATTTTATTTATTTATTAGAGACAGAGATAGTAAGAGAGCGAGAGAGTGAGAATGGGTGCACCAGGATTGCAAACAGACTCCAGACGCATGTGTCACCATGTGCATCTGGCTTACATGGGACCTGGAGAATAATCGAACCTGGGTCATTTTGCTTTTCAGGCAAGCATCTTAACTGCTATGGCATCTCTCCAGCTCTAAAATAATGTTTTATTGGAATCCAGTTTCACTAACCATTGCCACCTGCAAGTTACAGAGGCAAACAGAGTTGTCATCACACAGATGATGTGAATGACAGTCTATTTACTATCTGGCTCCATAAGAAAATGTTTGTTAAGACTACTGGAAATGGGCAAGTCACCCAAACAGCATATCCCTGAGTCGAATAAGGCATTCTCTGCAGCATCCGTGTTTTACAAAGGCATCTAAGGCATTTGTCAGTTTAGGTCACCAGGCTCAATCACTATGACGCCACCAGTACCATACAGCAGCATAAAGTCTCTGAGGATGTGACAAAGATGCCTTTGAAGTTGACGGTCACTGAAAGTGGGGCCTGCATTGCTCTGAGGTAACACGTAAGTAAGCTGCTGTCTCTGAAACAAAAAAAAAAAAAAAACAATCGATTCAGGTGGGTTGTTTTGTCCTTGTGGGATAGAATAAATAAATAAATAAATAAAATTGTAGTTGAACACAAACTTTTCAACTGGTGGCACTTTTCAATTCAGTTTATAAAACCCACGGCCATTCTTCAAAACTCACATGTTTTCCATCCAGCACAAATGGGCCGCATTTGTGAAGATATTAAGGAAAACTATCACCAGCTACACAGTATCTGGTGAGAATACTTCCAGAGATGTCAATAGTTTTGAGGTACACTCTGGTGATGAGAGGGGTTACTTCAGGGGTAAATGTTAGCAATACAGTCAGTTCAGAAACCTCAGCGCCTCTTGTGGCCATTGTGGCATTGGCAAAATGCAGTCAAACAGAAATTCCCTTTGGAGAACCCCAAAGTCCAGTTGTTAGTGCCCTGAAGCCCATAGAAGCATGGACCCAGCCACGTAGCCTCTGAAGAAACTCTATGGCAACAGCTCACAATAGCTCCTCCTCCAGTAAACACCCAGGAAACCCCGGCTCATGGCTTATTTCTGAAGAGGACTCAGGCATAATAATTACATGAGATGCTCTCAAGCATTATTGTGGAGCAAACTGTATTCTTTTCACCAGAATCTCATTCTCTTTTTTTCTTCTTTTTTTAAATCATGAAGGATTATATTTGTCAATTTTCTAATGCTTAATTATCATCCATGGGATACTCCTCAAATTAGTCATAATTATTATGCTCCTAATGCTTCTAATCTATTACTCCTATGATTAGAATTATTTTCATCTATGTTCATGAATGAACTTGGCATTCCATTTTTGGTTACAAAATTCTCTTGTCGTACTTGGTCCCAAATTAATGCTGGCTCAGCTTTGTGAGTTGAACGATGCCTCTCTGTACCTATTCCTTAATAGAAATTGAGCAGGTTGCATTTTTTATCTTCCTGAAATAACTGACTGAACTTACCAGGGAAGAGCATCTCGTTCGGAAGGAAGATGAAGATTTTTAGGGAAGTGATTAGAGGTAGGCTGTGACCAACACACTTACTTACATACTAAATATCTAGAATTCTATCCTTTCTACTTAGACTGTATTTAGTCATGTGGCCACACAGTTATAGAGACCCTTTCTAGGCACCTTTACATCTAGATAGGATAATTCCTGGCCTGTGTGTTACATGTTGTAACAGTCTTGACTTGTGGGTTGTGCCTTTTATTTTTTTTTTTAATTTTGTTTATTTATTTATTTATTTATTTATTTTAATTTTGTTTATTTTTATTTATTTGATAGTGACAGAGAGAGAAAGAGGCAGACAGGGAGAGAAGAGAGAATGGGCACGCCAGGGCCTCCAGCCACTGCAAACGAACTCCAGACGCTTGCGCCCTCATGTGCATCTGGCTAACGTGGGACCTGGGAAATGGAGCTTCGAACTCGGGTCCTTAGGCTTCACAGGCAAGCGCTTAACCGCTAAGCCATCTCTCCAGACCCAGGGTTGTGCCTTTAAAAGAAGCAGCTTTATAACTATTCCCTTTGGTTGGCTGTGGTTGAGTGGGAGCAGGAGAAAAGTTATCTGAGGTTGACAGATATGTAATGAGTATGACTCCCCAACAATAATAACAATAATGGACCTTTGACGTTGATACAATAAAGACACCATATCACCTCTCGACCATTTATACCTAGATTACTTCATGAAAAGAATAGAGACTTGAATTTTGGGCTTCATTATGAAAAATGGCTCTTACGATTATATCAGCAAAACCATAATGACAATAACTGTGGTATCTGTGTGTCAGTAGCTATAATGATTTTCGGTGTTCTTTCTATATAATACACTCAGAATCTTGTTAAACTTTGAAGATCAATTGAAACTATTCAGGAAGGTCACCCCCTCCTTTTAATTTGAAACACATCCAATGTAAACTAAACAAACCCATTCACTATATTTCTTTCTCAAACATTTATAGTTTCCCAAGACTGTCAGGCTATGATTCCATCATTATTTTAGTTAATGTTTTCTACTTTATCTCCATGATTGTAGTGGGATCTTGATACCCTATGGTATTGAACATGATAAATCACATCATATTCAAGCTATCTGGGAGCTAACCCACTGGCATTTAAATATATTTTTTTTTAATTTTTACTTTATTTATTTGAGAGCGACAGACACAGAGAGAAAGACAGATAGAGGGAGAGAGAGAATGGGTGCACCAGGGCTTCCAGCCTCTGCAAACGAACTCCAGACGCGTGCACCCCCTTGTGCATCTGGCTAACGTGGGACCTGGGGAACCGAGCCTCGAACCGGGGTCCTTAGGCTTCACAGGCAAGCGCTTAACTGCTAAGCCATCTCTCCAGCCCCCCACTGGCATTTAAGACAGTAATTTCCACAGCAAAGCCTTTCTCTCCTCTACCACTAATCTTTCCTTCTTCTGTCTATGACTAGTTGGCAATAATATCACTTTGATGGTGAGATTGCAGAGAATATAGAAATTCAGACTGTGTGATAGCTGATAAAAATGAATTTTATCAGGAAAATGTGAAAGTGTCTTCATGTAATGAACTTTAAATAGCTATAGAAAGATAATCTGAATATCTTACTGTAAGATGCATACTTTGATTACCGAACTAGGCCAGCAGAAGAAGATGCATTATTTTCCCTGCTGAATTTCATTCTGCAAGTAAAATTTCCAAGCTCTTGACCTCTAATAGTCCTCTTCATGAACCTTTTCATCTGGTTTTTATATGATTTTTTATATGGTTCCTTTGCTTTGAGAACATTTCTACTCTTTAGGTAGAAGAACAAACTGAATTAGAAGGCATGCAAAGGTTACATTACAAGCCACCACTGGAACACGGGACACACTTTTTCTCAAACCAGTTTAATTCAATTTTCATTACTTGACCTACACTTGAAAAAATTTAATACTGTTTACGATTCTCTGGCTTCTGTATTTTTCTTGCCCTAGTTTTAGTTGAGTCTATTTAAGTCACTCTGACCTTACAGCTTCATGTTTCTTTTTTTTTTTTCTTTTTTTTTTTTAGGTTGTATTGTTAAGCTTAGTGTACCAAGGATGTATGCACCTGTGGTTCCAAACCCACGCCATTCACTGAGCTTGTTAATGTGACACACTGCAAACAATAAAATGGCAAAGAGATTAGCCTTGAGACTAATGACTCATGTGTTAGTTACAGATGCACCCTCTGTAGATTACATGTAATCATTGGTATGTGTATGTGTGTATTCACCTAAGCGCACAAACAAAACAATATGATAAAGTCTTGTGCACATTTCTGCACATTGTTTATCCTTTTCCACTGACTAGCGGCCCCCTAGTATGATGGTTAAACTTGATTGTCATTTGGATTGGCTCTGGAATCACCTAGGAGAAAAAAAAAATCCCTAGGCATAGCTAAGAAGGAGTTTCCTAAATAAGGTAAATTGAGGAGGGAAGAACCACTCTAACGGTGACTGGAGTCCTGGATTGAATAAACAGGAGAAAGGTAGCTTCACTTCACACTGTCGTAACTGTGGGCGGGGCATGGCCAGCTGCCTCACACTCCTGCTGACCCCACCCTCCTCACAGTGATGGACAGCAGTCCCTGGAACTGTACACCCCAAAACCTCTCCCTTCACCAAGTTGTGTTAGTCAAGTACTTAGTCATAGCAATGGCGAAAGTAATTAATACACATCCAGTGAATCTGACTATCCAAATCTATTTTTTCTCCTCATTTGATGAGTGTCTCCTTTGCTGGGACAAAGCACTTGGACAGAAGCATCTTAAGGAACAGAGGGGTTCATTTCAACATACCGCTTCAGCGGGAAGTTTCACCATGGCTGAGGAAGCATGGTACAAGCAGACAGCCAGCCGGGCATCATGTCTCCACAGCAGCAGCAAGAAACTAGAGTGAGGAGTAAGTTTGCAGCTGGAGTATATTACCTCCAACACATGGCAACATACCTCCTCCAACCAGGCTCCAATTCCCAATGGTACCACAACTTTCCCAAACTGATGCCAGCTGGGAACCAAAGTGTTCAAAGCACTGTGCCCATGGAGGGCCATTTTATTCAAACCACCACAAGTATTAAAGAAAGATGTGTGTGTGTGTGTGTGTGTGTGTATGTACACACATGCACGTGTGGATTTTTTATGATGGAATTACATTAACTCTACAAAAACAAATATATAGAAGGGAGCATCCTACATAACAAAAATATTTTTAAGAGTTTCAAAAAAGGGCTGGAGAGATGGCTTAGTGGTTAAGCGCTTGCCTGTGAAGCCTAAGGACCCCAGTTCGAGGCTTGATTCCCCAGGACCCACGTTAGCCAGATGCACAAGGGGGCACACGCGTCTGGAGATAGTTTGCAGTGGCTGGAGGCCCTGGCACGCCTATTCTCAATCTCTCTCTCTCTCAAATAAATAAAAATAAAAAATTTAAATAACAATAAAAAGTTTCAAAAAGTTGTGCCTCTCATCTTCTTATCTTAGGGATATAACTACTCGCATGCCCTATAATTCCGAGCCTTTCTCTTTCTTATTAAAATCTACATTACCTGCTCTTGTTCCAGCAGCTTTAACTCCTGTTCTGAATTCCGTGATGTTTTTCTTACCTTCAGTTTCTTCCCACCCTGTCCCTTTTGTAAGGTCCCCAAGTGATTGCTAAATGCAGATTTTTATCATCACTGTTTTGTTTTGATCCGTACTGTGCTCAGTCTCCGCAGTGAAGGCACTTGGTCACTTGATGGAAGTCTACGTTTTCAGCTCCATTCTCATGCTCCGGGTTTCCGAGGTGCAGCCTGCACACGCATCACGCTTAGTTCCTGGAGGTCTGTGTGAGACCATTCTGAGGAAGTAAGGAATCAAAACAACTGCCACCTTCAATTCAGAAATTTACAAGGTGCCACTCTGCTCCACCTATCAGTTCCCACTACAAAGAAAATAAAGAAAAATAAGGAACATGATAATTTTAGAGTATCTCCAGTACCTAGAATTTAATTATGGTTTCATTTGGATTTATCACAAGTGCTAAAAATATAAACAAAGCGATAATTCTGCCTTTCAAAATGCGATCAGTATTTTTAATCCAGATGTAAATTCAAAGAATATAACCAATGCTACATGTTATCATTGAAGCAATTAGGAAAGTATGCACACACACACACACACACACACACACACACACACACATTCACACTCAGAGAGAGACACCTTATCAATGCTTTCCTTTCTCAATTATTCCTGAAGTGGTTCACCTGTGACTAAATTAGATTACGTAATTAACTTGAGGCTATCTCATTTGGCATAATGCTGCAAGGATAATATCAAAAAGAAATGGTTTTCTTTCTCTATGTCCTTAATAGTTCACCTTTAAAGTAGCTTTAAAATGTTCACTTGTTGACAGATTTTAATTAAATAATAATTAAATTAATTATTAAATGATTAAAAATTATTAAATAATTTTATGATAATTAAAAAACCTATCTAACATATTGAAAATGTAACCTTTCAGTCTCTGGTTCCTAAGCTATCTGCCATGCAATAACAAAACAAAACAAAGCAACAGGTGCTCAGCCAGAATATTTCAAAGGAATGGTCTATTGTTGTAGCCTACATAGAGCCAAACAACACCCCAACTTTCAGTCAACTGAAATTTGCTGAGTATAAGGAGAAAATAGGCAATACAGGACAAAACAACATTGCTGGACAGCCAACAAGTTCCATATTTTCTTAATAATGAACTTGTGTTCTTAGAACAAAAAAAATAACAAGTAGCCATATGAATGATATACATCATCAGTATATTAATTACAGCATTTTAAATGGTAGTGGTTCGTACTTACCGATCATTTACTCCAGGCTAAATTCTCCCAGGTCCTGAATCCACAGGTCCTCACGGCAACTTTGGGGAGCATGAGCTGCCATCGAATCCTCTCAACGGAGAAGGAAGCCATGATTATACACCAGTGCTCGCGGCAACTGTGACAAAGAGCTGAGATAAACAACTTAAGAGGAAGGTTTATTTACATTTGTCTCATGGTTTCAGAACTATTAGTCCGTAGCCAGGGGCCCTGGAGGGCGTTAGACCTGTGCTGAGGCAGTTCATCATGGGGGGAGAATCCGACAGAGGCAGACTGTCGACCTCCTAGTATCCAGGAAGTGGGTTAGACGGGAAAGTGGGGCGTGGGGTTTTAAGATGCACTTTTAAGGGCACCATTCCAGTGATCTAACATCCTTCTGTTCTGCCTCACTGCCTGCCTCTCCTATTTCCTCCCTAACATGCCTTTCACATGTAAGACTTTAGGGTAAGGGGTAGGGAAGGAAGTGGTTTTCTGAACTTATAACTTCATGAATCTAAAGTAGAGCAGCTACCACATCACTGAGATGAGATGGTTCAACAGTACATAGAATCAGATATATTCACTATAAAATATAGTCCTTTGGCCAAATTCTCTGTGTTACAACTCATAAGAAAGAGAGAGAGGAAGAGAGAGAGTTCTGCAGGAATTTGAGTTCACCCCTTGTTACTACTTCCATGATGTTTTGAAGTCTTGATATATTTGGCTATATCTCACATATGTACTGGTTAAATGTAGTTTGGCATATATGGTTGAGATTTTGAGTTTTTGAATGATATCCAAGATAGCTTAAAAAAGATCAAATATGTCTCCTTGGGCTGAAGAGATGGTTTAGTGATTAATACAATTGCTTACAAAGCAAAAAAGACCCAGGTTTGATTCCTCAGTACGCCTGTAATCCAAATGAACAAGGTGGTGCATATGTCTGGAGTTCGTATGCAGTGGCTAGAGGCCCATTCTCTCTTGGTGTGTCTCTATCTGCCTCTTTTTCTATTTCTCAAATGAATAAATAAAAATATGTGTCTCTTTAATCTTTGAAAAAACATGGTATAGTCCGAAGCCGTGGTAGCATATAGGATCATACTTACTAGGGAGCCTATTGTACACTTGGAAGCAGGTGCATCCATAAAAATCTACCTTGATAACTGAAACCCATTTTGAATAAACAACAAACAACATATCTTAAGTTGTCACCACTGTCATATTCAAATGAAAAGAGATTCATGAATGATTATGCAAATTTCAAAGAACACATCAGAAGTGCAGTAGGCAAAACATGAAAAGATGTCGATATCTTGTTTTCTCTGCTGAGTTAATCTACTTGTATTTCAAAAATCTAATATTTAAGAAGGAAGAAACTGGTAATTTAGTTGTCATTGGCACAGATATAACTATGGAAAATTCCTATAAATATTTTCAGTCAATTACCCCTTGGCCAGGGAGTCTGAAGATTCATGATACAAACAGCATAATTCATAAGAAAAAAAATGATAAAAAAATAGATTTTAAACCTTAATAGAATATGCAAATTAAAGCAGAAAAATAAAGTGCATATGAATTCACTCATGGGTTCCTTCATTCTTCATTAATTTAGTTTTTTTCTTAATCACCTTCTACTTTTTTGTAAGACACACCTATAGTCAAGGCCTATTAAAGTTGGGAGCCTAGTAGCCTGATTCATTACTTAAGTCCAAGTATGATAAGTGACCCCAGAAGACATTAAAGATATCAATAAGAGATAAGAGTGTGGCAGGAGAAGAAGCAGCATGGCAGACACATCAAAAAGCATGGCATGTCTCTTATGGGGGAACCAACCACTCTCTCATTGTCCTGGAGGCTCACCCTATAAGGGGGAATGCATGCCTGATACTGAACACCTGTGGCAGTGGAAGTCATGAGCCCTGGGGGTGGAATATCTGCTGGGGTCTGCCTAAATGCATATATTATCCTAACCAAAGAGCTCAGTAAACTCTTCTCATAATGTTCACACCCACATATTCATGTTACTCTCACTTTTGGCTAGAGAAGCTTCTCTTTTCAGATTGAGGCGACCTTGGGGTGACTCATAAGGCTCCATAGTGCTGAGAAGAAGTGACAGTGGACTGTTCAGCACCGAAACATCTCTATTATGCCTTCCAAGGCTCAGGGGCCATCGCGGAAGAAGCAGCGGAAAGAATGTGAGAGCCAAAGGAAGGGTAGGACTCTTTACAATGCAATACTCCAGGTACAAAATGGCCTAAATATCATGACCTGACTGACAGTGCCTGGCGCTACCTACACAAGACCATCATCATAAGAAGAAAAGATGATGACATCAAAAATAAAAGAGGGACTGATTGAGAGGTGGAGGGGATATGATGGAGAGTGGAGTTGTGAAAGGGAATGTGCGGGGCAGAGGGAGTTACCATGGTTTATTGCCTATAGTTATGGAAGCTGTCAGTAAAAGAAGAAGTTAAAATAAACTCATTAATGGCATTTGCACTGAAAGCTGAACAAACTTTGTGAACTTGGCAAAAGGACAGGGAGGTAGTTTGGTGGTGTGAAGAGCATTGAGTTGCTGAACTGTTGGGGATATAGTATGGAACAGAATCAGTCACAATCAATTATTTCTAATATTTGAATGGTAACAGTCACCATGCTAAAACCTGCACACTTGTTTATCAGCCATTTTTATTCTCACAGCAACACATGTATACATCATGGCTCTCCCCTTCTAAGGGTGGAAAGTTAGAGGTGGAATAACTGACAGGGTCATGTTGTTGACCTTGTGCACTTGCGTCAGTGTGCATCTGGCTTATGTGGGATCTGGAGATTTGAACGTGAGTCCTTAGGCTTTCCAGGCAAGTGCATTAACTGCTAAGCCACCTCTCCAGCCGGACTGCTTGCTTTTATTATCAATTTTCAAAAACATGCATAATGCATTTTGACCATAATCCCCACCTATTACCTTCTGTTGTCCTCCTGCTCCTACAATCCCTCCAGTGAACCTCTTATTTCTCATTAGTCACTCTTCTATTTTGATATCTTAAAAAAAAAAACTTCCCCTGCTCATCCTCCATGTTGAAATGTTGATAGGTGAAAGGTTGCACAGGTCTGTAGATTTGATCCAGATTAAGCATTTGGCTATAATTCTACAGGCTCCGTGTGGATTTCCACACCATGATTCACCTCGATCCGGTAAGTCATCTATCATATCAAAGTTGAGAAAGTAAGGTGATCAACAGAGGTGCTGAATGCCATAGGTCAGGTACTGAATTCCAGTGCTAGGGAGGCCGAAGTAGGATAAACAGAATGACTTCAAGGTCAGCATGGTCCACAGAATGAGTTTGAGTCCATCCTGGGTTCGAGTGATACTCTGCCTCAAAAGGAGGGGTGAGGGGAGGTGTGGACAAGGAAGAAAGAAAAGAAAACAAATGCTGAGTTTAGAAGACCATTTCGTGATACTTTAACTTATTCTGGAATCAGTCATCCAAAATCTGACTCTGGCCCACACATCCTTAATCTTCATGTGAAGTTGCCTAAATTATGTCAGCTTTCCAGATGCTGAGAAGTAGCTATGAAGTTCAGATACTGATGGTACCTTTCTCACAAACATGCTGTGAGTTTTATAAGAGATCACGGATGGGCAACATGTTTCTGGCTCAGATAAATGGTTCAGCAAATGTTAGTTACTATGATTAGCAGAGAGAAATGAAAATGCATGTCAAATAGGATGTTGCATGTCTTGTTTAACAATGTAAATATTGTTCAATAACCAGGAGCAAACCATTGATGTTTTCTGAAAATGAATAACAAACATTGGTTCAGTCTGGGCATAAATTGTCCCTTCTAAAAGGCTGATGTGCTGAATATTTGGTCCCCAGTGTAAACAGCATTTAGAGGTGGGATGCTGTAGAAGTGATCGCAGCCTGTGGACTCTGCTTTCATTGATGTGATAATCCAGCAACAAATTAAAAATGTGAGCAGCTTCATGAACTTCATAAACTTTTTAAAATCATGAATGCTCTTTACCAAAGAATGATTTTATTTACTCATCATTTATTTGTTTATGGTTTATACCTATAATAAAGAAATAAAAAATATTTTAAAAAATGCTTTGGTATGCAGATAATGTTACCATTATCATAGATGATAGAAAATTTACATACAAGTTACATGTATGTTGTAGCAGACAGATTCAGGTTTGCTGAGGTGAACTTCCAAACCAGGCACAGTTATGGAGGAAGGGATATTTATTGAAGCTTACAGATCCAGGGGAAGTTCCATAATTGCAGAAGAAGCCGGCCTGCCTTCACAGGAAGCCTAAAAGCCAAAAGCCACAGCACACTTCAGGAACTCCAGCTAGGCACACTTTGCATATCTTTAGATTAAAATCTGAAACCCACCTCCACACCTTAAGATCATACAGTGACATTGCCTCCAGCAGACGGCTACAGATGCAAACTACAAACAAACAACTGAATGTATTGGGGGCCACCTATTCTATTCCAACCACCACATATGTGTTTCTTTCTTTTATTTGCAGTTCATTCTCTGACAATTTCATACTTAATATTGTTACATGATCACATAGACCATTCATCAACCTGTTTTTTTTTCCCTTCCCACTGAAGCCCTGTCTTTCCCTTTTATGCTAGTGGATATAGCGCTAAAGAGGTGGGCCCTTCCTGCCCCAACCACCACTACCTAACCATAGCTTCTCAGGGAAGGGTGGGGACGCAAGGCCCTGCCGACCATGACTGATGTTGATGTGGATGAGGGACTGGGGAAGACATGTGGTATCCTTCTCTAATCTCCATATATATGAACGTGGGGCAAAGGCATTGTCAGGACCACTGGAGTTGAGAATCTAACAATTTCCTTGTGCTTAATAAAAATAAAATATATAGAAAATTTGGAAAGGTCAGTTAATAGATCTTAAATTATTAATATTAGAAACTCGGTATTGCTTTCTATTTCTTGACTCACTGGACACATTTTGGATACCCTCTCAACTCCACCTTGAACTTGAACATGAGACCTGCCTGGATTTGTTATAGATCTCATATCAGTGGAGGGACATCCTCAGGCACTAAGTATCCCTCTCTTCTAATTATTCCCAATTTAACTTACACCTGACTATGCCCTGTGGTAAAGTTTGAACATTTCTCTGGATATAATGGCATGAATATTATATATTATATATAACAAAATTATATATATATATTATATATAACAAAAATTGTTTATATATATACATAGTAACAATTTTTTTTTTGTAGAACTTGATAACCAATGATGTGGCATATGCCTTTATGAGGTAACTGCATTTGGGGCTGGGGGTATTGCATAGCTGGTGGCATTGTATAGCTGAGGGTGCTGTACAGCTCAGTGGAAAAGCACTGGCGCAGCATCCACGAAGACATGGATTTAATTCTCTGTAGTACAAACACACACACAACCCTACTTGAAAGAAATTAACCTGATGGGCTGAGGCGATGGCTAGCAATTACAGCGCTTGCTTTCAAAAGGAGTCTGGGTTCAATTCCCCAGATACACAAAGTGGCTGGCACATGTGACTGGAATTCCCTTGAAGTGGCAATAAGCCCTGGTGTTCCTCGTCTCTGTCTCTCAGTGTCGCTGAGCTTGGAAAAAATATAAATAAATAAAAATATTTTCAAAAAGAAAAGGAGAGAGGTGTATAAAATGTAGATTCTAAAATACATAAAATGATTTGACTGCTTGATACAATAACTTGTACTAAGAACTTCTTTCTTCACTTATCCTCCTGTCTAACTTAGAAAAATCTGTTAACTTTCTCCTTAACATTACAAAAAGAAAAAAATTAATGTGGAAAATCTCAATGTGAAAAGAGAGTATACAACGAGTAGTGAGACAACCGATTAAAATATCCTATAGCTTGGTTTTTCTGGAATGCTAGAGACAGCACTGGGTTTTAAAAACTTATAGAAAATTTGTTAATCTCAATGAAATCTGTATTAGAGAATGGCAGGAAGCGTATGAAAGAATTTTACCTTCTGCTCAGGTGGTTTTGATTTATAGTAAATGGGTGTTCTTTGCCTCACCAGCAACAAATGTAATTTAAGCAACTAGAACAAGGATAAGCTTCTCGGCCTCCAGAGTCCACCATTCTTATTTTACACAGGAAGATTCTGGAGTCCAGGAAAGAGAAGTGGTTACCTAGGGTCACATGTCTAGTTAAGGTGCCACTAGACTCTGATATATTCAGTGTGGTACGCATTCCTTTATTAAAATGCCTCTTTTTTGGTCAGTATTCTCCATGTTTTGTTCACTTGAAAATATAAAGACCCCCTTTGGGATTGGGTTTTCATGCATAGCTGTGAACAAAATCAGGAATCTAGCCCAAATCCTCAGCACATGAGTCCAGAGTACGGGAGGCTGATATATGCCAGCTAATAGCACCAATAAGGAAAAGATGTTTCGTGGGGAAAAAAAAAAAAAAAAGTATGACCTTCATACAGATGGGAGAACAAGCAGTGTTGAATGTACTGTAAGGTGGAGTAGCAAATTAATTATATATAAAGACGGTTCAAATTGCTTATGGCAACAAGAGACTTGCCAAGGACGTTTGCAGGCAACCTTACTAAAATATTTCTCCATTCTTTCTCAAGAAAATATTGCACATTTTTGTCCTGCAAGGAAAAGATATCCAGGTAATTAGAGAGTGTCTAAACATAGTAGGAGACAGTGAGAGTGCAATTTCTCAAAAAAAAGGGGGGGAGGTGGAGAGATGGCTTAGCAGTTAAGCGCTTGCCTGTGAAGCCTAAGAACCCCGGTGGTTCGAGGCTCGATTCCCCAGAACCCATGTTAACCAGATGCACAAGGGGGTTCACAGTGTCTGGAGTTGGTTTGCAGTGGCTGGAGGCCCTGGTGCACCCATTCTCTCTCTCTCTCTCTCTGTCTGTCTGTCCTTCTCTCTCTGTGTGTGTCTGTCACTCTCAAATAAATAAATAAATAAATTTTAAAAACAGAGAGAGAGGAAGAGGAGAGAGAGAAAATGTAAATTTTTTTTTAAATCTAAAGCCTGGTAAATGTGTCAAATAAAGTTCACATGGAATTATTGTGAATTAGAGGCAAACCCAGATGAGATGTGGGATAGATGGTAGTGCGAAATTCTTCAAAGATGAGCGCCTGTTCTCCTCCACGGTCTATGACAAGAGGGGTGAAAACAGAGCAAAGGGGTCCCAGCAGAATGTGGGAGAGAAAGCGTTTCATGTTTCACTGCCGGGGCTGAAAGGCACTGGGCAGTCAATGGGGATGGAGTGGCATGCTATTTCAGGTATTGCTTCTAGGAGGTGGGTGGTTGCCTTCATAGGATTAAAAATTAAAAAAAAAAAAAAAAGCAACAACTATTGACTGTCTTCAGCTATCTAAAAATATATATATTTTATTTTTATTTATTTGTCAGAGAAAGAGGGAGAGAGAGAGAATGGATGCACCAGGGCCTCCAGCCACTGCAGATGAACTCCAGAGGCCTGGGCCACCTTGTGCCTCTGGCTAACGTGGGTCCTGCGGAATCAAACCTGGGACCTTTGGCTTTGCACTCAAACACCTTAACCAGTAAGCCATCCCTCCAGCTCTGTCTTCAGTTATATTGACGTGGAGAACCTTGGCATCCATCCCAAAGGCAACCGAGCAAACTTGCCCACGATGATTAACACTTTCTTACGATACAGATAGACCTGGCGGCATCCTAGATCCAAGAGCACTGAGTGATGCCTGGCCAAGGAAGAGGAGTGATCCAGGGTGGCTGGGCGACTCCTCCATCCATCGACCGGCAAAGATCCTCACCACGGTGACATTTTCATCTCCTGCCCTTGCACCTATGACCTCCAAGGCCACGTGTTTCTGTGCCTCCTTCATCCCAGCTCACCGACACCCACGGAGGACAGGAAACAGGTGAAAAGAACCGGCCACCTGTGGTAACAGATGAGCTGGAGAAGAAATCACCAAGGCAACTGAGGGAGACACATTTGGAAGTCCTAAAAGAAGCCGAAAAAAGAAAGAAAAGAAAAGAAAAAATGAAAGGGCTCAGGAAGTGCACAGACAGTTTTCTTCTGCCACCAAATGTTCCTGCGGAGTTTTCCGTGCTTGAGAAAAATGACAGTCACTCCATTTGGGATCTTTGGCTTCCCAGGCCTTGGCCGCGCAGACAGCGACGGCAGGAAGGGCTGCATTCACAGAGGCACCCAGGGGCGAGGGGAGGCCTAGGGAGGGAGGGGTGGTGGGTGCTATGCTTAGACAGTGTGGTATTGTCCATAGTAAGAGACCAAATGAGGCTGTGCTGGTGGCGTTACTTACGGCATTCTGCGGCCATGCATGCCACATAATTTAGATCCAACATTTAAAACCAACATTATTTGGATCAGACTATTCTGTAGAAAGATGAAAGTCTGACTCTACAACAGGAAAAAAAAAAAAAATGTCTCTTGGGCTGGAGAGATTGCCCAGTGGTTAAGGGACTTAACTACAAAGCCCTAGTGACCTGGGTTTGATCACCCAGTTACCCACGTAAAGGTCAGATGCACAAATGGCTCATGTGTCTGGAGTTTGGTTTGCAGCAGCTGGAGGCCCTGGGGCACCCTCCCTATCTTTTTTTTTTTTTTTTTTCTCTCTAAGTCTCTCTCTCTGCTTGCAAATAAATTAAAAAAATACTTTAAAAGAAAAGAAAATTACTTTTGTGAGTAGAATAAGGTAATCAGACTTATCAAGAACTGATTTTTATGTTTGGATAAGAGGGTTCAAATATAGAGGGAGGGACAGACATGGATAGTTCTTTTTACTTATAAGGTCCTTAGTACAGTTTTTTTTTTCCATGTAAAGTTGCTTTATGGTCATTCATTAATAATTATAATAATAATTATTATTATATTATTATAATTATAATAATTATAGGCTAAGCCTTTTTCACAAGGTGAACCTGTCACTTCCTTCAGTCAGACATATTCAAAATTCAAAATTCAAATATTGTAAGGAAAGCTGACAAGGTTAATTTGTTGAAGAAGCACTGGATTAATCCTATACCATTTACCAGAGTCGTCATATATATTTGGACGGTGTGTGGAGAATTTGGAGGTAAAACTTCCAGGGCTGCCTCTGTGAATGACTAAGCACCTCTCTAGGGAAAGGCAAGGCGGGTGACAGGTTGGCTCAATGCCAGTTGGACAGGTCAACCTCAGTAGCAGAACCTGCCATTCTCTCGTGACACGGATCCAGAGAAAGTGAGCCGAGACAAAGAATATCTCCTTGCACTGAACACCGTGGAATAACTGTCAGGGTTTGAAAGGGAAGGTCAACAAATTACAGGTCTCTTCCCTCCATAATGTTCGAAGCAAACTGCAAAACCACGTGAGGTCCGCAGCAATTTAAGAAACTGCACTTTTTACTAGGAAGCGGTGAAAGATAAACTTGGGCAAATTCAAATGTGAAGGCATTTCAGCAGCCAAAGCGTCACGCAGTAGCAACTCCAGGTCGCATGGTGCTCTGGGGCTGGCTAACGGGCTGAAGGAAAAGCATGTATGGTCAAGGCCAAGGAAATATCTGCAGTAGGTTCAGCTTAGTTATTCTGGAAGAAAAGTGTCGAACTAGAGGCTAGTTGGTGACTGGATAAGCTCATTTTTGTTTATCTCTTACAATGAGTTGTGTTTTCGCTTGCTTACCTAGGAACCTAAGATGCTGAAACCTCATCTGCCTAATGGGTCTCCACATTAATAATAATAATAATAATAATAAATATTATTTGTATGTATGTGGTATGTGTGCATATTGTATGTGCATATGAGTATTCACACTTCTTTTTTTTTTTTTTGGTTTTTCAAGGTAGAGTCTCACTCCAGCCCAGGCTGACCTGGAATTCACTATGAAGTCTCAGCGTGGCCTCAAACTTACAGTGATCCTCTGACCTCTGCCTCCCGAGTGCTGGGATTAAAGGCATGTGCCACCATACTTGGCTCTTAAAATTTTTTTATTAACAACTTCCATGATTATAAAAACTACCCCATAGTAGTGCCCTCCCTCCCCCCACTTCCCCTTTGAAACTCCATTCTCCATCATCTCCCCTCCCCTTCTCAGTCTCTCTTTTATTTTGATGTCATGATCTTTTCCTCCTCTTATGATGGTCTTGTGTAGGTAGTGTCAGGCACTGTGAGGCCATGGATATCCAGGCCATTTTGTGTCTGGGGGAGCACGGAGTAGTCACACATTTTGTTTGCAGAGGCCAGACGTTGATGCAGATTGCCTTCCTCAAACACTCTTTCATTTAGGCCTTGAGACCTGTTCTCTCACTGAACCTCGAGCTCACTGATTTGGCAAGCCTAGCTAGTCTGTGATCTCCAGGGATTCCCTGTCTTCCTCTTCCCAGCACTACGATTCCAACACGATCTCAGCCATTTTGTGTGGGTGCTGAGTCTCATTCATACGTTCACTGAGGCATGTCATGCCCAGGTCCTATTAGTTTCTCAACAGGAGCAAACTTAGAATGAAAAGCAAGGTTTCTAGGTGAAGCCTTTGTAAATACATTGTCTGTACTGCTCTCCACTTGGGCCTGATTCCACTAGATCAGTGCCTGAGACCTCTTGTAAGGGAGGACATCCCCCCCCCACAACTCTCTTTTTTTGAAGACTAGAGAGGATTGGACAGATCTGGGGCACCCAATCTAATTCTTCACTAAACTCATTCCTCATTTTCCCAAGGGCAAGGAGAAGGGTTTGAGCTCTGTAAGTATGATACGCTGCTTTCCTAAGAAACTTAATGAGTGGGTAATTCTAGGCCTTCAACGATAGAAGATCGAAGGACTCAGCAGCCCAGAGGCCAGAGACAAGGAACATTGATGGAGAGTGCTCTTGGCAGAGCTGGCGCTCCTTAGAAGACCAGCGAGGAAGCTGCTGCAAATATCAGGCCTGGACTGTGCCAAGCAGTGGTGGTGGAGGGAAGGACACATCCTCAGTAAGTCCATCCATGTGCTCTTAATGTGTACTTGATGGAAGCATAAGCTTCTTCCAAATATGGCAGTGTTTGTGTTTAAATTCCCAAACATAGCATGGGTGATAAAGGGTTAATGCAAAACCCATAGTGGTCCACAGTGTAAGTTCAATATCAATAAAAGGTAAACTTATGTCTCAAGTAGTTTTAATCCACACATAGATGCAACACATTTTACAATAAACGTGCTACTACATTAATTACAATACTGGCTGTCCTGAATGTGTCCCATTTTCAATATGTTGGCATCAATATGCGAATGAATACACACTTCTTATAGAGAGCTGTTTGGTTCTTAGGTCCTGTTTTGACAACAATCAGAGGTAATTTAGATTTATTCCCAGCCCTATAAAGTATACATCAAATAGAATAGATGGGCAAGCAAGTGCATAGATGCATTGCAACAGAAATGAATGTGTGCCCTCCTAGACACAGGATTGCATCCTGAGTCTCCAGTGGGTGGAGTCATCCTGGGGCAGAGGTGTGGCATGGAGGTTTGGGGGGGCAGTCTTGAAGTCCATCCCTAAGATCTGTGGACAGCGGCTTTAGAGTTCTGGACAGTTCATGTTTGCTGGTTGTTGGAGGTTTTTTTTTTTGTTTTGTTTTGTTTTTTTGGTTTTTTTTTGCTACATGTGGAAAAAAAAATGCTTGTCTCCAATAATAAATTTTGGATCAAAACTTTAAGGCCAGCTTGACATATTTGAGAAGTGCCTCATTTGCATACAGCCCAAATCTTCTGCTGAGGAAATCACTGCTTCCTCTGTGGTATCACTGATGCTTAGCATACCTGAGCTATCTAGGGCCAGGAGCACTTAGAGCTGGTAGCTGCCAATCTCTGCCACCTTATTCCCAGGTGCCCAGAGAATTTGAAAGAACTTTAATTCAGAGTTCTCCAGCTAGCTTAGATGGAGCCCATCCACTCAGCACATCACTGGAGGTGAGCATCCCTCGCCATAATGATGGATATGTCATCATAGCTAATGACTTTCCAGCACAAGCCATTGCTACAGAAAATGTGTGTGCAGTCTGTTTCCTTTGCCGGAGACTCAAGCAGTCAAGTTTGTTTCCTCAGAGCCTATAGAATTCTCTATGTTCCCTGTAATAAGATAATGCTGGGCTGGAGGGATGGCTTAACAGTTAATCATTTGCCTGCAAAGCCAAAGGACCTGGTTCGATTCCCCAGGACCCACGTAAGCCAGATGCACAAGGGGGCACGTGCATCTGGAGTTTGTTTGTAGTGGCTGGAAGCCCTGGAACACCCATGCTTTCTTTCTCTTTCTCAAACAAATAAATAAAAATAAAATATTTTTAAAAGCCATAAGCTAGAAGAGAAGTGGCTGGAGAAGCAATCCAACATCATCCAGTACCCAGGCCATAGTTATTTCCACCCAATTAGCTCATATTTTAGAAAGAAATACACTCTAATCTATAACAGCCATAGATACAAAAAAAAAAAAACCAGAAAGAAAATAAACCTAACCAAAGCTATAGAATGCAACCCATTTCTGAAGGAAAGAAAAATAATAATAAACAACAAACAACCCCACCGAAAAAAAAATAATAAAAATGAAGTTGTTATGGAAGTAGTGGTCTGACATTCCCTTACAAAGACTCCAGTTAGAGATAATCAGTGGACAGAGGGTGGGAAATGGTGGTGGATGGAATTAACGTCTCCAGCACATACTGTGAACTCTATTCTCACCTCCACAAACTAGTGAATCAAAGGATCAAGGAAGGAAGCTTTTCCCTTTCCAGCAGCGGGAAGTCCAATTGTTTCACTCTGGCTGTCTTTTTTATATTAGACAGGAAGTCGAGATTGTTGCCACTGGTCTTATTTCATTTATTCTGCTACTCTCACTAAATGTTCTAAATTTGGTCTGGTGTCTCCCGCTAAGAAGATAGTCCCTGCTATAGAGCATCTCTGTCTCCAGAAAAGAAAAGTGCAGACATATTTCTTTTTGTAAAGAAATTCTGACATCAGGAGACTACCTTTTCATTAGAGAAGTAAAGAGCATATAAAAAAAAGTAGTTTCATCTCATTGATGTATTTGGCAAATTATTTACCTGCAATCTATTTTCACTGATCGCAGAATTGTGGGATTATTGGCAATATTCCGTATAGTGGGTGAGCATTCCTTTAGCGTGGGTAACTTATTTTCTGTTTGGCATTTTGTTGTCACTCTTACCTCCTCACATGGGTAGGGAAAGGAAGTGTAGATGGACAAAAGAATGGAAGCTCCTCACCAGGGGCTAGGTAAAATTATTTTGAAAATAAATAATAAGTATAGGTTGTCTTTCATGAACCACAGGATTGTGATGGATGGAGGTGGAGAGAGGCTAAAATGAAGTTTAAAAATATATCTTTGTCTTATGAAGTTACTTGCATTTGGAGGGATGGATTTATTTGAAGACATTACAGAATGAACTAGGGAGGGAAAAAAATAACATAATCTTCAGAAGATTCCAACTTTGCCTCTCCTCTCCTCTCCTTAACCCTCTCCTCCTCTCCCTTCCACTCCCCTTCCTTGCCCGGCCCCTTCCCTCCCTTCCCCTCCTCTCCTCTCCTTTCCTCTCCTCTCCCCCACTCTCCTCCTCTCCTCTCCTCTTCCCCCTCACCTCCCCTCCTCTCCTCTCCTTAACGTGTATTTATAGTTGATGTCTCTGCAGAATCTCTGTACGTCATGGGCTCTAGATCTCCGTCAGAAGACTAGTTTAAGCAAAAAGAGAAATCGAGGCCAAAAGGCACATAGTGTATGAGAGTATGTAAAGAGGACCTGAGGCCAGGTCTGGAATGGGGCAACCACGGGCCCTTCGCTGTTTCCCTCTGTGCTCTGTGCTCTCTGCCGTCTCTCTTTCCTTCCTTCCCATGGGACACTTCGTAACCCATCAATGCCCCATCGAAGTGCTGTTTCTGGGAGAGGAAATGAGATTGTGTCAGCATGGGTATCCCTTTGAGGTGTGTTCAGGGCAATCAATCACATAGTCTAACTTTCACTGGTGTCTGGAGAGCCACACTTCGATCCAAGTTCACTTCTTGGAAATACAAGATGGCCATTGAATGGCATGCATATCCCAAAGACTGTTTCCTGAGCCAATTTAAGTCTCTTATTTCTCCATGCCATTTTTGATAATAATGAGAATGTTATTCTACAATGTACCACTTTTCTTTCTTTTTTCTTATGTATGTCTAAGACCAAACTCTTCTTGACATCCATGTATAATAAAATGTCAAAAAAATGTCTTCATCAAGGTTAGCCTCTTGCCCTTGCCTCCTCCTGTTTTCTACAAGGTTCTTTTACCATATGCTCATTGCTGCCCTCACAGTTATATGTTGCTGGGGGACCATATGTTGATTTTGTAATAGCACTTTTTTTTTCTGAATTTTGAAATTGAGCCCACCGTGTTGTGGACAAGTACAATAGGAACCTCAGTATCTTTCTTGGGAATCCCAGTAGGTGCGAAGGGCACACTTAGCTTTTGATCACTGGCTGTAGCGAATGTGGATCCCCACTGAGAAATCGATACCATGGTTAAAGTCTCATGGAAGCCAGCTGGGACCTGAACCCAGGGCAGAGGTCTTGATGTACTGTGGTTTCCTTGCTGTATTTTGGTCTCTGCTCAAGGGCTCTTTCTTTTTAACCACAGTTGACAGACCAGAGATATTTTGGCTTTGAATTTCAAAGTGACAGTTTTCGTGTTCTTGGATGAGATGTAGGGACTAGCCAAGAATAACTAAATTCTGCTTTGGTTGGGCATATAAAAGGAGATCACTACTCTTTCCCCTAAAGGGTGTATCTCATGGACTGTTCTAGAACACTGAACAGTCTATATTTTTAAAAGGAAAAGAAGGCAATCCATAGAGATGTTTTTAAAAAGGTCTTGTTTAAAGTTTTTGGTGGTGTTTTTTTTTTTGAGTACTTGTTAAAAACACCCACAATCATATTTCAAGTTACGTTCTCTCTCCCTCTCTCCCTCCCTCTCTCTCTCTCTCTCTCTCCCCTCTCTCTTCTCTCCACAAAGTGCTCAGACTGCCAACTTAGAAGAAAAACATAGTCAAGCCAGATAGAGAACATCCAAGTGAACTAAAAAGTCATGGTGGATGGTAGTGGTAGTGGTCAGGCCAAGCCACTGGTCTCTTTAGAATGCTGGCTTTACCCCTCTGAGATGCCAGTCTGGCATTGCAGCCCTCTGACCCCAGGCCACGGCAGTGTTGGGTTACGTCCATGCATCTCCTCATTGCCAGGCTTCTTTGGCCTCAGAGTTGGAGGGTGGTGCGGGGGGCCATGAAACGTAATGAGCAGGAATGCAGTGGGGAACGTGCATGCCCATTGTTTTGCCTTTAACACTGCAGAACAGTGAGCAAGTCTTCTGTCCCTCCATGCCACCCAAATAAAACCGTAAAGGGAGGCGATTTTTTTTTTTTTTATAATGCAATTGCTGGAAGCATCTTCAGCTTTGCTTTGAGCTCATGGCTTGACAGCCCACTGGGTTGTCATGACAAACATAAATGAGAGTAAAATATATCTTCAAACTTTCGCAAACGTTGCATTTAATTCCGCCTTCCCTCTTTAGAGGAACAAAAATCTAAGTGTCCATTCTAAGTTTAGAGCCATCTCTTCTGACTCGACTCATACTTTGACCTTAGTTCCATGCATGGTTTTCACAGCATACCAAGGGCCAGTAAGGTAAGATAACACTAGAACCATGTGCATAGGTAATGCTTGTAAACATTGAATGAGACCGTGGGTCTTAGTAAAAGATGTGGCTTAGAATTAGAGATTAAAGGATGCTAGCTATTTTTATTCTTATAATGGTTAAAAATATGAAACATAATTCTGTGGTGCAGTATAAAATTTTTAGAGATTTATTTTTTTATTTATGAGAGAGAGAGAGAGAGAAAATGGGCATTTCTGGGTTTCCAGCCACTGCAAACAAACTCCAGACGCAGGTGCTACCATGTGAGTCTGGTTTACATGGGACCTGGGGAATCGAACCTGGATCCTTAGGCTTCGCAGGCATGCGCCTCAACCACTAAGCCATCTCTCCAGCCCTAGCAGAAAGTTTTAAGTAGAATACACTTTGAGTTAGAAGGCCTTTTGTTCTGACACTGTGCCTAAGAGGTTTTTAAGTCCTCAAGTCAGCCACCTAACACCCCTGCCTCATGCGACATAGTGGTTGTTTTGGGTAAGAGGAATGTTAAGGTCATGTCTAGCTCTGATAGTTGTGTAAGTTTCTTTTCTTCTTCCAAGATAACTGGCTGAGCTAGAGATCCGTCCTCTGTAAGGCAGGTCTTGCATAAATAAGGAACAAGCGTTCTTTCCAGGAATCAGTTTGATGGTTAGCACCAAGCTGTAACTTTCTTAGAAATTTCTGGGCCCATATCCAGGAGTACCGCAGGCTTGTTGCTACTGATTATTTTTAGAGAAGAACTGGTTTAAGTACTGGGTGCAGCGGGGTTTAATGTGAGGTGTGTGTGTGTGTGTGTGTGTGTGTGTGTGTGTGTGTGTGTGTGCACGTGCATTGTGTGATATCCCAGAGCTATGCATATCTGAATGGTGAGCAGACAATAAAATTTCTTCCAGCTCTTTATGATGGTTTATATTGATTGTCAGCTTGAGCACCTAGAATGATGATTGAGGTTATATTGACTAAGGTTGAAGGTCCCAGCTTAACTCTGGGGGGCACTGTTCCGTGGGCTAGCATCCCAGCCTGTATAAAGAGGAGAATGTTTGCTCAGCAGCAGCATTCATCTCACTGATTCCCGGCTGAACTCAGTGGGACCAGCTGCCTCAAGCTCATGGTGCTGGTGGTGGGTTGTGACATGGATCTATAAGATGAAATAAACGACACTTCCTTAAACGGATTTGCATCAGTATTTTGTCCCAGCAGTGTGAAGAGAATCAATACAATCTTCAAATGCTAAATAAATGCATGTTGTTCCAAATGTGGTCCAAGTCCTTGAAGACTCAGAATCGCAAAGGATGTGGTCAAATGACAGAAGCGGGGAGATAGATTGAAGAAAAGAGGTATCTGTCTACAGGAAGCTGAAAATCAGATGCGAATACGGTCCAGAGTGAGGGTCAGTAAAAACAAAAACTGAATTCTAGAAACTATGGCATCGCTGGAATGAGGAAGTGATGATTTACTGGTCTTCATCAAGAACCACAGGGAAGCTGAACTTGAAAGTACGAAATGAGAAGACAAGCCGGCTGTGGTGGCGCACGCCTTTAACCCCAGCACTCGGGAGGCAGAGGTAGGAGGATCACTGTGAGTTCAAGGTCACCCTGAGACCACACAGTGAATTCCAGGTCAGCCTGAGCTAGAGTGAGACCCATCTTTCAGCAGTGGGCAGTCCAGAACCAGTGACTATAGATATATTCTGAATAAATAGGGGTCTTGGGGAAATAGACAGGGGAGGATATGCTCCTGCAGGTCAAAGGCAGAATTTGGCAATGCATTCAACACATTGGTTTATATGACTGAACTGCAGACCTTTGTTCTTAGGGCAGCAGGAAGTTGACTAGCCAACCTCTCTATCAGCTACCCCCCAGCACCTGCATCAACACATCCCCTAGCAGCAGGATTCCTGCCATTGTGCCCATCTTTTCACCATTCCCTGCATGTGGAGAGCTCAGCAGGATGTTTGGTGTCTAAGTTACAGCTAGGTAAGTTCTGGACAAGGCTAAACCCCATGAAACTGATGATGCCCAGGAGAAAAAGAAAAGCAGTGGAAGCCAACTTCCAAGAGAAATGCGCTTGATAAATGAGAGTAATAGGGCAGAGGGACCACCTGGGAATTGTGCTAAAAATGGCCCACTTCCAATGTTAAGCATAGTAATAAAAAAAATGATTTACTCAGTACTCCAAAAATTTGCTCACAGTAGTTGAGTGTTCAGTTTATATAAGTTATGATTTTAGCACACTGTCACTTCTTGTCGACGTTTTGGTCGCTTCCTTTCCTGTCCTGGATAAAGTGGCATTAAAGTCACTCTATTTTCCAATAATTAGATCTGCTTGGTTACTGACATTCTTCCAATATAAGACAAGATTGGGCATGTTGAGTGTGGTATGGCTGTAGATGAGAGACATTCTTTATTCTAATTCAACCCAGTGGTTCTAGAGAATTAACCATAAAGGTAACATTTTGAGACATAGAAAAGGAATAAAAAGTCTTATTCATATTTGGAAAGTATGAATAAGAAAGCGATTGAGCATATTACATCTAAATAAACAGGAATAAGGTGACACATTATATCTTGTTATGTACAGTAAACATTTCTTGAAAAATAATATACTTTCTTAAAGACAAACAAAACAAAATTTTAGTAATAATAATTAAGGAAACATCCACACATAAAGAGCCTTTTTTTAAATTTTTTAATGAAAAAGCAACAGAAATGGAGAGGAGATCAACAAGGAGTAAAGATATAACATGTGAGAACATATTCTTTGCCAACTGACTATAACTTCACTTAGAAAATAATAGAAAAAAATAAATGAAATTGATAATTTTGAGAATTAAGTATAAAAGATGAGTCAATAAGAGTGATACTGAATGGATAGATTACCTATGATGTAATAAGAAATGAGTTACTATCAGGTTTTATTAACATACATGAGGCTGATAAATCCTGTGCCTGCATCAACATCATTTTGAGTCTAATAGTTATTTTCTGGCCAACCAAGCCATCAAGAAATTTGAGACAAAAAGATTATTTTTGAAGCTAAGTTCTACAATAGTTCATCTTATGTTTACTCCCTTTCTAAAATACCACAGACACTCAAGGAACTATAGTTGCCAAATGAAAGATGAATCCAAGGAAAGCAAGGAATGTCCTAACCTGGAAGTCAGTGATCTTCATGCCTCTTCTAACCACAATGCAACTGTAATGACAACTTTCACCAAAAGTAGCACTGTGGATCTGGAGAGATGACTTAGAGGTTAAGCGCTTGTCTGTGAAGCCTGAGGACCCTGGTTTGAGGCTCGATTCCCCAGGACCCACATTAGCCAGATGCACAAGGGGGCACATGCATCTGGAGTTCGTTTGCAGTGGCTGGAGGCCCTGGCGTGCCCATTCTCTCTCTCTCTCTCTCTCTCTCTCTCTCTCTCTCTCTCTCTCTCTCTCTCTGACTCTTCCTCTTTCTGTCTGTCGCTGTCAAATAAATAAATAAAAATAAACAAAAAAATTTAAGTAACACTGTGATGAAGTCATAATGTACAAAAACTGAGTAGAATCTTTATTCTAAACAAATGTTTGGAGTATTGCATAAGATAAAGCAATAAGTTGTTATCCTTGCAACGTTCTCTGAATGACACGGAACTTGCAACATAAAATTGTATTCTTCTTTTTCTATAAATTTAGTCATATTTTTTTGACCATTAATAATATGCACATGGGCTGGAGAGATGGCTTAGCAGTTAAGCGCTTGCCTGTGAAGCCTAAGGACCCTGGTTCGAGGCTCGATTCCCCAGGACCCACGTTAGCCAGATGCACAAGGGGGCACATGCGTCTGGAGTTCGTCTTCAGTGGCTGGAGGCCCTGGCACGCCCATTCTCTCTCTCTCTCTCTCCATCTATCTGCCTCTTTCTCTCTCTCTCTGTTGCTCTCAAATAAATGAAAATAAAAAAATTAAAAAAAAAATAATACGCACATGATCACATCATGCATTCTAGTAAGTGAGGGTCACAGTTTAGGATGCAACAAGGAAAATGCAGATGTATTAAAGCAAGTGAGAGAGAGAGGGTGTCAGCCTTGGATATGCTCATGGGAGAGACTATAATGTGACCCAGCCAGACAATGTAAAACAACGACACATCTCATGCAGTCTGGAGGTAAGGGGAGGAAAAGCAAAGAGATATGGGTGTGCCACGCTTTCTCAACTTCAAATGTGGGAAATCAATTTATATAGTCAAGACAGTGGGCCCTGAAGTAGAAAGTTAAGTATAATATTGAACATTTTCAGTACTAGCATGAGAAGAATTAAAAGCAGTGTAAGCGTCCAGACCGGCCTGCGGGGCGTCGGTGCGGCTCCACCATGTCGAAGGTGTCCTTTAAGATCACGCTCACGTCGGACCCTCGGCTGCCCTACAAAGTACTCAGTGTTCCTGAAAGTATACCTTCTACAGCAGTCTTAAAGTTTGCAGCAGAAGAATTTAAAGTTCCTGCAGCAACAAGTGCAATTATTACCAATGATGGAATAGGAATAAATCCTGCTCAGACTGCTGGAAATGTTTTTCTAAAGCACGGTTCAGAACTACGAATTATTCCTAGAGATCGTGTTGGAAGTCATTAATACATGCAACTTGGAGCACAGTTACTGACCAGCATAAATATTGATGTTTGTTGTTGCTGTAAAATTGAAATCAGGTATTTAAGATACTATGAAAATAACAAGAATCAAAGAAACAATGAACGATGGCTCTTCTGTCCCTTGTTGTTCATACTTTTCATATGAAGTGGGAAGCCTCATGGGTGGAGGGCATGACCTCCAGAGAAGGTGGTACAGTTGATGGATGCTACCTCATCACAATTGAGAGTTCACTTGTGGCAAATGGATTATCTGACTTGGCTAATAATTCTTAGCCAGAACATTTTGAAAGTTAAAGTTCACTGGCACACTTGTATTTGAGTTAAAATATAAAAGGATTATGGGTCATGGATGACAGTTGACTTGATATTATCTTACTTGCAAACTCGTAGTTTGATTACTCTATAGTCTGATGACGTTAATAGACATTTCAGTGAAAAAAATCTTAGTTTTTTAAGTTTCACCTTAATATATCCTATAAATTTTAATTTCTCATCATGAAGCCAAAAGGTGAATTTTTAAATCTATCCATTGTATCTATAAGGCAAAATTCAGTGTTTATAATTGAATTGAGAAAAGTAGAAACATCTTTTGTTGAGTTATGTATTCTTTTAATACCAACTTACATGACAGAAATCCTCAAGAAACCATTTGTTGAGGATATTTTTGAACAGCGTTCAGAAAGAATGTTGCAGAGGAGACCTGAAGTGTACGCGTGGCTTTGAGCAAAGCAGCACTGACTGGACGTGCTGATGAGCAGAACTCGCCAAAGACCTGGCCTGTAAGGCAGCGTCACTACTAGTCATCTTGTGGATAAGAAGCCTGGGAGGGAAGATGGGAAAGCCCCGATGGCCCGACTGGGACAAGAAAGCAAAGGACAGCAGTGACAAGGAAGAGCACCGAGCTGCAGGAAAATTCCACGGGCTGGACAAACCTAAAATAATAGGTTGTAGAAAAGCGAAAGGTTAGACAAAATACATGACATAGACTTAAGTACCAGATGACAGAGAGGAGGCTATATTATATGAAAGTAAACACTTCAGAAATACCCTTGATGAAGGTCCGAAGAAAGATTTGTCCATACAGAGAAAACCTTGATCTCTGCTGTCTTGAAGGATGAATTAAAGGCTCATGACTCAGAGCGGGGGCTTGAGCAGCTGCATTTGCAGTAGTGCGCTCTGGAGGCAGGTTCTCACTAACAGCTCACTACATCCATGGATAAAGCTCTAGGACCAAGTTTTACGTTGACATGTTTGAGTGTTACAGGGCCTCAGTTTTATTTATAAGAAAATGTAACACACACAGCATATGAAAGCTACATTAATGGTTTGGGAAATTACTAGATATCGATCACAAATTATCAAAGCAGGGGGTACCAGCTGATACAGGTAATTCTATTTTTATAAAAATCTAGTACTTAGTGACCCGGCTCTTTATAAAATTAGGCCTCAGTTAAGCAGAACTGTCTGAATACTGTCTTTTAAGTTCTGGGCTTAATTATAATTGTCTTCTTTCTCCTCTTATAACACAAGTCTGCCTGCTGCTTGTGCAATCCACTTAAATGTCCTTTGCTATAAAGTGATATATTTAATACTTATTTGTTTAGTTTTGAAAATTAAATTGTGATCTCAAAAACATGTATTAAGCAACTAGATGCTTTATTGTTAAAAAAAAAAAAAAAAGCAGTGTAAGCAGTAGAAAAGAGAGGCGCATGAAGGGAGAATGGGCTCGGGTAAGTTCTGATGAGAATCAAAAGACTCCACAGGTGATAATGTGAGAAACAGCCACCGACAAGAGAAGAAAATCAGAGTCAGAGTGTTCAAGCAGAGGAAGGCAGGAATGGGGTTGGGTTGGGGAGAGAGTTGACTTTTTATTTATTTTTAAATTTTTTGCTTATTTATTTATTTATTTGAAAGTGACAGAGAAAGAGGGAGAGAGAGAGAGAGAGAATGGGTGTGCCAGGGCCTCCAGCCATTGCAAACGAACTCCAGACGCATGCGTCCCCTTGTGCATCTGGCTAACGTGGGTCCTGGGGAACCGAGCCTCGAACCGGGGTCCTTAGGCTTCACAGGCAAGCGCTTAACCACTAAGCTATCTCTCCAGCCCATGAGTGCTGACTTTTTAATTTGATCCTCTTCTATGAATTATGTGCATCATCCTCTCTTGTGACTACCCCTGTTGTACTTCTGATTGAGAACCCCAGAGGCATGCTAGTGCCAAGATGGTCACTATATATGCCAGCTTGATCACTTCACTCATTTTGTTTGGCACAGAGATTGTACCCAACATGGATTCTTGTATTTCGTATATAACCAGTGAGAATTACCGTGTTCATATGTAAAGCAAGGATTAATTTAATGTTCATATACTGGAGAAAATCA
This sequence comes from Jaculus jaculus, assembly GCF_020740685.1. NCBI lineage: Eukaryota > Metazoa > Chordata > Mammalia > Rodentia > Dipodidae > Jaculus > Jaculus jaculus. The sequence continues at coordinate 43,788,637 of NC_059119.1, read as the reverse complement.
ATGAAAATATTTTAATTTTTTAGAGGAGAAATATCTGAACATTCATCAATCAATGGTGAGATTTTTCATTCATACCAGACTGCTCCCTTCCCCCACAGTGTGAATTTCATTTGCTTTCCCGGGTGTCAGTGAAGATTACTTTAGCGGGGCTAGGAAGTCAACTCACAATTAAGGATACTTGCTCGTAAAGCCTGAAGTTCTGTGTTCAATTCCCAAACCACTAATGTAAGCCAGACAGAGAACGTGGTGTTAGAACCAGGCATTCGTTGGCAGAGGCAAAATTCCAAAACTCTCCCCACAACAAACATACAAACAAATAAGTATTTCTTAAAACCCTACCCTGGAAAACTGAAGAGGTTCTCATTCATCTGTTAGTCTTCATAGGACTTCGTCATGCAATACAGGTAATTTTTTTTTCATTAAAAACAATCTATGAAAACAGGTTTTTCATTGTTCATGTGTATTCTTATTTTGCTTTCAGAATGCATGAATCCCAACATCAAAGCAAACTCTGTATCAGTTCTAGACGAATTGAAACATTAAAGATAAATGTGGAATTGTATCTTTGTACAAAGAAAAGAACTTTTCTGAGAGTGTAGGTAGCTTATGGAAATCTTAAAAAGAGCATGAAATAAACACAAAACTATACAAGGTAGCAACTATGGATGAATGCTCATTGGAAAGCAGTTTAAATGCACATTTTTACCAAAAAAAAAAAAAAAAAAAAAGGAGTGGCTCAGTTGTCATCTTTGATCACTTTGTTTTTCACCCCTGTTTCTAGGAGTACATTAGATTCTTATTTCAACAGGGCTCTAAAGTTAGACCACCATGGTTTCATTATACCTGAATAAAATAAACTATTTTCCAGAGGTCATGTTACAGTGCTGAACTGTGAAACAATGATTACTGGGTGACAGTGGATTGTGTCAGAGGGGATCTTAAAAAGATGTAGAGGAAAGTATCTCTCTGTAGTGGTAAAAGATGACAAATCCAGAGTTGAAAATTGGCACAGAATAGGTCTAAAGGTTGCTGATCTATTAAACAAACGGGGGAAAAAATCCCAATATCATGGTTCTTTAGCTTACTGAGGAAGTGAACATGCCATCTTTCTTGGGAGTAGGGATAGCAGGCTATTGGGAGGGAAAAAAAATGCCTAAAAGTGTTTTTAGGATGATGAGACATAAAACCGTAGCATCGTGTTTAAGTAACGGACTTTCAACAGATTCCACTCCCTTGTGGAATTTCGCTACCAAACCTACTGGAGAGTTATAGGCCTTCTCTGATGTTGGCAAATCATGAAAACAAATATTCTAAGGTCCAACGTCTGTAGTTATTTGAACCATACAAAGTCATCTCAAATGCCAGACCCTCTGTCATCTGATGTTTCTGTTATGTGAACTCTTTGCTCTCACATATTCTTTGTTTTTTATTTTTTATTTTTATTTTTTTAAGGCAAGTCCAGCAGCCTGGCCTTTTTGTAATGAGAGAGAGAGAATTTCCACACCAAGCCCTCTGACTCAACTCTGGACGCATGCTCACCCTAGTGGCACATGGGTGACATTGCATGATTACATCACCGTGCGACGAGCCTGCTTGGGACCTGGAGAGTCAAAGGTGAGTTCTTAGGCTTCACAGGCAAACATCTTAACTGCTAAGCCACCTCCCCTGCCCTCACATATCCTTTCTCTACCTCTTCTTCTGCAACAAGGGAGAAAAATGAAGAATCAATAATGAATAGTGCAGAGAAAATAGAAGCAGTCAGAAGTTGCTCCTAGCAGTCAATAATGGGCATGGTCAGTACTGTTAGCATCTCAGGTGATGGATATTAAAATATATATATATATATATATATTCTCAGTGGCAATGGGTCTTTGGATATGGAATAAAGAAATCTATTAGGTTCTGGAAAATGAGGATTTCTCACAGCTCCCATAACAGGTATAGAAAAATGTTGGGTTAAAAAGGAAGGGCTAACAGCTTGAAATTTTAAAATTTTGACTTTAACATTAGGAGAACTTTCCTGCATTCAGTCTGCATTAAATGAATTCAAACAAAGCTAGCATTCCTTGGGTTGACAACTCTGGTACTCTTAGTTACAAATGACATTGTTGCTGGGTGTGGTGGCGTACGCCTTTAATCCCAGCACTTGGGAGGCAGACGTAGGAGGATTGCTGTGAGATTGAGGCCACCCTGAGACTCCACAGTGAATTCCAGGTCAGCCTGGGCTAGATTGAGACCCTACCTCAAAAACAAAACAAAACAAAAAACCACAAATGACATTATCATAGTTGACTGAATGAAAAAATGTAGTAAAACTATTATGCTTGCTTTTCAGTAGACAAAGAAAGTGTGCATTTATTTTTATTTTTATTTATTTATTTGGGAGAGGGGAGCACGGAGCGAGACACACACACACACACACACACACACACAAAAGGGCACACCAAGAATCTTTGCACATGAACTCTAGATGCATGTGCCACTTTGTGCATCTGTCTTATGGGGGCCATGGGGAATCGAACCTGGGTCCTTTGGCTTTGCAGACAAGCATCTTGACCTTTAAGCCATCTCTCCAGCCCCAAAATATGTATTTTTTCATTGAAACATTTTCATATTAGGCTTTGATCATACAAACCTTTTCTCCAACAAACGGCAGGTAATGACTTACAAGGACAATTTGAAATCTCTATAACTTCTCTTTTCCTGTTGCAAACAGAAAAACCAATCTTTTATTGAGTAGCCCTCAAATTACAGAAAAAGAAACAAAAATGCTTCTGGGAGGCTTAGCACATTGAGTGTGTGCATTGAGCTGTTGGCTAGGGTAGAAGAGGTTGGGGCAACTAGCAAACAGCCGTTAATCTAAGGGTGGAGAGTTTGGCACCCATAGGAGCACCTCATAATCTAGGACCCAGCAGGCTCTGGGTGCAAAAAAGCAGAAAAGAAAGGACAAAGGAGAGAGAAATTGAAAAAAAAAAAGTAAATGGATGTCTGAAAAATGTCCCTGAATTTTATATTTAATAAGCATCCTAATGGCCTTTAGGAAATGACAAATGCACTTGGGGACACGTGTTTAGGAGCACGGATTCTAGTTTCATGCTGTGGAAGTCTGTCTCAAAAGCGTGTATTTATTTAGAAGATTGTACACACCAGCTCCTGAGGTGGATTTTGGCCACATATTCTCATCTTTTATGAAGATGGAAACTACAATATAAATTTATTATCTATCGTCTCTGTCTCTTGAACGATTCACCAAAGCCTTCATATTTTTTATACCCGCTGAATGCTGTTGTAGCATCAGGCCCCCAAATCAAAGTGATCACAGCCCAGTGTGAATCCCAATCAATGCCAATAAATTTTAAAAGGCAGCTGCTATGTTACATGATTATTAATTTTTAAACAGAAAAATAATACAGTACAAAACTACAGCCCCTAGGGCCACCGTTAATGGTTTTCACATTATGCTGCTTTGTTTAAGGAGGGATCGTTATATTCCCTTAAACGTGGATTTGTTTTTCCTAGAAATAAATACTAACTATATACTCCATCAGTCAACAAATAAATTACTATTATTCTTCTTATGACTTAGAACAAGGCGTATCAGAAGTTCTGGAAGGCATAACACAAGACGCTAATGAATGGATCTTTTTTGGAAAGAAAAGACCTAAAACAACAACAACAAAAAAGTTGGCCATGTAAAAGAGATGACACAAACATTCAAAGGCATATCTACACAAGAAGCAGTTAGTTTACAGGGAGAAAAGAAAGAGAGAATATCAGCATGGTCAAAGAGCGAGTCTAATGATCCACAGCCTCAACTTGGTCCTACGGGATGGTCAGATTTGGCCCACTAAAGACAGTGAGTTAATGACTCCATTCAAGAAGTCAGAAGCACACCAAGGCTTAGGAGATTTTTGTGGGAGTAGGGGCGGAAAGATCATGAGAGCGACAGGGTGGGGGGAACGATCCAGACACATTGCCGCCCCCCACCCACCATCAATTTGGACTGTTGCCTTCACAGCTCCTAAGCCACACCTCCATGGTGCATGCCAGCAAACTCACTGAGGAACGCCCTCAGAGGAATCAATCGGGGGCAGGAAGGAGGGAAATGATGGTGCCAACACAATGATGTGTCCATACAAACTTTCTACTTAGTAAAAATGAAGAAGTTGGTAGCATCAGCATAAACTTTTATTCCATGAATAAGGCAGAGCTTTGTGTAGGGAATGACCAGCAGACAGTGTGGGCACCAGTATGATTGAGGTGGAAGAATCATCAAGAAGACAGAAATAGCTAATAAGCATCCTTTTAGAAAAGATGGTAGAAAGCTCCATCTTCAAAATACCACGCCTGAGCTCCCCTCAGGATTTGTGTTTTGGTCATGTGAGAAATCACAGTTATGAATATTTTAACCATTGTGTCTCATTTTGCTTTCACCATCTGTCTATCCTCTTCAGTTAATTGATAAAACAGCCATCCCTCGCATACACATTAAAAACAAAAAAGTAAGTAAATAAATTAGTAGTTCTGTAGAAACCGTCAGCCATATGGCCTAAGCACCTTGGTTTGGGGAATATGTACTTGATTAAGTGTTTAGGAATAGCATCTGGACCAAAAAGCAAAAAACCCACAGCACAGTGGCAGGGGACGCCGGTGAGGGGCAGGGGACACTGGCCCCAAAGTCTGAGTCCAGCTGTTTTAAAACATCTGAAGAGTAGTTTATTAATTGGAATCTGCCAACAACTTGCTTCTTCTAAACTTTACCTCTATAATTTATCTAAATATAGGCTGCTACGCTTAGGCCTCAAAAAGTCCAGTTCATTTTGCTTTCATAAAACCCAGGGAATAATGTTCAGGGTTGAATATGAAATACCTTCTCTTTTTATGATAGTCACAGTAAAATTTTAAACTCAATATTCACAATCCTCTAGTACTTGATACGTTTTATTATCACACTTTTTAAGAAAAAGGTAAACTACCTGAAAATGAGTGTGTTCTACTTAGCTGCTGAATTATAACCACCTCATATGGCTTGCATGCACACCCACCTAATTTTCCTTTATCTGCCTTATCTAGAGTATCCATAATTGGAAATGACATTCAGGATGAATCCAAAAGCCTTTACTATTTGGTGAGAAACTATTTATTCCTCCCTTGTACTAATCATGGAGCAGATGAATATTTAGAAAGGTGGAACAGTTCTTAATAGCACAAAGTTCTCTCAGCTCACTTCTCCGGCTCCACAACATTCCCCTTGCTGGCGATTTCTTCACCTCTCTTCTCCACTTGGTTCTGTGCCCAACCCTCCGAACCATACTCTCACTGCCTACAGCCATTTCCAATTTTCCCTCCCATCCCACAGAATGGAGTGAGCAAATCCGCCAACTCAATGATGCTCAGGCGCAGCTTGAGGCAAATGGTTACAGGTAAGCAGTTTAGGCGTGCAGTGGTTTGAATTTTTATGTTCCTCTCCTTCTTACATTTAAATCACTTACTCTGATGGAATGGGGTGAGGTTTGGCCTTTGGGAGGTGATGGAACCAGTGCCCTTGTAAAAGAGACCTCAGAGAAACCCTTCATCCCTTCTGTTGGGTGAAGACATAGCAAGAGGCTGACTTCTAGTAACAGGAAGTGACCCTCAGAACAATCACTCTGTTTTCTTGGACATGATAGCCTCAGATTGTGTCGCTTACAAGCCACGTTTGTCACAGAAGCACAGACGGACTAGAACCAGGCACATTCATCCTTCTACAGGGGATGCTATGGGTGATGCTGACATAGACAAGGTCATAGGAAAAGGCCTATAAGAGAAAGTATCATGATATAAACATGCTATAAGAAAGAGAAGCAAGAAAATAGCTCGGGTAAATGAATTTACAAGCTGAGGACATAGGCTGGAGACCCTGAAAGGAGATCTTTTCTCTTCTTTTCTTTTCTTTTCTTTTCTTTTCTTTTCTTTCTCTTCTCTTCTCTTCTCTTCACATCTCCTCTCTTCTCTTCCCTTCCCTTTCCTTCTCTTCTCTCCTTCCCTTCCTCTCTCCTCCCCTCCACTCCTCTCCCCTCCTTTTCCTCCTTCTCCTCTTCCTCTTCCTCGTATCCCCCTCCCCCCCATGTCTGTATGTGTGTGAATTAAGTCCAAAGCTTTAGCTGTGATAGGCAAATACTCTACTATGGGGCTACATTCCCAATCTGATATGTACCTTGTGTATTTAATAGGCAAAACCTGATAGAAATGAAAACTATTTGTCTACTAAATCTCCTGAGAATATGGAAAGCTGTTTCTTCTTTCTTCTCAAAGGCTCTACTGCAACTGGTCTTAACACTTCAACCCTGGACATCACGGGGCTTTATTAGGTCACCCTGACTTCCAGATAAACTACTCCCAAATCATCTGTTAGAACATTCACTTTTGACGCTATGCAATCAAACCAAATTTCCAAAGTCTTGTCATTTTCCTTAAACTACTTTGGCCACAGAAGTCTACAAATCCTAATGTTAGCTCCTCACCATTGTATGATGATTTCTTTGACTAAGCTAGCACAAGTTGAGTGATTCTTTTTTCTGAGTTTTCCACTGGCATTAGTCTTCATCCCACATACAATCAAATTTATGACTTAAACTCATCCCTTGAGCTGAAGATATGGCTTAGTGGTTAAGCACTTGCCTGTGAAGCCTAAGGACCCCAGTTTGAGCCTCAATTCCCCAGGACCCACGTTAGCCAGATGCACAAGGGGCTGCACGCGTCTGGTGTTCATTTGCAGTAGCTAGAAGCCTTGGCATGCCCATTCTCTCTCTCTTGCTCTCTGCCTCTCTCTCTCTCTCACTCACTCTCTCTCTCTCTCTGTTGCTCTCAAATAAATAAAAATAAACAAAAAAATTAAAAAAAAATCATCCCTGCATTTTTTTCCTCAGGGTACTCTTCCCATCCAGGATCCCAGAATGTGTTAGCTTCGCATTGCTGGCAGAAATCACTTGACCAAGAGCAGCTCAACATGAAGCTCCATGATGGAAGAGAAAAAATGATGGCATGAGCACAGGGTGGACATCACCTGCTGACCAATATCAGGTAGACAACAGCAGCAGGAGAGTGGGCCAAATACTGGCAAGGGGAAGCTGGCTATAAAACCCGTAAGTCCACCCCCAACAACACACAGCCACCAGGAGGCGTCATTCCCCAAATTGTCACAAGCTGGGGACATGGCATTCAGAACATGTAAGTTTATTGGGAACAACTGAATTGAACCACCACACCATGTTTATACCAAAATCCACAGATGCTTAGGTCTCCGTGTAAAATGAAGGAGCATAATACTCACATGTCAACTACACACATCTCTTCGTATAGTTGACACCGGGCCCATATTATGCATAGCATATTGGTTATGTATGTAGTTGCTATCTGTATTCTTAAGATATGGCTGATAAGTCTATGTTTACTATAGATTTAAATTGCTTTCTCTCAAATTTTCTGGATCTAGGGCTGCTTGATCTGTGATTATAGAGTCCATGGATATGGAAGGTTATCTCTATACCTATTTTCTTCTCTCACATTGTGACTTCCCTGTTTCTGAAACACATTTATTTTACTCAAATAGAGGGTAAGATTTTGGAAACTTGTTATTACTATTTACTCTACTTAGGATACTTTTCTCAGTTATCTATTCTCTGTTCTTCAAATCTCAAATGCAGAAATTTAAAAGGTGTTGAAACTACTTCTGAAAAGAGCTTTGAAAACGGCTATGCAGTAATCTACTTACAGATATGTGTATATCCCTTACTTTCCTCAAATACCGGTAATCAAAGATTTACTTTGCCTCCTGGTTTGATGGTACTGTCGTCCACCGTGGTAGAAAAGGCATGGCAGAAGCCGGAGCACAAGGCTGCTTGCTTACACGTGCATAGATCAGGAAACAGAGACAAGCAGTGGGCTGATCTGCTCCAAGCCCTTCCAGTGACCCACCTCCTCCAACAGGGCTTCACTTCTGTGGTGGTTCGACGTAAAACGATCCCATGGACTCATGTGTTTGTAATTTAGCCTCATGCTTGATTCCTCAGCTGGTGGAAACTCTGGCAGGTGGCATCTCACTGAAGGAGCATGTCACTGAGGGGGGGTGAGGGGTCTTTGGATGCTGTAGCCCAGCTTCCCTTGCTACACACTATAATCCTTCCCTGCTGCTACAGAGACATGATGCCAGGCGGTGTAAGCTGTAAGCTGTTCATGCCTTCGCCACTTTCTTCTAGAAACTGTGAGCCAGAAATAAACTCTTTCCTTTCCTAAACTGCTTCAACCGGTCATGTGTCTCAGCAGCAGAAAGATAATTAGTAGAACTTCCTGAAAATTCCATGATTTTTTAAAAGAACACCAGCAGCTGTGGGACACGTGTTCATAAACAGTAGACCATGGGAGCCATTTAACAATCAAATTAATACACACACGTGTACACACACACACACACACATCACATATGACAAATGAGAGTAAAACAGTTTCATATACCAGCTCCATATGAAGTTGCTATTTCTGAGATATTGGAATATATAGCATCTATTAAACACTTGAGAGCTTCCAAGGTACTGACTGCCTCGTGTCTTATCACTCCTTTCTCTCAGATCCCTCTGTGGACTATTACACTATTACACGGAGTGTTGTTTTGTCATATCGGATGACTTGAATTGCTTGTCAGCCATATATCTATATATCAAGTGACAGGACATAAATGATCTTTAACCCATTCATTTTCCACCAAAGCCCTAAAGTAATCTTGTTCTTTTTAATCAGTCTATATTTATTTATTTATTTATTTATCTATTTATTTATTTATTTGTACATCCAGGCAGGGACCCAGAGAAAGAGAGAAGGTTGAACAGACATTACATAACATTAAAAATAGTTGCTTTAGTGGACTAGATGGATCATTCTTTTAAATTCAACTGGTTGTGGGAAGGCTCAGTGATGGCACATACAGGCTCCTGACAAAAGTTTGTTGCTGAATGAAAGTAGTTAAAGTGCTGCCGTATTGTTGCATTTTGTGTGAGCTTATAAAGGATACTATCGGGCTGGAGAGATGGCTTAGTGGTTAAGCTCTTGCCTGTGAAGCCTAAGGACCCCGGTTCGAGGCTCGGTTCCCCAGGTCCCACGTTAGCCAGATGCACAAGGGGGCGCACGCGTCTGGAGTTCATTTGCAGTGGCTGGAAGCCCTGGCATGCCCATTCTCTCTCTCTCCCTCTGTTGGTCTTTCTCTCTGTGTCTGCCGCTCTCAAATAAATAATGAACAAAAAATATATAAAAAAATAAAGGATACTATCATTTTAATAGAAGATTCTACATGTTTCTCCCATACATGAATTTTTTTTTTCTTAAACACTAAATCCACTAATGTTTTATAGGGATCTCAGAAAATATGCTTTTGGTTACTGCCTGACTGCATCATGTCAAACACTGTGGTTTGCATTCTAGAAATTAACAGTGTCAGTGTGAAATTATTTATGGCACTCCTTGGCAACAAGATGCAGCCATGTCAAACTAAAATCGCTAAGCATGATGGATGATAAATAAGTGGAAGACTTGGTGTGAACTGTTCATAGATCGTTCTGAGAGGCCAAAGTAGAAAAGAATCTTCTCACATTGTCATATTATATACACCAAATGCAGTGACTGATACTTGATAGTGACATGGGTAGTTCAAAGCACTTAGGGTTGTAGGTCCTTCTTTCAGCCTGAAGGATGTTTTACCCTCTTCTTGCTTTTAAGAAGCTCTTCAGCGGATCCATCTAATACCAACTACCTGCAAGAAAGTTGATATCCGAAAACTAGTGTTTTACTTTCCCCCTTGTCTACCAGTGTGCTTAGCTTTCTTCTTGGTGTCTATCACACACATTGCCGTAACGGTGATGTGTTTTGCAGATAGCCAGAAAATGGATTATAAAGACTCTCTTGGGGCTGGAGAGATGGCTTAGCGGTTAAGTGCTTGCCTGTGAAGCCTAAGGACCCCGGTTCGAGGCTCGGTTCCCAGGTCCCACGTTAGCCAGATGTACAAGGGGGCGCACGCGTCTGGAGTTCGTTTGCAGAGGCTGGAGGCCCTGGCGTGCCCATTCTCTCTCTCTCCCTCTATCTGACTTTCTCTCTGTGTCTGCCACTCTCAAATAAATAAATAATTAATTTTAAAAAATAAATAAAAAAAATAAAGACTCTCTTATCTGTTGTTTACTCACTGGCATTCTGTGATATTGGCATCCTAGCATAGCAATAGCCACTCCTTTATTTCATGTGGCTTCTTAACCTTCTTAACTCTATAGTACAAAATCTATGCAATTACCTTTATATTTTTTATATTTTTATATTAATTTATTAATAGTTCATTGATTACTTTTATATTTTATTATATGTATATATTATATTTTTAAATATGCCTCTAAGAAGGACTGCTAAAAGGAATATTGGCTTTCAGGTTAGGCATTACTGGCAGATAATAACCAAATTGAAAATGTCTGAGGTTATACCTCAAGGTATTATCCAATTCAAAAAAAAAAATCATTAAATACCTAAAACTCATTTCCACTAGTCATTATGGTCTCTATGGGGGATATTTGCTATTGATAAATCCTCCATCAAGCACTTGAACTTCTGTGCTTGTATTTTGGTCAATAATTTGGAATAGATTTATATTTGGTATCATAACATTCAGAAATCATTAGCATCATTAAAGCTCTTGTCAACACATTTAGTGAAATGTGCAATAAATTATCAACCCATCCACCCATGTATCTTTTTCCCACCTATCTTCCTGCCATTAACCTTCCTATTTCTGTATATTTTCCCACAACTAAAACTGTTAGGATATCTGTTTGTGTAGAATCTGTAGATAAAATGCTTTCTTAATTCCTCATTTTAGCCAGGCATGGTAGCTCCAGACTTTAATACCAGTACTTGGAAGGCAGAGGTAGAAGGTTTGCTGTGAATTCAAGGCCACCCTGAGACTACAGATTGGGCCTGGATTCGAGTGAGACCCTACCTCAAAAAAATAAGTAAACTGATAAGCCCTCATGTAGACTGTTCTTGCTACCATAACAAAGTAACGAAAGACTGGGTGGCTTAAGCAACAGACATGATTTTTTCCCCCATAATTCCAGGGGCTGACTCTGTGAAATAAGGTTGCCAGCACTTGTATTCTGGCCATCCTGAAGTCAATCCTTCCTTCAAGGTAGCCATCTTGTTGTTGGGCCTCACACAGTAAAGAGATAAACTATGAGCATACTGTGTGTCATCTTTTCTCCTGAGCACACCACTTCTGCCACATCAGGCCCTCGCTTTATGATATTACCCTGAGGTGCTTTTAAGTCTTGTCTCCAAATGCAATCAGGTTGTGGGTTAAAACTTCAACATATGAATATGGAGGATTCACAGTTTAGTCCGTGGCAATCCTGAAGAGAGTACGTACTTTAAAGTTTCATTTAATGTATTGATGGGGGGGATCCATATCTACAAATAATGTAATGAAGAAAATTAAGCTTCCTTTTTAGAGCTGAGCTCAGAGGCCGCCTCACCTCAGTCTCATTTATGCTACGTCATCTAAAATATGATCATTTTGTAGACGTGTAATTCATCTATCAGTAAATTTTCCTAAAAATATTACTTATGGGCTGTGAACATGGGTTAGTGGTTAAAGAGATTGTGTGTGAAGCCCAAGGACCCATGTTTGATTCCCCAGATCCTGCATAATCCAGACACACAATGTGAAACACACGTAGGTCACACATGTGCACACAGTGACACACGTGTCTGGAGTTCAGTCACAGTGGCTGGAGGCCATGGTGCACCAATTCTCTCCTCCCCTCCCCACCTCCCTTTCCCTAGTTCTCACTCTGTCTCATTAAAAAAATATTATTTTTTGCTTACTTTTATCAGGCTCATCACCTGCGAATCTGAAACATGCGCTGCAGGTTTCAGAGAGCCACTGATGACACAAAGGTAACAATATAAAAGTGCATTAGGTACACACAAGACGGGGAAGCATGCTGCTTTAATTTGATGTGTGCAATGCTCTACCTGTTTGTTTTTATCCGGAGAAAATGAATATAGATGACGAATGCCAAAATGTACCTTGAAGCTCTTTAATTATACCATCCACTCTGATGCAGAATTTAGTATAAATATATTAAGATTAAATAAAATAATTTTTTGTGAATTCCAAGTTTAAAGATGCTAGAGAGAGACTGTAGCTCAAAACAATAAACCCCAAAATATTATAATACATTATATAATTAATAACTTGCTATGGTAAGGAGCATTGCACAGTACCTCGAGCTATGTTTTCTCTAGTGTCTTAAATATATATTAAATATATATACTTAAGTAGAGATGTTGAAATTAAGTGATTTATAACTGAGTCAATCTTGCCAGGCTGGGAAGATGAGTCCGTGAATGTGCTGTGTCATTGAGTGCAGGGTCTCAGAACCCATGGGAAAAGCTGGATACTTTGGTAGACACCTCTAATTCCAGGATGTTTATGGTGAGAAGGGATATGGAGACAAGAGAATCTATCAAAAGCTGTGGACCAGCTGGATTGAGGAACAGAGGGAGCCCCTACATCCTATGACATGAAAGGTGAAGCTCTACAGTAGAAAGCCATCCTCTTACCTCCAAAGGCAACCCGTGGCCTGCATACACCTACTGTTCACACACATGAACATGCACACACACACCATACACATACAAGCCACCAGAAAGAAAGATGCATGGTTATAGTATATTTACAAGTGGCATGCACTCTCTCTCTCCTGGAATATAGTAGGTGTTTCCTCAGTGACAATGTCCTGAACTCGAGTGTAAGGAAGATCTTGGGTGTGACTTCTGGATCTACTACTTCATGAGTCATGTGATCCTCAGATTATCACTTGTCTTGTCTCATCCTCATGTCTTCATCCATGGACTATTGGGTAATAGGAGGTCATTTGGGAGAAAAAGTAAGGTTTGTGACATGGTGAAAGTATCTGATGTCGTGCTTGCAGTGACATACATGCGATAGGAAATGTATAATCTGTGGTGTGAAGGCATTTGGATCATCAACAGTTTTGCTCACATCTTAGAGCTGAGATTGCCTGAGTTTAAACCTGAGGACATCATAATCGTAAAGATTGGAATAGATGTCCAAAAAGTAATTGTGCCCTTTATATTTTTCGGATGACACCTATAATGCCCTAAGCGAGAACAGCTCACCAGGAGACTCAACTCCTTCCCAATTCATCAGTCTATCCAAATATGAACTTCTCTAGGGAACTGTTATTAAAGGAGGAAAACGAAAAATACGAAAGAAGGAGATAAAGTAAAACAACTCTTAAGCTTAAATTTATTAAGCTAATCTAGAACATGATGATTTGTTGTCAATAAATTAAAGCCGTGGTGAAACATGGTGGGCTCCTAAACAGTTGTGGGGGATTGAGCAGTGTAGGGAGGTGAATGGAGCTGTAATTCTTTCAGTCCAAGTGAAACTCCCTCAGTATCATGCCTTGCCTATTCACCAAGATGTGGAAAGAAAAAGAAACTTTAGTAAGTGAAATTTTGCACACTGGAGAGGGACGAATGAGGCTAGGCATTTGAAAATACACATTTTCTTTCTTGCTGAGCATCTGTTATTATAAGCACTGTGCTGTGCATCAGAAATAAAACGGTTAATAAAACAATCATGATATTCATTCCTTATGACTCAGAGTTTACAGGGCTCGTATTTTAAAAGTCTTTCCTGATGCTAATACAAAGCTCATTTTACTATTAAAGTGTTTTCTGCTTTCTGTACAAATGCCAGATTCACCCTTTCATATCTTTCACTACGGCTGCTAGCCTTGTTCACTTCTAATCCATTATCTCCTTTTCACAATTCTCTTTTTGAGCCATTCCATTTCGAATGTTCCAAAATCATTTTTATTTGACTTCAAACCAAAGTAAATCCAAGTTTCTGATGGTAATATTCTTGAAATGATTGTTTACATGAGCCATCCACCGGCCAACCTGTACTTACTCCATGTCTTATGTAAAACCAACCAACCAACAAACCAACCAAGCATACATTTAATTCTGATCACAACCCTGTGAAGTAGCTACCAGAATTGGCACATTTTACAAACATAGCACAGCAAATTTAAGAGGCTTATACAAGATTTGATAGGTAGGAAGTAGCTGAGCAAACCTGGATTTGGGCAAAATGGATCCAGAAGCATGGTTCTTAACCAATAGTTTGGAAAAAAAAAAAAATATATATATATATATATGGCTTATAAAAGAATCAGAAATAAGCAAAGCCATCAAATGCTAATAGCCTTGAATTTTTTATCTTTGGATCCTCACCCTTAAGAAAATGTTTCAACTATTCAAGTTTTCATTGATGACCCATAGCTACCCACATTTCACACAGAGATGTAATATTTCAAACACATAGGTGATAAAGGGTTTGAGTGTATAATATCAACAAATTTAAAAGCAATAGTGAAAAACAAACAACCCATTTAAAATAGGCAAATTATTTGAAAAGATTGTTCACCAATGAAGATACACAGATGTCTGGTAAACACATATTCTCAACATCATACATATTTAAGGATATGCAAATGAAAGCTACAGTGAGAGATCACCAGACAACTGTTGAGTGGTTAAAACTAAACAGACATCAAGCCAAGGACTGGTGAGCATATGGAAGACTGGAACCCCTAATAAACACTAGTATTCATATAAAATGGAATGACCAGTTCACTACTTTGGATTTCTTAAAAACATAAACATGCACTTAACATCTCACTTACCCATTCCACTCCTCACTATATTAAATATTTGTCCAAGAAAGAAGAAGGTATATGTCCATATAAGCCATGGGATACAAGTATTCATATTTGATTATTTGTACTGGCCAAATTTGGACACTTTTATCCAACAGTATTTGATTGGCCAAATAAACTGTGATATATCAAAATGATGAAATATTACAGAGCAATAAAAAGGGCCCCAGATGAAACCAAGAGTAATTGGAGAAATGAGTAAGAGGGCTGCTTTCTTGGTGAACCTGGTACCAGCACAAGGGTGAAGGAGATAGACACAGAGGACATTCAACTCCTACCAAACCAGAGATCCAGAGACACAGAGGCTCCCAAGACCTCATCACTGAGGTAGACCTAAAACAAACCCAACATGTCACAGGAAAATTTGCAGAAGAGGGGGCGGAAAGATTGTTAGAGCCACAAGCTGGGTCATTATGCATAGAGACATTGCCTCTTATCAATAACTTATGGCTTCCCAAACAATGCACAACCCACATTCCCCAATGAGGAGGGTCTTTGTGGAGGATGGGGGGTCAGGGAGGAAGCTAATGATGGTACAAACATGGCTGTTTACACACTGTGTACATAACTGTGGTGGTTTAAATAGATGGCCCCCAATATATTCAGGTTTTTTTTTATTTGTTTATAGTTTGCATCTGCAGCCACCTGGCTGGAGGCAGTGTCACTGGGTGAATCTTAAGGTGTGATGGTGGGTTTCAGATTTCATTCTAAAGATATGCAAAGTGTGCCTAGCTGGAGCTCCTGATGTGTGCTATGTGGCTTTTGGCTTTTGGCTTGTGCTGCTCTCTCTCTCTGCTTGGTCCTGTGAAAGCAGGCCAGCTTCTTCTGCCATTATAGAACTTCCCCTGGATTTGTAAGCTTCAATAAATCCCTTCATCCATAAATGTGCATGGTCTGGAAGTTCATCTCAGCAAACCTGAAGCTGTCTGCTACAATAACTAATAAAGAAAAAAATTAAAACAAATTTGAAAGGCATGGACTATTGACATATGCAATGATATGAGTGGATTGTCAAAACATTATATTTCACAAAACAAGCCAGTCACAAAAGATTCTATAGTTTAACAATACCAACTAGATGAAAATTCAGAGGATGCCAGTGGCTAATGGTAGAAAGTAAATGAATGCATGCTGGGAGTGAGAGAGATGGGGAAGGACGGCATGGAAGAATGGTGATGATGGCATGAAAGATTTGGAGGTATAAGGTCTATTTATTGTGTTGATTGTAGTTATTGATAGGACCGTAGTAGGTGCATATTATTGCATATCAAATGTGTTACAATAAACTTACTAAGAACGGGGACAAGAACTAATAGCATTCCTGTTGTAAAGCACAGTCATTTTTTTTTTTTTTCTAAAATTTTCACTGATGATGGATAATCTCAGTAAAACTTTAGGGGTTATTTTACTGTGTGATACAATATGAATCTAGAGTAACCCCAAATTTCTAGTGCAGGGATGTAATTCTGACACCTTTTGTGTGTCTAGGAAGAAATGCTATTGTTTGCATGGAGTCTCCCTTTGTCTTTCAAGCCTACCAAATGGTCTGGTTGCTTCATCCTACCATAGCTTGGAAGAGGCCCAGACACAAGTACGGAGATGGTGTGTCTGGTGATTGTGGCAAGGGGTCTCGTTCCTGGGAGACAGATGTACATCTAGATCATTTCAAGAAACCTGAATTGGCAATAATTGGCATTGGGATAGTAAAGAAACATATTTTCTTATAAGATACAGAGAAATGAAAACTTCTACTTACGTCTGTCAGACCCCTTGCTCAGCTGAACTTGATGCTAAAACCCTGCCTGTAGATGAATATTTTCATTGTCATTAGTACCTATGATTACATTTTGGGATACTGTGGTTCTGATATTGACCAAAAAGATGCCAGAAAAAGGTGCGCTTTGAAATCTTGGTGAGTATCCATTTAAGAAAGTATTTATTCTTGGGAATGTTCTATGATTTGTAAAGAAGTCGTTTACCTGAGGTCGGAGGACAATAAATTCAAGGGCACCTCAGCTTATAAAGAATATGTGAGGGTTGGAGATATGGCTTAGCAGTTAAACACTTGCCTGTGAAGCCTAAGGACCCTGGTTCAAGGCTCATTTCCCCAGTACCCACATAAACCAGATGCACGAGGTGGCACATGCATCTGGAGTTCGTTTGCAGTGGTTGGAAGCCCTGGTGCAGACATTCTCTCTTTCACTCTTCTTCTTTCTCTCTCTGTCTCTTTCAAATAAGTTAAATAAATAAATAAATATTTTTTTTTAAAAAAAAGAATATTTGAGGACAGACTAGGTTACATAATGAGACCCTGTAATATCATATTTAGATTTTTGGCTATAGCATTTAAATATTTTATTATTCATGGAGATTCAGAAAAGGTAAAAATTAACCTAAATTTTTCACAAACATTTCTATCTACATTTTTTGAAAGTTTCCACACACATTCTTCAAAGGATACCAGAGGTTGATAATATTTCATGGGGAAAGAAAACCTTGCAAAATAAAATAAATCAGTTTATTAGTTTTTATTAAAAATATATTAGTGGGCTGGAGAGATGGCTTAGCGGTTAAGCGCTTGCCTGTGAAGCCTAAGGACCCCGGTTCGAGGCTCGGTTCCCCATGTCCCAAGTTAGCCAGATGCACAAGGGGGCGCATGTGTCTGGAGTTCGTTTGCAGTGGCTGGAAGCCCTGGCGCGCCCATTCTCTCTCTCTCCCTCTATCTGTCTTTCTCTCTGTGTCTGTTGCTCTCAAATAAATAAATAAAAAAAAATGAACAAAAAAATTAAAATATATATATATTAGTATTAAAATATAAAAATGATTTTTCATGCAATTTTACTATACATTTGTACACATATGCACATAAGAAATGAATGGCCATTAAATATTATCTGTGGATATATTTCATCACTCCCAAAACTTATTAAATTCAGCATTCTTACTTGAATATATATGAGTAATCAGATGGATTTTATATGTTTATGTAAATATTACATGTCAGATGTATGATTCTGTTTCACCTTGTACTATATTTTGCATTGTAGATTTAACTCATGGCAGAATTTAGTTGAGATCTGTAATCAACTTACAGTTTTTTTTTAATTTTTTGTTCATTTTAATTTATTTATTTGAAAGTGACAGAGAGAGAAAGAGGCAGATAGAGAGAGAGAATGGGGGCGCCAGGGCTTCCAGCCACTGCAAAGGAACTCCAGACGCATACATCCCCTTGTGCATCTGGCTAACGTGGGTCCTGGGGAATCGAGCCTTGAACTGGGGTCCTTAGGCTTCACAGGCAAACGCTTAACCGCTAAGCCATCTCTCCAGCCCAACTTACAGTTTTTTATAACCTAACAAATTCTAATCCTTGAGACAGAAGTTTAAGTAGGACCAACATTCATGAGTTGGTTACTTTTCCTCCACTGCAAATAATATTGCTTGATCAGTAGCCATAGGTATGTATAATTTACACACATAGAAATCTACTTAATCAGGCATAGATATATACATACTAAAATTCAGAAGGCAAATAATTATAACATTCATTTTGAAACTGAGAAGATTCAGGATACATTTTATCCAGAAAAATTTTTATGAGACTGGAGAGATGTCTCAGTGGTTAAAGGTGTTTGCTTGCAAAGTCTTACAGCTTGGGATCAGTTCCCCAGTGGCCACATAAAGCCAGATGCACAAAGTGGTACATGTACCTGGAGTTCATTTGCATTCTCACTCATGTTCTCTCTCTCTAATAACTAATGTTAAAAAATGTTAAAAAAGAAAAATATTACAAATTCCAATATTTTCCAGGAACAATGTATGACTCCTTTTGCTTAGTTTGTGCACTTAAATACCATGCAAAAATTTACAATATTTCTTTTGGAAAAAAAACAATTTGATGATACTCAAAATGTTTAGGGAGTTTTAAAAACTCTACTCTGTACAGCTAAAAGCAGATTATGTAATACAGCTTATGTGTACAGCAGATTTTTCCTTTAGATTTCTTTTTTGGACTGTCAATATTCATCAGATTACACTCCTGTGCTTTATTGTATAGCAAATAATGATTTATGACTCTATCCTACTTTTCAGTATCATAGAAAGCAGTCTAATGTAAACAAGAAAATGATGATAATCTTCATTCTATATATATAAACAGTAGATGGGTGCACATTTAGACGTTAACTTTGAGTTAATATTAAGTTTACAGGAATAAGCCTACTGAAGGATACATAGGTAGTTTTATTTTGTTGGGAATGGATTAAGTGGAATTAAAAGAAAACATGGAAAGGACAAATATGAATATTCTCAGATGAATTTTATTTTGGTTTGGATTTTTGCAGGTGCTTTTGTTTTGTTTTGGAGACAAGGCTCCTCTCTGCAGCCAGGGTCAGCAGGGAACTCCTGGCATAGCCCAGCTGCTCTCCAAATCATGGCAATTGTCTTGCCTCAGCCTACTGTACACTGGGATTCGAAGATCACTGTGTGCCAGGCTCTCAGAGCTCCTCATGGGGCACAGCTGTATTGCCAACTATCCACTTTTCAAAGCAAATTAAATGCATACCTCTCTTAACATGACATGTAGATATTTATTTATTTATGAGAGAGACAGAGTTCTGTTTCTGATGTCTTTTCAGGGCTATACTCACCACTCACATACAATATTGGGATCCCATTGGCCTTACTCTCAAAGCTTGAACACAGCCAACAGTATCAGATCCATGCATGCACGGTTTTGAAATAAACCTAGAAGTTCACAATCTTGTGATGTCACTTTCCCTCTCCCCATTCTCTCCTTCTTTCCCCATTACAGACTCAGTTATTTTTCTGGGGTTCTTTCTTTTCTTTTTTAAAGGCAATCCCAACATACTGGCCTTTTTTTTTTTTTAAATGAGAGAGAGAGAGATAGAGTGCACAGGCAAGAGAGAGAATTATTATCCCACTAAGGCCTCCAGCCACTGCCACCAAGCTCCAGATGCATGCACCACCTTTTGTGCATGTTTGACCATGCGTGCTTGCGTCACCTTGTACATCTGGCTTATGTTGGACATGGAGAATCGAGCATGGATCCTTAGGCTTCATAGGCATGTGCCTTAAGTGCTAAGCCATCTCTCTAGCCCCCTCTTGCTTGTTTTCTTTCTTTCTTTCTTTCTTTCTTTCTTTCTTTCTTTCTTTCTTTCTTTCTTTCTTTCTTTCTTTCTTTCTTTCCTTCCTTCCTTCCTTCCTTCCTTCCTTCCTTCCTTCCTTCCTTCCTTCCTTCCTTCCTTCTTTCTTTCTTTCTTTCTTTCTTTCTTTCTTTCTTTCTTTCTTTCTTTTTATTTTCAGTCACCCAATTAGAAGCCAATGATTTTCACGATTATGTCATACCTAGAGGCCATTATGGAGAGGACTGAGGGAAAAGCCACACAGCCAGGACTGGGTACATTAATTTGGTGCTGCGGTACCAAATGAGACATGCATCCTACTTTGTGTTTTAACTTCCACCTACTATAGAAGCCACTCACTGACAGCTGTACAGAGCACCAAATAATGCAGTATAAAGAAACAAGAAGTCCAAATATTTTCCCCTTTTTCTGAATTATTAAAACTTGTTTTAAATATTACTTTTTCAGAGTTTTAGGAATTCTTTCTCATTAGTCCACACAGACTTCTAGATATTTTTCTGCCTACTGACAAGGCTCATGTGCAAGAATCAGGCTGCACCGACTGCTATGGACAAACTAGAGGAGAAATGAATATCACTATTGGTCCAATAGTGCTTCAAACTCTTGTGTCTTTCTCTGATGTCTGATATAACACTTTGCTTTCCATAGTGTTCACATAGGTGCACTTAGGTCTCTCTTGCTTTCTAGTTATACTCTATGGGAGAAGCAGAGAGCTTGTGCTAAATCGACCCTATCTGAAACAAAATCTGTAATTCATATGCTATGAAAATATGATATATTCCGTGTGAAATATGCACGCATTGCTTAGAAAGAATTATCTTGCCTGGAATTTGTTTTGTGGAGACATTTTCTCACTCTGGGCCCCAAGCTGGCTCAGATTGCAGGTGTGAGATGGTATACACAGGCCCTGGAATTATTTATTAAGACTTTTGTGTTTACTTTAATGTGAGTGTGGCGATGCATGCCTTTAACCCCACCACTCAGGAAAACCTGTGGCAAGTGGATCATTGTAAGTTCAAGGCTAACCTAGGCTCCCAGTGAGTTCCAGACCAATTTGGGCTAGAGTGGGACCTTGCTTCTTAAAAAAAAAAAGGGCTTTGCAGAAAGCATGATAATAGTTCATTATCATTTAGAGTTTTCAAGTAATTTTGCTTGACCAAAATTTCTACATCAAATTATTAAAAGAATCAGAGGACATTTTAAATGTGAAATAAATATATTTGTAAACAATAAGTATTGATATTTCAACCTGTGATTTAAGGTTTGACTCGTGATATATATATAGAAACTTGAGGGCTGAGAAGATTGCTCATTCGTTAAAGACACTTGCTTACAAAGCCTGCCAGCTTGGGTTCAATTCCCCAATACCCATATAAAGCCAGATATACAAAGTGCCACATGTATTCGGAGTTCATTGGCAGAGGTAAGAGGGTCTGGCCTGCCCATTCTTCCTCTCTCACTCCCTCTCTCTGCTTGCAAATACTACAAATTATTTTTAAAGAGGAATTTAAAATAAAACACGATGCTCTCAGTAACTTTTAAAGCTTATCACACAACTCCAGGTATGGTGTAATCATAAGATAGAAAGGGAGAGAATAAAATAAAAGAATGAAACCAAGTGTGGTGGCGCACGCCTTTAATCCCAGCTCTCGGGAGGCAGAGGTAGGAGGATCACCATGAATTCAAGGCCACCCTGAGACTACACAGTGAATTCCAGGTCAGCCTGGGCTAGAGTGAGACCCCACCTCAAAAACTAACTAAATAAATAAAAAGAAAGATGACTCTGAGACTCTAGTGGAAAGAGGGTTGGAAAGTGGCATTAACTAGTAAAAATGGATGTTACACCCAAAGAGTAAAATGATAATTTTCGATAGCAAAAGTAGAAAAAGAAAAAAAAAAAAAAAAAAAAGGAGGAAGATCTTTAAATTGACAAACTACAGGAACTTCTGGGTAATATGGTGAAATAGAGGCTACTTATGTGTGGGGTGATGAAAGACAGGGTGGAATAAGAAAAATAAGACTATCCCAAACATTAGTTATAGAGGAAAACCTTCAGAAATCCAGGCAAGTAGCTAACATGTCCTTTGAAGGAGCAGAAGCCAAAAAAGGCCTTGCAGAGAAGCAAGTCAGAAAGCCTCAGCCCAGCAGTTCTCTCTCTGGTCAGGGAGTATACGCAGAAGCCCCCAGATGAAAGCCCTCCTCTCCACACAGGCTCAGCCCTCACGTGCCCTCGATGACATGGTGATTCGCCACCAGACGTTTCAGCAGTGTGAAGAAACACCTCTGGATCACACCGTGTGATTCGGCGGGCAGTGGCCAGCGCCATCTGCAGAGGAAAACCTAGTGCTAACCACTGAGCTACTCCGGGGAAGACACACTGATCAGAGCGCCTGTCTTTGGCCAGCCACCAGCCTCAGGTGGGGGAAGGCGCAAAGAGGTGGCTGTGGAGGGACAGAGAGTGCAGTGTGCAGCAGACAGGGAAAAGACCACAAGAGACAGCCCTGTCCTTGGTGACCGGGAATGGCTCTCATCCCCTGAGAATTACCCCGAACTTGACAACTCTGCCAGAAGCAGCTGGGCTGGTGAAATTCCAGAGCTACCCAGTTTTCAGTCACTGTTTTAGAGACTAAGTTCTAGAGGTGCACAGTGTACCCACAGTGGCATCCCTCCATCCGGACCATCAGTGAAATGGATAGACAGTTATCAAGAGAACAAATGAAAGTGGCCACTAAGCACTTGATGAAATGCTCAATATCCTGAGCCATCAGGGAAATTAAAACTTCTTTGAGAGTCTATCTCACCCCAGTCAGAATGTCTACCATCAAGAAAATCAATGACAGTGTGCAGAAAGAGGAGCCCTTAGTCACTGCTGGTGGGGATGTAAACTGATGAAGGAGGCACTATGGAGATCAGTGTGGAAGGTCCTCACAGAATTGAAAATAGAACCATTATATGACTCAGATATACATCCAAGAATCCTAGAGGGTGTGTGTGTGTGTGTGTATGTATATATGTATATGTATGTATATACACACACACATATACATACATACATACATATATACATACATACACACACACACACACACACACACACACACACACACACACACATATATATATATATATATATATACACACACACACATATATACACCCTCTTGGGTGTATACACAGAAGACTCTAAGTCAGTATACTTCATAGGCATTTGCACATCCATGATACTTTCTGCACTATTCACACTAGCAGTGAAACAGAAGCAGCCTAGTTGTTCACTAGCTGATAAATGACCCAAGAACATGTGGCCCATATAGAATGGAATTTTATGCAGCTGCAAAGAAATTCAGGACATTTTCTGGAAAATGGATGAAACTGGAAATCACTGTGTTAAGCAAATATAGCAGACTGAGGAATACAAACACTGCATGTTTTCTCTCAGATGTTGAACTTAAATGTGTGTGTGTGTGTGTGTGTGTGTGTGTGTGTGTGTGTGTTTTATAGGCAGGTTGGTTGTGGAGATTTTTTTTAGCTGAGGCAGGATCTCACTAGCTCAGGAAAACCTGCAAGTCACTCTGTAGCCCAGGCAGGACTTGAACTCGATTGCAATCCTCCTACCTCAGCCTCCCATGTACTGTGATTAAAAGCATGAGCTGTCATGTCTGGCTGTGTGTGTGTGTGTGTGTGTGTGTGTGTGTATGTGTGTTTGTAGGTCAACAGAAACTAGAGAGGGGGATCATGAAATGGGCAAAAGAGATCTTAAGGTGGGTGAACAGTAAGAAGGATAATAGCTTGTAATATGAAAGCAGAAGGAACTGGTGTAAGAAGGACCCACTATGGGATGGGGGGTTGTGGAGGGTAAGGAGATGGAAGAAAATAAGCTATAATGACACTTGTGAGACAGGGCCAGGATGAACTCCATTACTTTGTATGTGAACCTAAAAAGTCAATACATAAGAAATAAAT
This sequence comes from Jaculus jaculus, assembly GCF_020740685.1. Lineage (NCBI taxonomy): Eukaryota > Metazoa > Chordata > Mammalia > Rodentia > Dipodidae > Jaculus > Jaculus jaculus. The sequence continues at coordinate 43,764,690 of NC_059119.1, read as the reverse complement.
AAAGAAATACAGCACCAAGAAGCTCTCAGGCAACTAAATAAAGTAAAATACATTTGCTCAGAGAAGCTGAGTCTTGTAGGACTATTAGAATACATATTGGTGACAATAATTCCAAGTAGATACTGTGGCATGAACAGAAGATGAGGTAGGAAAATAAAAGCGGTTAGTTTGTTGAAAGCCATTGGTTCTTGCAAGGAAGTGAGTGAAGATAGTCAAAAAAAGAAGCTAGGGCAGGAGAGATGGCTTAGCGGTTAAGGCAGTTGCCTGAAAAGCCAAAGGACCTTGGTTCAACTCCCCAGTACCCATGTTAGCCCGATGTACAAGGGGGTGCATGTGTCTGGAGTTCATTTGCAGTGGCTGGAGGCCCTAGCGTGCCCATCTTCTCTCTATCTGCCCCGCCCATTGCTCTAATAAATAAATAAGAAGCCAATTATAAATGCAAGGCACAAATGCATAAATTCAAGTCTACAGCTTTTGGTAGTCATATTTACCCAATACTACATCATTGGTTCAAGGAATATAAACAACCGCTTTCCAGTCACTCGGCAATGAATGTGTTCGGCCCGGTGGGACAAGAAGGCCAGCTGTCCTGGGAACCTTCACAGGTAAGGCGCAATGAGACAGCACTGTGAGGGGACTGTGTCTGAGCCTGCGCCATTCTGGTGACAGACCTTAGATGACAAGGGCTCTATCTAGCAGCAGAAGAATAGCCTAGGTAACAACCAGCCTCCTGTAATACAGCAGTACATGAATAAAGCCACAGTGATTCACAGGCCTGGCGGCAGCATGTTAGCCAGTCCCCTAGCGAGAAAGCTGCTCTGACAAGTGGTGAGGATGAACTAAGCCCGTCACGAATCCAGCCAGCGGTTCTCAGCAGAACGGGCCTCTCGGTGATGTGGAAAGAGAAGGATGTGTGGCTAATGCTTTTGGTTCTTGGCTGGATGGTAGGCGGGTGCTGCGGTGTCTTGGCCGTGGAGCAGCCCTTGTGTTGATGTGTCTGCCCTGGAGAGGAGGGCTGCTTACAGATTCCAAGGCTTCATCCTTGGGAATAGGAGATTTTTTTCCTCCTAAAATGAAGGTCTTATTCCTTAGTACTAATGCTGAGCCTTACCAAGATGGGTTGACCTGTTTCTTGGTCCTCTTCTACCTTAAAATAAATAAATAAATAAATAAATAAATAAATAAATATATATATATATATATATATATATATATATATATATATATATATATATTTACTTGACAGAGAAAAAGGTGGGGAGGGAGAGAGAGAGAATGAAAATGGATACACCAGGGCCTCCAAGCACTGCAAATGAACTCCAGACGTGCACCCCTTTGTGTATATGGCTAACATGGGTCCTGGGGACTCAAACCTAGGTCCTTTGGCTTTGCAGGCAAACGACTTAATGGCTAAGCCATCCTTCTGTCCCCTTTCCTCCCTTCCTGCCCTTTTCTTTCTTTCTTTTTTTTTTTTTTATAAATTTGGCCAGGCCTGGTGGCACACGCCTGTATTTGAGAGCGACAGAGAGAGAGAGAAAGAGGCAGAGAGAAAGAGAGAGAATGGGCACTCCAGGGCTTCCAGCCGCTGCAAACAAACTCTAGACCCATGTGCCCCCTTGTGCATCTGGCTAACGTGGGTCCTGGGGAGTCAAGCCTCGAACCAGGGTCCTTAGGCTTCACAGGCAAGCGTTTAACCGCTAAGCCAACTCTCCAGCCCCCTTCCTGCCCTTTCCTTTCACTCCCATTTGTAATAACCTTTATGTATCTCTGTAGTAGTTTCCTAGAAAACTGTGCAGTCATACAATGGCAAATGGCAATTTTTGTGGACTTCCTGGCTAGTCAGAATGTAAGTCCAAGAGGGCACGGTATCATTCTTAGATTATATCTCTGTCATCAGTGCACACGTTACTTGAAGGTCAACTTCACATATCATGGAAAGCTCTTTGTACGTACAAAGAGCCATGCATCTTTTCTAAATGATGATCAGAGAAGAGCATGAAATAGACTGGACAAAAAAATTAGATGATCTAAATACTAAGGAAGATATAAACAAGAAGAAAACCACATAGGGGAAAATGACAGAAACAAGTTCTCTAAATGTCCATTCTAGGTGATGATCTTTTCTGGAAAAGCATGAAGCCACATATCCTGTTTGCATGTTATAGCCCTCCTTGCTGACTATGAGACAAACCCCACAAATTCCCACCTGAATTTACTCAGCCTCTATGTGGTGTGGTGATTGCAGTACATTTTATGAAACTATGCCAGTTTGTGACACTGAATTCCAAGGCAAACTCTACAGAGCTGTGAACAGCACTTCACCATGGCTGATCTAAATGTATGCTTTTGATTGCAACCTGACAAGCTTTGGAATATTAGCTTAAAAGCATGGCTTTCCCCTGCCCTCGGGAATACAGCCCTCATGGTCATCGGGTTCCTTAGCTCATATCTCCCTCTGCTCACTCTACACTTTGACTCTCATTTGACCCATATTCTTTTTGGTGGGGGGTGGGGTGGGGTGAATTTGAGGTAGGGTCTCGCTCTCACCCAGGTTGACCTAGAAGTCACTGTGAAGTCTCAGGTTGACCTCGAACTCATGGCAATCTCCCACCTCTGCCTCCCAAATGCTGGGATTAAAGGCGTGCGCCACCACACCTGGCATATTCCCCAGTTTTTAATGAGCCCCATATGTCTCTGTTCTCTATTGATATTAGTGTGCTTTAAAGCAGAAGGAAGGAACTACAATTATTATGGACATCTGTATATTCCATTCCTCACTGGTCCACCCACCTCTGAATCTTAGCATGATGTCAATGTTTCTCATATATTTTTATACCAAATATCCTCATGGCAACTAGCATTCTACTTTCTTGATGTTTTGTAACTTCTGCTTCCCAGTGGGAAACCCAATCTGGTACTATAGTCAGTGACAAAGACAGTGCTAATTAGCAGATGAATGCAATTAGCAGTTACCTCAGATGTTTTCAGGTGACTTCTGTGCCGACATAGTACAAATGTCAGCATTTTCTTCACTGCATAAGATGTAACATGGACTGAAACAGTAAAAAACTAGACAAAAGATGAGAGTTCCACATGGTCCCATGTTAGTATCAGTGGGATTGGGCAGCTCAGGCCTCTTGGGCTTTTCTCCACCTCAGCAGGGGTACACCCATCCCTGCCCATCCGATAATGGTCCTTCCTCGTTCTCCAAGGGACGTGAAAACCTCTCTTCTTCCTTGCAGCCATCTCCCTTCACTCCTGCTACATCACCATATTCACTCTGAAGTCCAAATTCTCCTTAGCAGACCTCCAAATGCCCATGCGTCAATTCTTGCCTCTGTATTGTAAATCGATGTGAAGAGAAAGATGGTCATTTACTTTTGAGGAATATATTCCTATGCCTAAATCAATGCTTTGTATTTTACAGGCTTTCAGTACACACTGGTTGACTTAGGATCTCAGTGTTTTAAGGGACTTATATAATGATAGGGATGGACTGATGGATGCAGCAACAGGATAGTGGATGGATGAATCACAAGCTTCAGACTCAGCGTTCCAACAGTGGGTCTGATTGAGACACCTCATTTTCTAAACGAGACTTAGATTCCAGAGACAGATTGACCTTCACCAAGGGCAACATAAATTAGTACTGCCATTTTTAATGTTTTATATTTGATGATTCAGCTAGATATAATGGTTCTCAAACCATTATGTAGCTATAATTTTGCACCTATTTTTTGCCTCTGCTTCCTCTACACATTTCATTGCAATTCCCGTGGGTCTAAGCACGCAGCAAGGGGCCAGTGTTTGTCAGGCTGTGGTAGGAATACTTGTCTTCTCTTCCCCTTTGCATCGTCCATGCGAGGAGACACAGGTGACAGTCTCTCTGATTTTGTTCTTCCCTGTGCTCTTCTGGTCATGATGCAGGCTCACAAGGAGAGAGGCCCATCGTTCCGGGACTGTAATTGTGGCCAGGTCCATCAGATAGATACCTTTCCAGAGATTTTTACTCTGAAACTCAAGGGAAGGGTGACTTCTACCAGGCCAGAGCTGAGAAGATGCTGGAAGAAGATGTGAGCCCAGTCAGGGTCAAAACCTTGCTTGTGCATACTGAAGATGCAATCTATATCGAGAGAGAGAGAAAGAGGCAAATCAAGAATTGGGTAGGTAACAAAAACATATAGACAAAACATACAGAACAAAGCATATAGACAAATCACGCAGTTAGTCACAGTTCTGTAGAGCTTTCTCATGTTCATAAAACATCACATAGATGAGGCCATTCTGAGCTAGCCTATGTGGTGCTTTCTAATTTAATTTTTAATTTATTGATAATTTATATATACATATATATATACATACATATATATGCATACATACATGTATGTGTGTGTATATATGTGTGTATATATATATATATATACATATATATGTATATGTATATGTATATGTAGTATTTTAATCATAATCTGCATTCATTACATTTTCCTTTTTTAAATTGAGGCCAGCCCAACAGACTGGCCTTGCTTTTTATACTTGCAAAAGAGTGAGAGAGACAGAAAGAGACAGAGAGAGAGAGAGAGAGAAAGAATTGGCACACCAGGGTCTCCAGCCACTGTAGTCGAACTGCAGACACATGTGCCACCTTGTGTGACCTTGCTTGCTTGTTTCGCCTTGTGAGCCTGGCTTATGTAGGATCTGAAGAGTCCAAACATGGGTCTTTACCCTTCACAGGCAAGCTCCTTAACCACTAAATCATCTCTCCATGCCCAGACTACGTTTTCTTATCTGTCTTTCTCCAAACCTCCTACTGAACCCCTTCTTCCTAACTAGTCCCATTTACATTTTGACATACATTCTTTTTCACATGTGTATGTGCAGGGGTGGGTGTGTGTGTGTGTGTCCCACTGAGTAACTTGTTAATTGAGGCTTCCTGCATGAACATGGGTGAGAGGGTCACGTACCTGAGCACTGGCAAGTTACCAGCGGCTAAAGCACTAAACAAAATGTCTCTCCTACTCCCGGCAACCATCAACCTCAATAACCTGCAGGAAAGGACCGGGTCCACATGCCCTCCGCTGCCATCCAGGATGTAACGCTGATGGACCTGATGTTGTGCAGGTAAAGATAGTCGCCGTGAGGTCGTGAATTTAACGGCCATACCATTTCTGAAAGATGGCACTCCACAACATTCTTCTCCATCTATGACTCTTAAATTCCTTCCATTTCCTTCTTCTCAGTGCTTTTATTTATTTATTTTTTCCTGAGCCATGAAGGGAGTGATATCAATGTCTCGTTCATCCCTGAGCACTATATGCTATTTGGGTGATAGACAGAAAAGGCTTTTCCTTCCTTTAGACATAAATGGTCCTGGGCCTGTATGTCTGTCTTAGTGAGCCTAGAGTAGTCTCGGTTTCAGACCATACTCAACTCTCAGCAAGTACCTTGGGCATTGTCCAACCTGTGAAAGTTCTGTGTCAGTGAGTAGAAGGGGTGAGTGGGTCCCATTTTATGGATGAAAAATTGAATATTCCCATGTTAAGTCATATACATACATACATACATACATATCACATATATATATATATATATGTATATATATATATATATATGTATATGTATATGTATAGATAGATTAGTGCATGTCCTAATTCCCACAGCTAGTGGGTAATGCGGCAAAAGCTCATACCTTCCTTACTCAATGATCATGATTTTCTCATTTTAGCTACCTGTTGCCTGATGTCATACTGGGTTTCTTCTCTCCCCACGAACATATATAAACATACACTTGCAAGCCCTTCAACATTTTTGCAAAGGTCCACCGTTAAAGGCATGTCCAGGTCACTTGACTTCAAGCAAAGAAGGACTACAGTTCTACGACCTGTGTCTGTCCAGCGCGGTATAGAATACCAGCGGGCGTTTGGATGTTAAGCACACAGAAATTCAAAGTGGAGACGACACGAGCGAACAGCGCTTCTTTGTCCTTTGCTCATTCGCAATTTCCATTTGTATACTGGGCAGGAATGAGTCAAGACAGACAAGACAGCAAAGAAAGCGCCTTCCAAAATGATGAGAAATCAAGCAACCGAGGAATTTCAAGTTTATCAGTTTTTGCAGGGATGAGAATTTCTAGCCATGCCAAAATGAGAGAAAATTCAATAGCAACATAAGGAGCTAAATCTGTAGGGTGAGTTACATATTACCTGGATAAATTAGATGTGTTCAGGGGAGACACTCGGCCTTTCAAGTTGGCAGGACAAATTTCACGCTTTGGAACAATTATTTACCCAATGCTAGAGGCCCCAAAGAGATAACACCATTTGCGAAGCAGCTACATAGAATTGACAGCATCGCTTGTGAAAAAAAAAATCATTGATCAGGGGTCTTTGGGTACACCATTATATGCCAGGCTCTCATCACGACAAAAGCAAGGAATGGCACTGGCTCCTGCCCTCCAGCAATTTGTAATCAAAGTGCAAAATGGTGTCTTCTTTTCAGAAGGATGAGAGCACTATGTATATTTTCAGCAGAGAGTTAAGCCCAGGGGTGAAATACCCAGTTGCCAAACATACAGGAAATGAAAACCTGTCTTCAGCAAAGCAAGCACCTGAGCTTTCGAACCAGTGGTACAAAGGCAGAAAAGGGAAACTAGATATCTACAGGAAGCATCTGGTCCACAGCTCACGGTAGGAATATTCTGCAGCAAGAACAGACATGTGTGGAACATGCTCCCAGGCTGGAGGCTGGAAATGAATAAGGAACTGACCTCAAGCAGTTTTCCCTCCCCAGAAAGCCAGACATATACACAAATAAGTCTACTGCACAACTGGAGTTTCTGTAAACTTCAGCATAAATTAATCTGTGGAAGGAGGGAAAGAGAGAGAGAGAGAGAGAGAAAGAGAGAGAGAGAGGGAGAGAAAGAGAGATAATGGGTGTGCCAGGGCTTCCAGCCACTGCAAATGAACTCCAGATGCATGCGCCCCTTGTTCATCTGGCTAGCATGGATCCTGGGGAATCGAGCCTCAAACTGGGGTCCTTAGGCTTCACAGGCAAGCGCTTAATTGCTAAGCCATCTCTTCAGCCCTAATCTGTGGAATTTTTAATAGAGATTCTGATCCATTAAATGAATGCTGTTTCCAAGAGTCTGTGTTTCTAAACATGCAACACTGAGTCAGCTGATCTGTGAATGCCAAATGAATAGCAATCAAAGAAAATTAGGGAAATAGGAGAGTGCTGTGGATATGCAAAGGAAGCCCTCAAGAAGATCCACAGGAGACAGTAATGTTGAGTTGGGCTCATTTGTCAAATTCTTCCTAAGGATACCGTTTTTTTTTTTTTTTAAATTTAATTTAATTTTTTTAAGGAGGGAGAATGAGAGAGAGAGAAGGAAAGAAAAAATTGGTGTGTCAGGGCCTCAGCCACTGCGCTGGAACTCCATATGCTTGTGCCACCTAGTGGGCATGTGTGGCGTTGCAGTGGCCTCACCTTTGTGCGTCTGGCTCATGTGGGATCTGGAGAGTTGAACATGGTCCTTAGGCTTTGCAGGCAAGCACCCTTAACTGCTGAGCCATCTCTCCAGTCCAGAATGTCAGTTTTTCAAGAACATGAAACACATTGGTGAGAAGACATTACATTTCATTTGCTCAACAAAATAAGTTATGGAGGCCCAATGAATATCATAAAAAAATGTTTATGAGTACAGAGTGCTACTTCCCTTGTGGTTTATTATTTGTTTCTCACTTCCTGAACAAGCTCCTCAACCACATGGGATTGCTTTGATGTTTTGCCGCATGCACAGGTCCAGCAACAGCAAAACCAAGTAACCATGGATCGAAGCCTCTGAAACTGTGAACCAAACTACATCTTTCCTACTTTTTTTTTGTTTCTTTTATTTATTTATTTGAGAGCAACAGACAGACACAGAGAGAAAGAGGCAAAGAGAGAGAGAGAGAAAGAGAGAGAATGAACACAACAGGGCCTCTAGCCACTGCAAATGAACTCCAGATGCACGTGTTCCTTGTGAATCTGGCTTACGTGGATCCGGGGAATTGAGCCTTGAACTGGGGTCTTTAGACTTCACAGCCAAGAATTTAACTGCTAAGCCATCTTTCCAGTGGAGCATCTCAGACATGCTGTAACAGAGGTGAAAACTGCCATTAAAAAGGCAAAAGAGAAGCCACTGTTAGTCCTTTTCCAAATATAACATTTTAAAATGCTCTCCACATCACAGTCTTTAAAATGTAAGTGGCAAGTTGGTTTTCAAAATGTGAGCTTTCATAGCGACAGATCCATCTTTGAGCTTGAGATAGGCCCAGAATTTTGTGTGCATATTCTGCTGGGCTTGGACTTTGCTTTCCTGTTATAGAAGGCAAATTATGGTGAAAGACCTTGTTTCCATTAACTCAAACATCAAATGACCTGTTTCCAGGTGAGTGTAAACAGCAGCTATGTAGATGTCCTTTAACTGTGCAGCAGGTGTTGGCACCTGTAGCCCCTTAATTCCAGCCAAGATAATCACTTCTCTCTCAAGGCAGCTGGCTCACATCAAGAATTGTCCCCTATTACTGAACCTATTTGGAGATATTAAGCCATGGCTGTCCCTCGAGTAATACAGCAAAAGAAGAGGCTATTTGTATGCCAGGAAGCCAATTTGGGCAACAGTGCATGTGGATAAAAGCCACGCCCCCGGCACTTATATCAGCCAAGCATAGACCATAGCACCTGGACTGCAGGGTCCCGAGCCAGACATCACCACTCCACGCAGGGCATCGCCTGGCAAAAGCTACGTCTAGCGTTGTCTGGAAGAGAAGTGCTGTGTGAAAGAGAAAGCCAGGAAGGGAAGATCCATTAGGAAGTCAGTGACACCATTAGGATTCTCGACTGAACGTTAGGTGTAAGCTGTTCTTTAGGATTTGCAGTGCACAGTTACTTGTGCATGCATGAACACTACATGTGAGTCTTCACGATTTAAGACCGGAAATATTCTTCCATGCCAACACACACGTGCACGAGCCCAAAGGGCTTCCAGGTAGTAATCACTACAAATAGGGCCCCGTTACACTGGAAAGGAGCAGATGCTCATTACCCTTTATCAAATTAGGCATGAGGAAAGCAAGCTGCTGGGGCATTAGCATTTCCTAATGACACCACGGTGCCCTTGTGCTTTGGAAATGGTGCTCTGACTTGTGCTATGGAAGACTGCATTTCCGGGTCTACTCCAAGGCTCAATCAGAAACCCTTAGAGGCAAAGCCAGTACAAGTTTTAAGTGAGGTCATGATAGGGTCGTGTGCAATCTTATACTACAAATGTCAGATTAATTGTTGGAGGTCAAAGGGTTCTGTTAGCCTTCAGAAAAGAGATCATCTGAAGAGCTCTACACAAATGACTACTTATTCTAAATTAAAAAAAAACCAAGAAAGAAAGTGATCTTATTCTAGCCCTTTAAATATTTTTTTTCTTGTGAATGTCATTTATCAGCTCATTCCAGCCATTCATAAAGTCATAAAGAAGGAAATATTTCCCTTATCTAATTCATACATTCAATTTGGACCCCATGAATTGGAGATTGTGATGCTGTCAAAATGTATTTGGTTTTATAATGCATTAAGCATATATCACTTCCCCTATGTTAGTTTTTATCAGTGGTAATTGTAGGCAGTTCATGTACAAACAGCTGAAACTTCCCATATCATTTTCTCAGTTTGTTCTACCAAAGCATTTATCAAAAGAAATGTCAAAACAAAGTCTCCTTTAGATAATGTAGATAACAGCTCTTCCTGGGTATTTATTTTATTTATAAATTTTTTTTCTTTTTCCTAGTGTGTCCTGCCAAAGAAGGTTCATTTGGAGATGACCTCCATGGGCTGAAAGGGACCTGGTTTTTGACAGCTCAGTCTGTTAGAGGTGGCCCAATTTCTTTTTCTCTCAAAAAGATTATCATGTTATAATGCCTCTAAAAATGCAAGATCGTTTTAAAATAATAATCTATGAATATGAAATTGAGCATTGCTGACCTCAGCATTATTGTGAGTTTTTAAGGATGTAGAGCAAACCTAATTTGGTCAATTGTATTCCCCAAAGACATTAAAATAGAGCAAATAAGGCTGGAGTAATGGCTCAGTGATTAAAGGCACTTGCTACCAAACCCTGGTGGCCTGAGTTCAATTCCCCAGTACCAGCATAACATAAAGCCAGATGCACAAAGTGACACATTAGTCAGGAGCTTGTTTTCAGTGGCAATAGGCCCTGGTACACCCATACTCACATTCTCTTTCTCTCTCTTATCTATCTATTTCTCTTTCCTTGAAAATAAAAAAAAAAGAGAGCCATAAACACATTTAAAACATAGAACAAACCACAGACAAGGCAGAATAACTTATGTCTCGTGTCAGAACCCTGTGAGAAGAAGTGGCGACTATATCAAGAGCCTACATCACTTCCAGCTATTGTCTACAGATCAATATTTCTAAGGCCCAAATCTTGCTGTTCCAGGGTTGTGAAAATCTTGGAGCTGCTTCTCCATTTCCCAGGGGACTGCTTGCTTCTCATCATCTATTCCCAACCCACATGTGGTGACAGTTATTAATCAATATCTGCACAGACAGCTAAGATCCTGGAGAGACAAAGCAGTAATGAAGACCATACAGATCAAGCCTTCATTTTCCAGGTGACCAACCAAGCTTCACAGACATGTACAAATGTGCCTGATAGAGAGATCTTGAAGTCAGCACCTCCAAGTCCCAGGTCAAGGCTCTATTGAGCACAGCAGGAAAAATTAAATATTAAAAAGTAGAAGACAGAAATACAGCAGAAGAGAAATGGTAACATAGCATATCACCATTAATATTTAAACATTAAGAAAGATACATGACATTATTGAAAAAAAAATGTCTGCGGAAGCAAACACTGGCCTCTAGCTTTATCTCTTCCATTCAGCAGCAAATATTGTGGGTGAGTCCTTCTCTCATCATGAAAATTATAAGGCTAGACCCAATTGTTTGGAAAAGGCTTTCTGGTTTAGTGGAAGTTATGTGTGTTTGTTTGTTTAGAGACAGACAGAGAGAGAGACATACAGAGAGAGAGAGAGAGAATTGGCGCACCAGGGCCTCAGCCACTGAAATCAAACTCCAGATGCTTGCGCCACCTAGTGGGCATGTGCGACCTTGTGCTTGCTTCACCTTTGTGTGTCTGACTTTCGTGGGACCTGGAGAGTCAAACGTGTCCTTAGGCTTCACAGGCAACCGTCTTAACCGCTCAGCCATCTTTCCAGCCCTGTAAGTTATTCTTGGTTTTGCTTTCAAGGTCTGTACCTGTAACAAAGTAGAGTGTGATTCATGATTCTTATCTAGATTCTTCCTATTCTCTGAAATACTGGGCTTTCCAAAGGCCAGTATTTGGTCTTGCACTGTCCCCAATGTAACTACACCAGTCCTTAGAGCTTAAACACAATCCAACACACCTGATTACCTAATTCTATACTTATTAATGAGAATGCTGCCAGCCCTGCCTTTACTTTTTTTTTTTTTTTTTTTTGCAAGCGGAGACAGTCAGACAGACAGACAGATAGACAGACATAGAGAGAATGGGTGCGCCAGGGCCTCTAGCCACTGCAAATGAACTCCAGATGCATGTGCCACCTTGTGCATCAGGCTTAAGTGGGACCTGGAGAATCGAACCTGGGTTTCTGGCTTTAAAGGCAAATGCCTTAACTGCTAAGCCATCTCTCCAGCCCTAGCCCTGCCTTTAAAATAGCTGTAACATCTCCTCTTTTCTATTCTGATAGCTTCAGCCTTATGTCCAGACTCACCACATCCCTTGGGGATGGCCAAGGCCACCCCATCTGCTTTAGCTCTTCAGTCTTGGCTTCTTCTGTCTTCTTGACTCAATTATTCCTCATTTCATACACCTCAATGTAAATCTCACATTTATTTTTCCATTGAGACATGCTATTAAGATTTCACATTTAATACATTTTAAATAAATTTTCTACATTTCCTCCATACTTCAGGTGAATAATGACCACCCCAAAGTATTTGTCTTACTTAAAGTTTCAACTTTCCCATAAACCCAGGTGAGTGAAACTAAGTACATTTCCCAAAGACTAGGACCTCTAACAGGACATGGGTTAGTTAGATCAGTCAGGTCGACATGCTCAGAGCCAAGCATTGCCTCTGGAGCATAACAATAGTTCAGAAAATGTTTGTTAAATAAAGGAGTTTGGTAACCCATGGGCAAGACAGCATTCAATGAATGTGAGCTGATACTATATAGAAGTTTTCAAAATGTTAAACACTAGGAATGTAAAATACAAATTATCTTTTAAAACATTTGTCATTCTTTTGGGGCAAGCTGTGGTATCTAATAGGAACAGAACTATAAATATAGATCTCTGATTCACCTATCTATGTATTCTCTTGTCTTAAAATAAAACAGAAAAAAATTCATAAGGCTTTTCAGAAGACATCAATATAGCTGTGCTGAGTTTTAATGCTATCCCAGCATTTATAGCTCTGTACATTAGCTGTCCTAGATTATAAATCCTGTCTTAGCTCTTAGTCATTCACATACCAAGAGACCAATTTCCTCGTTCTGCATTGTAGCATCTTAATGCAAGGCCACTTTAATGTTTTGCATAAGTTTTATTTTTTATGATTTATTTATTTTTCTTAAGGAGTTTGAAATATTTGAAATCTATCCAATGCTATATATTTTCATAGTTTCCTCTGACTTAAAGGCAATTTACCATTCTTGTACCATTATTTTGTATCCCCAGGTAGATCTACAATTCAGTGGGCCTGTGGGCCGGATATTTAAGGTAACTAATCTTTTGCCAGCTGATTTAGCTATGTAAGATATCTGAGTAATGAGCTGGACTCCAAAGTGACTAAAGCCTTTACCAGCTAGCTGTGTATCTCAATGCTTGCTGCTTATCTGAAGCTCTGGTAATGTGTTTAATGAATCATCTAAAAATGAATTATTTCCACTGGGGATTTTTTACATTTCAGTTCTCATTTTTTTTTCTTATTGGACATATGTGTATATACACACATATACATACACACAAATATTTGATCTTCTAGATCTGTTTTACACCAAATTTATCAACTCCCAATCTGTCAATGCCTCCATGGATATGAACACAACATTAGAAATCACCCACAGAATTTCTTGGGGCATTCTCATGGGCTCTGGAGTATCTGTTCTAGAAAGCAGCTGAGTAAATGGATTCATGATTCATTAAATTTTCACAAATGTCGACCACTTAATGGAGTCACAGGCTACCAAGATGTCTAAGTTTTTGTTGCTCTCCTCTGTGTTTTGTCTAATACCTTTGCTACCAAATCCCTGGAGGAATGCGCTCTTGTTTTATTCATTTAAGATGATGAATACACGTTTCCTGCTGGACTCAACGCTGGCAATTTTATTAGTCTCTATGTTCTGTCAGTAACTTTGAAAACTTTTTTAAATTGCCAGGCTTTTAAAATATTTAAGGGTGGGGCCGGAGAGATGGCTTAGTGGTTGAGCACTTGCCTATGAAGCCTAAGGACCCTGGTTCGAAGCTTGATTCCCCAGGACCTACGTAAGCCAGATGCACAAGGTGGTGCATATATCTGGAGTTTCTTTGCAGTGGCTGGAGGCCCTGATGCACCCGTTCTCTCCCTCCCTCTCTTTCTCTCTCCCACTCTCCCTCTTTCTCACTCTGTCACACTCAAATAAATAAATAAAAATTTAAAAAAAAATAAGGGTGATGAAGTCCTTCTCCTATATTCAGTCCATATTGTTAAGACGAGCTTTAGAGTCCTTCCTTTTTTTTCTGTTTCTCTCCCTCTCCTTCGCAGCTTCTCTCGCTGTGATGGAGGGGAAGTAAGTCAATTCTTTGCTGACTTCTAGTCTCGCAGACAAAGAGTGCAGAAAGCTTGTGGGCCAGCCAACAGGCATCTACCCAATATCTGATGACCAGTCGTCATACCCGGACGACCCACTTTCCGAGAGAATAGTACTTGAGCACTGTGGAGGTTTGAATATAAAATTCTCCCTGTAGGTGTCTGTGTTCACGATCAAGCGAACTTAGTCCCCAACCTGTGGAGCCTTTGGGAAGTACAGGGTTGCTGGAGGAAGTGTGACACTTAGGTCTTAGGGTGTGGGAGCCCAATCCTGCTGCCACGCTTAGCTGACATTCCTTCCTTCCTTCCTGCTGCAGTGGAGAGGGGATGCCCAGCTGCCTGCTCCAGCTATGCGTGCCCTTCCATGAGGAAATTTCCCCTTGAAACTCTAAGCCAGATATAAACCCTTTCCTTTCAGAAGCTGCTTCCGACAGAATTCTTTGTCCCAACAAGGAGATCACAACTACAAGCACATGCCCTTATCCGGGCCCTATGCCATGGTCAGATTGCAGATAAACAGACTTATTTGAGTCGTTTTCTAATACACCAATTGGAGTTAAATAGCCTGGATGGCCTTTAATCACTGCCAGACCCAATTCCTCCAATGGGAACTGCAGCCTCTTGGCTGAGTGCATCGGTTTCAATAACCTTCAATTTAAAGAGAAAAGAAAAGATACTCAACAAGTGAAATCCCCCTTGTGCTCCTTGGCCTTTGGGCTGAAATGTCAGTGGACTATTAATGTGGTCTCATTTAATGATTAGAAGCCTAATTACCTGGAATGGCGAGGCGTTGAAGTCCAGAAGCAAGAAGAACTTTTCTCTCGTAGACTCCTGCCGCTTCCAGAAGAATAATGATTAGGCTTTTCTGGCATGTCCTCGGAGGTTGAAGCCTGCAGAGCTGACTGTGTCTGCCCCCTTTGGGATATTCGCCACCAGCACATAGGGCCCAGTCTGCCTTGGGTATATTATGTTCCTCCTGCCCCAAGGAATAGTGAGGGAAAGCTGTGGGGTTTAGTAACAAATGCAAAAGCTCATTAAAACCAAAAGCAGTGTCTAGGTTCTGTGGCTGCCCCGTGGCAGCAAAGCCAGTGTTGTTTTTACAGATTATCTAATACGGATCTCCTCCTTACACCGTTTTCCTGGTGAAAGAGTGCATCATGACCTGCCACCACTTATTAGGTCATTTCCAAATATACCCACTCCACATCTGTGGCTTTTGCAATGTCTGGACACACACTGCCCTGGACTGGTTACCTTTTCCACACACGACGGTAACTTCCCACTTTGTGAATCATACTCTTTCTGTTTTCAAGGGATGGATGACTGGAAATGGTCTCTGTACTTCCTTCTCTCTTCACTGCAAATAGATGGAATTTCTTTGTATAACTTTCACATATTTAGAGTAAAAATTTATGTGGTGTATTCTACCCTTCCTCGTTGCTCTGTGAAGGCTTTGGGACTGGGAAGAGAACAAATAGAAGGTTCCAGAACGTGTGGGGTTAGAACAAGCCTTATTGTATTTTATCAGTGTGGTCTACTTATGTGACCATGTACATTAGACCCTCAGGTTCCTCACTGGTACAATGATCTACATGGACTCGTCTCTCTCTCCTTCTCTCTCCCTCTCACTTCTCTTTTTCACATACCATTTCTCTCCCTGAAGCGGACACCACCATCCAAATTCCAGAGAGAACCTGATAGGGAAAAAGGTGGACTTTTGAAACTTGTACCCAAATGATCCAACTCATTGCATGGTGTTGTACATTGACCCCACTCCATCCTATCCCGATACGCGTATTCACGTGAAATTGTCAAATGTACAACATCTCAGCAAAGCTGGGAGTTGGGGCTAAATATCCCACATTAGGGAACCCAGAAATTAAGTTACTGTTAACCAACTCTAAGGAACACTATCTACTGATATTACTCATACATTTTAGCCACACAGAAATTTTTGCAAACATAAGATGAAAGAAACAGGAGGAAAAAAAAAGTGTAGATAATAATATTGCACCACCTGTCAGATGTTTATATACAAAGGAAAAGTGATAGAGCCAACATAAACAAGAGACAAAAAACTATTCTTGTGTAGGTTCTTTGACAATAGGGTATATTTTTGGCCTGTTACATTAACCACTATAGTAAAAAAAAAAAAAAAAAGACTAGAACAGGAATGTAATATATTATTAATTAATATTTATTGAATAGATAAGTATGTGATGAGTTGTAGAATTGTAGCCCACTGCTATTATATTTTATTATTTGATTCTTTTAAAATTTTAAGTTCTGTAGAAAATGGGGGTAGGAATAAGTAAAGGCGCATTTATAATACCTAGTTTGAGGCTGGAGAGATAGCTTAGCAGTTAAGGCACTTGTCTACAAAATCTAAGAACCCAGTTTCAATTCTCCAGTACCCATGTAAAGCCAGATGTTGAAAACCTAGTTTTCATTCCTGTGTGGACACATCTGAGGGCAATGGAGAAGGCAAAGTGTAATGGCCACTGACAGGGGTATTACAATGGCCATCATATGTTTAAAGCGACTCCGGCTCAGAGAAATAACTTGCTTTAGTAAGTACTGAGTTTGTTCTCTCAGTATCACTGCTCCCTATTCTGAAGGCAATCTCTAGCCAAACAAGTCTTTGAACACAATGAGAAAACCGACTCTGACTATCCCAGATCCTGTAAGGACTGGTGAGGCAAGATTAAAGTAGCGGGGAAAGGAAGCCAGCAACCATATCCCTGATTGTTTTAGAATTCTTGTAGGCTTACCGAAGCATGGAATAATAAAAATTCCTTTTTTTTAAAGGGAAGGTTAGAAACCGATGCATAAAAGCAGCATGTGGAGGCATGTTAAGGAACAGTTAGGTTGATGTCTCCTTCAGTTCTTGAGATTATGACGACCGTAATTGATAGGCAATGCAGTATTGGGACTGAATTGTGTTGTCTCGATTTATGAAACTGCAATTTCCTGTGTGTTTGAGTGCTGATGGATTGTACTAAGTGATTGGATTTAAAGTGAGCAGAGGTAATCAGCATTGCAATTTCATGAGAAGATGGCCTTTTTATCATTTTATATGTGTGGAAGTAAATGACAGTAATGAGATCTCTTCATTATTAATTTGTCTAAGTGTTCTCCATCAGCTTCAGATCAAGGAAAGACAAAAGTTTAGTCTTTATACAGAGAGCCCAGTGAAATACTTTGCCATTTCTACAAAGAGGAACTATTTTCATGCAAGGGCCATGGGTGGCTACATAGAAAAGCATGGTTTATGTGGGTGCCCATGCATGCATGCAATTATGTGCACACACGTGCATGCCAGGGACTGGGAGAACCTTACAACAGAATATGCTTTATTCTTTTCCTTACTGCCTAGACCTCCTAGAAACACTGATGACACACATCTTAGATCAGTCTCTGAGAAGAACTCAAGAAAGCTCCACCTCTGTATTCAATATCAGAAATTTAGGTCTGAAAATCTTGGACACTAGGCTGCCATGTTCACACACTTTTATTTATTTTTTTTTTTTTGTAAATTAATAGGTATCTGCAAAGAGTGGTCAAAAATTGGAGTTGAGATTATTGTTTATAAATTCCTACTGGGAATGCAACCTAGTTATTTTATGTTCACCCTTGAAATCATTCCTAAGCAGTCTTGCCTGTAGCATTCAAGCTTCTCAGGTTTAATACACTTTGTATTTGGAAATACTCTTGGAGTTAAATGAGTCTCTCACATCCCTTTTATTTCCCTTTCTTCCTTCCTATGCTTGCTTTATTCTGCCAATACCACCTCCATTCCGTCCCCACTGTCGAGGGCCCCTGCCCAGCACAAGGCAGCTGTTGCTACTGTTATGTTATTTCTCTCAGTTTCCTTTAATATTTTTCATTTGAAATTCCAACTTAGAATTATCATTGTGATTACGGTATACGACATATAGAACAATTTGCAAGTGTAGAGCATTACACAAATGTAATTTTTTTTTTTATTAAAGTGACTTCACAGACTCAGGGTTCCTGAAGTATAATTCTGAAATAGACGTTCATCAGAATTCCTTTAAGACCTGCAAGATGACACATACCAAGAACCCGTGGGCTCTTGATGACTTGAAAACTGAGTCAAAGGGAGGACGGGCCAATCAAGAATTTATTGGCGGAGTCAGTGCAAAGAGGCCATTGGAGATCTTGAGAAAACAGTAGCCAGTGGTTGGTAAGAGGAAAATTTGGAATGGCATGTGTTTTATAATGGCGTGGGGAGGGGGTCATACACAAGCAACCCTTGTTTTGCTGTGAACAGGAGACAAGAAACTCAGTGGAGGTTGGAAAGAGTCCCAAACTTGGGCTGGAGAGATGGAATAGAGAGGATCCAGGTTCAATTCTCCAGGTCCCATGTAAGCCAGATGCACAAGGTGGCACAGAGCATCTGGAGTTCATTTGCAGTGGCTGGAGGCCCTGGCGCGCCCATTCTCTCTGAAAGGAAGGAAGGAAGGAAGGAAGGGAGGGAGGGAGGGAGGAAGGAAGTGACCCAAACTCAAGTGTCTGTATCATGATCAGTAGTTTTCAATTAGAGAATAATATAACAGATCTCTAGGGAGTGTAGATAGGAAAAGCAGGGTGCTCTTTGTTGCCCACAGGATGGATTGGTGCCAGACTGCTGAACATTTCATCCATGTCATTAGGGCAGAATGCAGACCCGAATGGGTGTGATAGCAAGAGCTTGTTAAAGTTTCCACTGCTTCTGTTTTCCTCAGTGGAATTGGGTAGCTTTATGCAACTGAGTATAAGATGGAATTAAACATGAAATGCGAACAGACATGAAATACTCACTTTGGTAAAGGACGAGGGCACGTGGCCTATGTTCTGGACGCTGGTGAGACCCTTGTTGAGGTTACCAACGTGTGTAGAGAAGGAAGCAGTGCCCAGCACTCGCCTGCAGGTATTAGCAGATGGCAGTGATGGTTGGAATTAAAAGTGAAGCAGGATTTTAGAAAAACAAGAAGGCAAGAAAAGGAAGAAGAGATCAGTATGCAGGCCCAAAGACAACTGGACTCAGGGCTTATCAAGTGATCTGAGAATAAAGGAATGTGGAGTGACAAAAATTGAAATTATGAAGAGATTTCAGTCAAAGACAATATAAAGGCATAAAGTATGGCCACAGAATCTTGCTCTAGACACTTGTAGGTCTTGCTTCTTCAACTTCTTTAGGGTTTTAAAAAATATTTTATTTGGGGGCTGGAGAGAAGGCTTAGTGGTTAAGCGCTTGCCTATGGAGCCTAAGGACCCTGGTTCAAGGCTCAATTCTCCACATAAGCCAGATGTACAAGGTGGTGCATGCATCTGGAGTTTGTTTGCAGTGGCCGGAGGCCCTGGTGCACCCATTCTCTCTCTCTCTCTCTCTCTCTCCCTCTCTCTCTCTCTCTCTCTCTCTCTCTCTCTCTCTCTCTCTCTGCCTTTTTCTCTCTCTGTCTTGTCTGTCATTCTCAAATACATAAGTAAAAATAAACAAAAATTTTAAAAAAGAAATGCTCTCTCCTTTAAAAAATATATACATATTATTTTATTTATTAGAGAGAGAGAGGGAGAGAGAAATGGGCACACCAGGGCCTCTAGCATCTACAAACGAACTCCGTGCACATGTGACACTATGTGCCTCTGGCTTTTGTGGGTACTGTGGGAATGAACCTGGGTCCTTGGCTTCAGATGCAAATGTCTTACCTGCTAAGCCATCTCTCCAGCCCTCCTTTGGGGTTTCACACTGCACACCACGTCTCATGAAGACTGCTCATTGAGCCCTAGACTACTTGAAATGGCAACCTCTCTTATCCTCACTCATACCACTTTCTTATTTCTACTTCCTCAAGGAAATTTTCACCATTTCCCTGTCTCTATATATTTATTCACTTATTTTATTCTGTGCTTAACTTCCTCTAGTGGAACCAAAGCTCCAGGAGGCCAGATGCAGGCTCATTTTCATACCTCAATCCTCTACTGACTGTAGTTAATGCCTAGAAGAAAAGTCTCAGCATTCAGCAGTTTTTGAATGGCTTGAATAAAACAATTTTATTTTCTAACATGGCAATCCCAAAGAACCACTAAGTTCTCCACATTCATGCTGTCTTGAATGTTGGGAATTCCAGAGCAGCTGAGCATATATTCATGAGATTCTTGTGAATTTTATCTGTTTTATAAAACTCAAATAAATGGAAAATGTGAACCTGTTCTTTTCTATAAGTTGGACTGAATGAGACATCAATCAGTTTTCAGCTATTCTGGGTCATTATATTTTATTCATTTTTTATTTGTTTATTTGAGAATGACAGAAAGAGAAAGAGGGAGGGAGGGAGAGAGAGAGAGAGAGAGAGAGAGAGGGAGAGAATGGGCACGCCAAGGCCTCCAGCCACTGGAAATGAACTCCAGACGCATGCGCCCCCTTGTGCATCTGGCTTATGTGGAGAATCAAGCCTCAAATCAGGGTCCGTAGGCTTCACAGGCAAGGGCTTAACTGCTAAGCCATCCCTCCAGCCCCTGGGTCATTATTATAAAATCACTATTAAGGCTGGAGGGATGGCTTAGCAGTTAAGGCGCTTGCCTACCCAGGTTCGACTCTCCAGGAACCATTTTAGCCAGATGCACATGGGGGCGCATGCGTCTGGAGTTCGTTTGTAGTAGCTGGAGGCCCTGGCATGCCCATTCTCTCTCTCTGTCTCTCTCCCTCTTTCTCTGACAAATAACAATTTGAGAAATGATGCTAACATGGTTTTCTCAGTTTGTACTGTATATTTATGAACAGTAACATTCTCAGCTTTATGATTATAAAATCAAAGTATTGGCCCACTCTGAAAAGCAACAAAGATGCTCTGGTATGTCCTGCAATATCAAATACTCAACCAAGATTTTAATTCTTTATGTAAAAATAAATAAGCACATCTAGCTCATAAAGAATAAAATGAGTTAATTCTCTTCTTGGAACATCTCTGTCCTTAAAATGTGACAATCAACTCAAGTACCATAGACCATAATGAAAATGCTCTATTTATTCAACATATTCTTGAAGAAGAAAATTCTGAAGAGGGTGTGTGGGGGGAGACTACTGCATTCAAGTAGCTTTAAGGATAATGCAAATGTCTATGATAAATCTTGAATAATTCCCCTGTCCTAGATTGAACTAGCACAAGTAATTAATACTGAGATGGACATTTCCTAGACAAATGGTTCTTCTGGCTCCAAGTATCATATTGAAAGTTTTTGCTGCTGCATCATAGAACCTCAGTTCTACAGTATACTTTCGAGAGGAATAAACATAGCCACCGCAGATTAAGGAAAACAGAGTCATTTTACTTGCCTATGACTGAAGGGTCAAGGATCATGTACATGCCTGAGTCTCAGTTCTCTCATCCATAAAAATAAAGTCTCCACTCCAGCACACACTGCTACTGATTCCGACTGAGGAGGAGATCTGTGTGCACCAGCAGAGGGCAGCGTTACCTAGTCAAGCTTTAAGCAGGGATCCAGGACAGATGGAGCTTTGGAGCAGAATTTAGAATAGAGAATGGGTGGCCACCTACATGATGCCCAGTCTTGAGTCACCAGACCACAAATGCTTCTCCACAAAATAGCAGTCTTCAGTAAGCGTAGAAATGCACTCCTCCTCAATAATTTGCCACTATTCCCAAAATGGTTGCATTACTCATTTCTATTGGAATATGCGCAGGAATTTAAACTTCTACAATCTGTGTTGTTTTATGAAATTTAAACTTTGTTCTATGAATACATTCATTTATATAAAATACAGCAGCTTGTCTATACATATTTGAACATTTCAAAATTACAGTTGAAAGTAGCAGATTTTTTTCTTCCCGCAAAAATATTTAAGAAGCATTTATAAAGTTTGATTATGTTTAATACCATGCTGAGAGAGGAAAATTTAATTGTGTGCTTTAATATATATAAAGCAAAAGCCATGGGCTTTTGGCATCTAGCTTTAAAATTCTAGCTGTGGGATGCACAGTCACAATCCTGAATAAACAGACTCTCATTCAGCCAGCAACGTCTGAGTATGCCTCAAGACAGTGGTTTCCATGGAGGTCACAAAACCTATGGAAGAAACTGATTCCCAGTGAGCAAGATACATCTAGTGGATAAGACTTACTCATGTGACTTCCTAGCAGGACTTGATAGTTTAGGAGGCTGCCTGTATCATACAAATAGTTCAGTAGAAGATAGACAAGCAGTTGTTGACAATTTGACAAAACCATATGAATTAAGCTATCAGTATGAAATAGCTCTTAGAGACATCTTTCAGAAGGGAGTACCATTTAACAACTATGGTTATTACAGCCTTGGAGCCCACAGTCACCTTGAAGCCATGCCCTTAGTGACCTTATAAAGGCACTTTGTTGGAACCTTGCAACTTCTCCTCTCTTTACTTGCCTTTCCTTAGTATTAATTCTGAAGCCCAAAGTCAACAAAGAAATTATGTATTCCCAAGAATGCTAACATAGCAATGATGTAATCCCACCTGGGTCCAGAAAAGCACACTTCTGCTTCCCTTGTCACAGCCCAGGTAGCAGCAAACCTTTTTGCATGCCAAGAGCCAATTACGTTTTTCTTCGTTGTGAGACTGCCTGTTTCAAGGGTGGGTGGGTTGGGGGGAGGGCAAAAGTTTCTCAGATCAGGAGAAATCTTGGCTTCTGCAAAGAAACTAAAATCAATGCTTCTCCCCACCTTCCCTTCTCTTTAGCCTGTAGCAACTCTGAGTGCAATAATGTGAGAGTGGAATGAATTACTATGGCAACAAAGTGTACTCTAATAAAGAAAATGGTATCTAACATGCAGGAGCAGCTAGAACCTTAAGGGAGGAAGGAAAGCATGAAGAGACAGAAAGAGAAAGCGAGAGAGAGGCATTAGTAATAAGCTCAACATTTTCCATCCTTCGATTGGCCCATTTAGAAGAGTTAGATTTGTGTATTAGCTAACTTCCTCCCAGGGATACCTCAACAAAGCAAGGCTTTAGAATGTTTTGTGAGAGGTCAGGGTACCCAGTAATTCATAAAAGCCAGCAGAAGGAGGTACCACCCCCTGTGATCTGGAAATGTGAGGCAATACATAGTAAGTCATAGTAAGTAAGACCTATGGAGGTGTGTGTATCTAGACTGTTTCAAGGCAGGTTCTCAGGGCTTTGCTCCAGATTGTTTGACAGAATAACTTTTCAGAAAACACCTGCCAGTTTGGAAAGGAGCCTGGAGACAGCCTATTTTGCCACAAGGTATCATGAACATGTAAGTTGAGAAGCTGAAGGAAAATGGGGAAGAGGAGGATGAGAGAGACAAAGAAGTGAAGGAAATTGAATCTATTCCATCAGTCAAAGGAATTCAACTGGTGTCTTTTGGAATTTGGCTGGGTTGCTATGAGAAATAAGAATCAACTTCCACATGTTAGTGGCTTAAGAAACAAATGTTTGTTTCCCATCCACACTGTCGATCACATGTACATAGAGTATTCAGCCCACGTCATCCTCCCTGGAGTGAGGCTTGCCTTTGCCAGTGGGTGGAGGGCACAGCAAAGGCCTTGGACCAATCATTAAAGGCATTCATCTGACACTGACAAATACCGCTCATGTCAATTCTATCTATAACCCCTTGGCTAGAATGATGCTATCCAGTTCAAAGCAGCAGGTGATGAGTGTTAAGCTACACATGTGTCAAGAAGAAGGGAAGTCAGCCGGGCATGGTGGCGCACGCCTTTAATCCCAGAACTCGGGAGGCAGAGGTAGGAGGATCACCGTGAGTTTGAGGCCACCCTGAGACTCCATAGTGAATTCCAGGTCAGCCTGGGCTAGAGTGTGACCCTACCTCGAAAAACAAAAAAAAAAAAAGAAGAAGGGAAGTCGACACGGACAGAACTTGATAACCCTGCTCCAAGCACAGGCAAGTGAGGGGTCTGTATAACAAACCTATGACTTGAGGTACACAGGTACACCCCATCTCTACCAAGACAGCAGGCCACTGTGAAACATGCAAAATAGATTTTTTTTTGCTTCCCTCATAGAATATGGACGAATGACATCAGGGAAATAGTTCAAGTCTCCTGGGAAGCATTCTGAGAGTCAGGACGGCCATTTGGACTAACATTCAGAATAACGTGGTTTATACTCCAACCACTGGCAAGAGCTCAGTGGCAAAATTTCGTGGGGATGTGTGTCGAGATGGCCATGCATCCAGCGGTGGAAAGGTGGGACCACATGATATGAATCCAAAGGCTGCCAGATTCTCATGACAGTTGTTAGTAAACCTGTTTCCTCTCCCAGATTTTTGTTTAAGGTATTCCCCAAATTAAGACAAAACAGAAAAACAAACAAACATAAACAAAACCTGTTTCTGATTTACCCCTTACATCTATGCTAAGAGTTCGGAAATTCTGAGGATGTGGTTGAGAAGCTTCGGGAAATGGTAATGATGGTCTCGGTGTTTGCCCCACAGCTATGCATTCCACTCTGCACCCCCACTTAATTTACAAGTAGTATGTATTTCCCTTAAGAAAAAGAGAGTTTCCTGAAGTTCAATCGATTGCATCTTTCTCCACGTAAGCCTTGTAGAAAGAGTAAATATGCAATCTTTCCAGGCACTAAGTACGGAGCTGCTAATCAAGTTCATAGACAATGCGTGTGTATTAACTCTGCCAGCAATTAGAAAGGGGAGAGGAATTTTTATTAGAACAATTGACTAGGCTAACACAAACATAGTTTGAGTAACTGTGCAGCCACTGACATTTTATTTTAAGAGATGGTGCTCTGCGATCAAGGCCATGTCCACTTCGCTTCCTTTATAATCCCCCTCCAGCAAGGTGGGAGATGTGGTGAAAGGGATCACGGGCCACCACAGAAAAGGATGATGTGACAGAAGGAAATGAGAATCAAATTGGGAACCTAGAGCGTCCATTCTATTTTTGGTCCCGTTTCTTCATAGGCCTGGTAAAAATGGGCCTAAGAATCTTCATGTCTGAAAAGAAGAGGCTCATAATTCCCTTCCCTGCCTCACGGAGTGTTGTGAGGATTGAATAAAACCGTGTAACTAAAAGAAATTGAAAACTTTCAAAATGCCTTACAAATATAGTTTGAAAGGAGGGTCATTGAGGGGGATCTAACTTATATCTAGTCTTTTGTGTTCCGAGAGGAATTTCAGGGAAGGATGGGGTGGGGGGGGGGGTTGGAAGTGATAAACCACTGAGAACACATGTTCTGAAGTCTTTGAAAGCATTGTGTTTAATCAACACAAGGTCCTGTTGCTAATTGCAGGGGGGCTTCTGCCTGGGCATTCAGTTCCATTTGGAAAGTGTTATATTTATAACTCTCTGAAGGCTCCATCCCTCTCAGAATCCCAGGAAACAAGAGAGTGATCTGATTGTGAGTGCAGACTGCAGGTGATACCGCCAGGTCCGTGGTGCTGTCTAACAAAAGCAGAACAGCAGGCGTCCCTGAAAGAAGGCCACAAAAGCTTTCTGAAGCCCTAAGAGAGCCTGCCTCGCCTCCATCTCTCCCTCCCTCCTGCCCTCTCATCCTAACAAGAAAAGGCCCGCGACTGGAGCCACAATCAACCTGTTCATCTGCAAAAGCGAGATGGGCATGCTTAGAGGGGCAAACATAGGCAAGAGAGGCCCCCAGAGGGGCTGAAGTGCATAGCTGGGCAGTAATGAAGAAAGTCTTCATGAGCCGTAGAGATTCCACGTGAAGAATGTATGTGAGCCAGCAAGCAGCACTTTGCAGAGAGAAGCTGAGCTGGTGGGGCGACAAGGCACAGACATAGGGAGACCGTGTGAAGGCAGGAAACTTTGAGTTTCAAGGCCAGTTTTCTGAGCTCTAGTCTTTTTGCTTCTCTGAGCATAGTTTCCTCACCAGAAAATAAAATTAGGAGCTATGGGGCTGGAGAGATGGCTTAGCAGTTAAGCACTTGCCTATGAAGCCTAGGGAACCCCCCATTTGAGGATGGATTCTCCAGGACCCACGTAAGACAGATGCACAAGGTGGAGCATGTGTCTGGAGTTCGTTTTCAGTGGCAAGAGGACCTAGCGTGCCAATTCTCTCTCTCTTTTTCACGAATAAGGAATTAAATATTAAAAAAATAATAATAATTGAATGAGCACATCCCTGAAAGAAACTTTATTTCAGTATTGGAAACCAGTGATATTCCATAATTATGAAAAGGAATTACTATGTCAACATTCTGTATCTTTCAGGAAACCCACACAGTGAACATTTGTGTGATTCAGATTAGGAGCAAGAAAGCACTTTTTTTTTTTTTTTTTCTGGTAGGGAGTTGGCTAGGGACTAACAGACAGAAACATGAATGCCACCTTGTCTGCCAGGGCAGGAACAGACAGCATTATCTGATCCAGTCTTATCCAAGATGGCTGCAAGCACAAACTCCAACAAGAGCTTCCTATTTCTCTGTCTCTCCTGGACTTAGCACACCTGTACACCCATGGGCAGGTCCTTCCTGAATGAGCTTCTTGAGTCCACCAGCCAATCAATTCTCTTACTTACACACCTGAGTCAGATGATGAGGATCCTTGAAATTGGATGTTTACCCCATCTATATAAGTGGGTGTGAGCTCCAGGTCATTGGCCCTCTTGGATCTTGGCCTCTTATGTAAGCTCCCTTGCCCTTCTTCCCTCTTTCCCTATGTGAAGGGGATTTCCTGGTCTCCCCTTTCTCTTCCCAGAGGAACTTCTTTTCCCCTCGGTGCTTTCCCTCCTTGTTCTCAGCAGTTTCCTGTTTGCTTCTGGAATGAGCGACCACCTTCCCCAGACCTTTGCCTCTGTGAGAGAGATTTTTCTGGGGAAGGAAAGGATTTCTTTTGGCTTGGGCTTTCCTGTTTTGCTTTCCCTTCTAACTCTGCTTAATATCCATTCCATAATTCACCGTTCTCTGAGCCTGCACTTTAAATTCCATGATAACTGGACAATGACCTCAGGTTGGGGTTCACTGACTTGGGGTCTTCTGCATATTTCTGGACTCTAATCCCTCCCAGATCTCAACTCCTGCATCAGGTGCAAAGGGGCTTAGATCCAGGATCATAAATTGAGTACAACTTGAGAAATCTACAGGGGGAAAGCAGACCTACAGTTCTGAAATTTTATCCTGAAAATTCCTAGTTTATAGCTGTGTGAGTTGTTGCTCAATGACAACAGAGGTACTGCAAACTTGCCCACATCTTAGCCTCAGAAATGATCATGCACTGGCATGGCAAAGGGACTTAATGCTGTTGATGGTATTAAGATGGTTCAGGAGCCAGCACTGAAACAAGAACATCCTAGATGACTGGGTGGCTCCAGGGTGATGAAAATTAGAAAGGAAAAGTCAGAGGGAGACGAATGCAATGACGGAGCAGAGGCAGATCATGCAGGGACAGGACCCAGGAAGGCATTGCTAAAGATGGAGAAGAGGCACTGTGAGTTCAGAGACATGGGCAGCCTCTGAGAGCTAGAAAATGTGAAGACAAGTTAGTTGGATCCTCTCCTCCACCATAGCCATAGAAAACAGGCAGTATGACATCAGCTTGACATAGACCTTGATTTTAGCCCATTGAGGCTCCTGTGTGTGTTTTAACCCTTAGAACTATCAGATAATGAGTGTGTGTTGATTATGTCATTGAGTATATAATATTGACATAGTAGCAAGGACAAAAAAAATACAATTTTCAAAATAAGCTTATAATGCTAAGCAAGTCTTATGGGTGTTAAACTTAAGAGGTTTACACATGAGGGTGATGAGCCTGTAAGGTGAAGCTAAAGTAGTCCAAAGGTTTGATATAAACTGTAAAGTTGACTTGAGGTTGTTAATTAAAAATGTTTGCCCCACAATCCAATGAAATAAAACAGAATCTCGGAGGACCAGCTCAATTCATGCTCCTCACCTGACTGAACCCAGGCAGCCTGTCTCTGTCTGTGTCATAAACCCTATGCTAGCAAGCCTTTGCTGAAAATTCTTTGCTGACTTCATCTTGCGAAACTAAAACACGTACAGATTTATCTCTGTGGTTTGGTTTCTTCATATTCCTTCAGCTTTGTATTTTTAACTACTCCATGCACAGACTCTAACCTAACCATAGCAAATGAGTCTTGCTTTTAAGGATACTGTACGCGTTAGTGTTTTCTACTGAAGATGCTGTTCTTTCCTGATTTATTTTTCAACTCAAATGACACATCTTCAGGAGTACATTCAGTTTAGGTCTTTTCTCTAACCAAGAAGGGTATCTTACAGCCTCTAAGCAGGCAGTTGTCAATATTTTGAGACAATACCATTTACTACTCATTTATTTACTTAATTGTTTATCTTGTGTATGAAAGAGAGAATTGGTGTGCCAGGGCCTTCAGCCACTACAATAAAATTCCAGATGTGTGCACCACCTTGCATGCATGAGAGACCTTGTGTGTCTGGCATACATGGGACCTGGAGAGTTAAACATAAGTCCTTAGGCTTCAAAGACAAATGCCTTACCTGCTTAGCCATCTCTCTAGACCACCTGTTCTTTATTGTCAGCATCTTGCTCTCTCTTTGGGTAGTTATGAGCATACTGTGTAGCATTCTGGCAGAAGACGGATTCTCAAAGCTTCCTACTTTCTGTTGGCTCCCTTGCTCAAAACTGAAGTGATGGCTGGAGAGATGACTCAGCAGTTAAAGGAGCTTGCTTCAAAGTCTTCCAGCCTGGGTTCCCCAGTGCCCACATAAAGCCAGATGAACAAAGTAGTGCATGCACCTGGAGTTCATTTGCAGGAACAAGATGCCCTGGTGTTCTCTCTTTCTTTCTCTCTTCCTCTGTGTGTGTGTGTCCTTGAAAATAAACAATAAATAAAAACATTTTAACCACCCTGAAACCACATAGTGAATTCCAGGTCAGCCTGGGCTAGAGCGAGAACTTACCTCAGAGGGGCCGGAGGAACAAAGGAAGAAAGAAAAATTTAAAAATATACCTTGAAATTAGTGAGCAACCCCTCCCCCCATGTTCCAATTGCCTCTATTCCAAGGGCAAGCATGTTGATCTCAAAGTAATCAAATACACACTCAGCACCATAGTTTCAAGGTACATGTTTTGAGTGAGTCACACAATGAAGTTCACAGATCAGGGTGATGGAAGAGATGTAAAAGCCAGCTAGATTGTCTTTGACAACATGGGCATTGCTGTCTCGCTGCTCTGTTTCAAGCCTTGCTTCCAGGCTCAGCCTCTTCTCTTAATGTTTCCCATAATCCGAGTGTTTATATTCCCCTAAAGCATACATGGAAATTTACTCAATATGAGGGTGTTAGGAGAGGGGGCCTCCAGACTTGACCAGTGATGTAAGCAGAGCTGTTTTAAAAGAGAACCATTGGAGCCATCTTTTTTTTTTTTTTTTCCTTTAACAACATGAGGATGTAGAGAAATCCATGTGTTGCAGTCAGGTTTGCAGTGCTGGCATAAATCACCCAACCAAGAGCAGCTTTTGGGGAAAAAGGGTTTATTTTGGCTTATAGACTCAAAGGGAAGCTCCACGATAACAGGGGGAAACGATGGCATGAGAAGAGGGTGAACATCAGCCCCTGGCCAACATCAGGTGGACAATAGCAACAGGAGAGTGTGCCAAACACTGTCAAGGGGAGACTGGCTATAACACCCATAAGCCTGCCCCCCGACAATACACTCCTTCCAGGAGGCATTAATTCCCAAATCACCATCAGCTGGGAACCTAGCATTCAGAACACCTCATTTTATGGAGGACACCTGAATCATACCACCACACCATGTATGAACCAGGAAGAAGGACCCCATCATCCTGGAGTTCCAATGCCCTGACCTCGAAACTTCCTCACCCCAAGAACTGGGAGAGAGATTTCTATCATTGATAAGCCACCCTGTTTTACTGTTGCTTATTGTTTTGTTTGCAGCTTAAAACACTAAGGCACCATCCTTCCAAATTGCTCCTAAAGAAATCCAAGGTCAGTTTCTATTCCTATAATCAATGCCTCTAACTAATAAAGGCTTCTTTCTCTCAGCCTCAATGCATACTACCTATTCATATAGCATAATACTTGCCACTCAAAACAAGTTATAATTTGCTGAGTTATCTATAATTAAGATTAGTCTAAAGAAGATCTGCTCATCCCATGTCTAAATTGGATACAGTGTTTTATTTGATCAATCTATTGGATATAATTCTTTAAAGCTATAAATTTATATTTAAAGCTAGAAATTGAAAACAGGAGACAAATTAGGAATACCACTAGCTCTTGAAGTCTGAACAACAAACTTTTAAACAATGAATTGGAAGAAGTAAAAAATGAAATTGTAAAATTTCTAGAACTGAATGGTAATGAAAACACAACATACCAAAACTTACGGGACACGATGAAGGCAGCCTAAGGGAAAATTCATAGCACTGAATGCCTCCTTAACAAAGACAGAGAGATCTAAAATTAATAACCTAACCATCCCCCAAAGGTATTGGAAAAACAAGAATAATCCAACCCTAATAGCTCCAGACAGAAAGAAATAACCAAGATTAGAGTAGAAATTAATAAGTTGGAAACTATGAAAACAGGAAAATTGATTAAATGAAGAGCTGATTCTTTGAAAACATAACAGGATTGATATACCTTCACCTATTTGATATTAAATAGAGAAATTAGAATTCAAAAGGGAGAGGTCACAACAGACATCAGTGAAATATGAAAAAATCATCAGGATTTACCTCCAATACTTCTACAGACAAAATTGGATAATCTGAAAGAAATGGATGAATTCCTGGACACACACCATTTTACAAAACTAAATTTAGAGCAGATTAATTTCATAAACAAACTTATCACATCCATCAACATTAAAAACATAATTGATAACCTCCCCCAAAACAAAAGTTCAGGACAAGATGCCTTCTCAGACCAATTCTATCAAACCTTCATTGACAAACTGAAACCAATTTTTCTTAAGCTGTTTCACATAAGTAGAAAACAAGGAATGCTCCTCAATAAAGTTTATGAAGCCAGTTTCACCCTAAGATCAAACCATAGATGCAACAAAAAAAGAAAACTATAGGCTTATGTTACTGATGAACTTAGATATAAAAATCCTGAATAAAATCCTGGCAAACCAAGATCAACAACACATCAAAAGC
The DNA here is from genome assembly GCF_020740685.1 of Jaculus jaculus. Lineage (NCBI taxonomy): Eukaryota > Metazoa > Chordata > Mammalia > Rodentia > Dipodidae > Jaculus > Jaculus jaculus. The sequence continues at coordinate 43,733,666 of NC_059119.1, read as the reverse complement.
ACCATCTGACTTGACCAAGTAGACTTCATCCCAGGGATGCAGGGGTATTTCAACATATGGAAATAGGTCAATGTAATATACCATGTGGTAGTTTGAATAGATTACCCCAATATATTCAGTGTTTTATTAGTTTGCAGTTTGCATCTGAAGCCACATGGCTGGAGGCAGTGTCACTGGGTAGATCTTAAGGTGTAGTGGTGGGTTTGAGAGATTCTAATATAAAGATATGCAAAGTGTGGCTAGCTGGAATTCCTGAAATGTGCTGTGCTGTGTGGCTTTTGGTTTGTGGCTTTTCTCTTTACCTTCTTTGCCCTTCTTCTGTCATTATGCAACTTCCCCTGGATCTATAAGTTTCAATAAATCCCTTCTTGCATAACTGTACCTGGTTTGGAAGTTCATCTCAGCAAACCTGAAGCTGTCTGCTACACACCACATAAATATACTTAATTACAAGAACCACATGATCATTTCTATAGATACAGAGAGGGTTTTTGACAAAATACAAGATCACTTCATGATCCAAATGCTACACAGGATAGGCATGGAATGTTTATATCTCAACATAATAAAGGTCATATATAAAGCACCTAAAGTACAAATAATACTTATTAGGGAAGACTTAAGGGAACAAGACAGGGGTTCCCACTCTCACCACTGCTCTTCAACATAGTACTGGAAGTCCTAGCCCAACCAATAAAACAGGAAAAAGAAATAAAAGGGACATAAATTGGAAAAGAAGAAGTCAAATTAGCACCATTTGCAGATGAGATGGAGAGACATACATGGTCCCCAAAATGAGACAGGTTTCAGTCAAAGCACTTGATTAACCCACCTGAGGTAAAAGGTAAGACCCTATAGGTGAAGACACCATATGTGGCTAGCACAGAATACAGAGAATCCTGACCAGAATCCGAAAGAGAGCCAGTCCCCAGACAATTAGCCTGCCTAGTGCTGGAAAGTGCTATGGGAGCTACTGTGGAAGTGGCCAGCAGTGGTATGCTAAGATCTAAGAGATCTAAGCTACTCCGAAGCCACCAACATGACAAGCAATACACATCAATGCAATGGTGACACACAGCCTTGGTGGGTAACTAATAGCTTTCTGATTGGCTAAGAGATCTGTTGATTGGAAAGCAACCCACATCTGAAACTAGGAACCAGGTCAGAATCCTATGGAGACAAAGATTATGTTCTTCAATGACAAGCTCCCACTAGTCATTGGCTGAAAGTGGGGCTACATCCATAAAACTCTCCCTAAATTAATAATACCTGATGCCGACATCATAGTCTATTGCATAATCAGATGCTAGTGAGACCTGAGGAGATAAACCACCCCTCACACTTCAGCAAAGTGTCCAGGTGAAACCACAGAGGAATTGGAGAGATGACCAAGAGTGTTGGTCAATTCCATCATTAGCACCAGGGAGAAGGAGACAGATGCTGAGGAGAACCAACATGTACCAAAAGCAGAGATCAAGAGGCTCCTAAGAGCGCATCACTGAAGTAGACTTAAAACACACCCTCCAGGGTCAGGGAATTCTGCCAAGGAGGGGGCAGAAAGATTGTAAGAGCCACAGGTTGGGGTGTCATAGCCAGAGGCACTGCCACACCCTCAATAACTGACTGCTGCTCCCACAGCGCATAACCCACACCACATGGGGAATAAAAGAAACCCACTGAGTAGGCCCCCAGCAGAATTGGGGCAGCAATGAGGGAGTAGATGGTACCAACACAGGATATACCCATACTAATTAACAGAAACAGCCAGTCGTGGTGGCACATGCCGGTCAGATATTGCTGAAGAGGAGGAGGCAGGAGGATCAGGCATTTGAGGACAGCCTGGGCTACACACAAAACACACACACACACACACACACACACACACACCTCTGCATATGCCTTAGCTATGTATATATATATATATATATATATATATATATATATATATATATATATATATATGGCTAAGGCATATGCAGAGGGGTATTGTTGCAGTCCGGTTCGCATTGCTGGTAGAAATCACCCAACCAAGAGCAGCTTCTGGGAAACAGAGGTTTATTTTGGCTTACAGGCTCGAGGGGAAGCTCCATGAAGGCAGGGAAAAATGATGGCATGAGCAGAGGGTGGACATCACCCCCTGGCCAACATAAGGTGGACTACAGCAACAGGAGGGTGTGCCAAACACTGGCACAGGGAAACTGGCTATAAAGCCCATAAGCCCGCCCCCAACAATACACTCCCTCCAGGAGGCATTAATTCCCAAATCTCCATCAGCTGGGAACCTAGCATTCAGAACACCTAAGTTTATGGGGGACACCTGAATCAAACCACCACAGGTGTGTATATATATATATATATATATATATATATATATATATATATATATATACACACACACACATACATACATATATACATATATAAATACACATAGCTAACGCATATGCAGAGATATGTGTGTGTGTGTGTGTGTGTGTGTTTATAGGATCAGTGATATAACATGTGGAAGAGACATCCCATGCACAATTCTTGAGGTGCCACCGTAGAAAGACTTTATAAATGTCCCCCAAGCACGGTTCATCTATGAAACACAAAGTAAAAGCACAGGACATTGCTGCTCATGCTCTCACTAGCTTTATGCCTTTTTTTTTTTTTTGTACTTTGCAGTCTTGACAGGTTACTAGTGGACCTTGTATGATCAGCTTACATGTATTAAATGTCCACTTCTCCGGTCTCCCCGCACATCGCCTCCCAGATTCTTTTTAGATTAACCCCACTTTCCTGCAGCTACATTAAAATAACGATTTCATCATACAGTGATGGAGCTTTTAGTGCTTGCTTCATTAGGAACTAACTCCCAAAGAAGCTGTGCCTGTAGTGGTTTCTAAAACATGAATACCAGGAACATTTGCTATTGGAGTCCTTAGCTGTCGTTAGTTGCTGTAGAGGCACAATTACTTCAGCTTCCTACATGCCATAAAGTTATTTTAGTATAAGTGATGCTAAGGGAAATCATTACACATTCCCTGACTTCTTTTAAACTTTTTGTTTCTATTTATTTATTTGAGAGGGGGAAAGAGGCAGAGAGAGAATGGGTGTGCCAGGGCTTCCAGCCACTGCGAACGAACTCCAGATGCAGGAGGCTCCTTATGGCTTATGTGTGTCCTTTGGCTTTTCAGGCAAGGGCCTTAACTGTTAAGCCATCTCTCTAGCCCTAAACTATTTTTTATTGACAACTTCCATAATTATAGACAATAAACCATTATAACTCCCCCCCCACACTTTCCCCATCACAAATCCACTCTCCATCATATCCCTTCCCCCTCTCAACTAGTCTCTCTTTTATTTTGATGTCATCATCTTTTCCTCCTCTTATGATGGTCTTGTGTAGGTAGTGTCAGGCACCGTGAGGTCATGGATATCCAGGCCATTTTGTGTCTGCAGGAGCACGTTGTAAGGAGTCCTACCCTTCCTTTAGCTCTTACATTCTTTCCGCCACCTCTTCCACAATGGACCTTGAACCTTGAAAGATGTGGTGGAGATGTTTCAGCACTGAACACTCCACTGTTACTTTGTCTCAGCACCATGGTGCCTCTTGAGTCACCCCAAAGACCCTGGCATCTGAAAAGAGAAGCTCCTCTAACCAAAAGGGAGGGTAGCATAGTATATGGGTGTGAACTTAAGGAAAGTGCTTACAGGGTGGTTTGGTGAGCATAATACATACATTTAGCCAGACAATAACAGGCGTTATGCTCCTAAGGCTCATGACCTCCCCTACCATAGGTTTTTGACTCCGTTTTTAGTACCAGGCATGTATTCCCTCCCATAGAGAGTAGTTGATTTCCTCCATGCACATGTTGGCTCACTTGACCTGGCTGGCCAAACTTAAGACTTACAGTATCCACTGCTGTTTACCTCCACTGATGACGCTCTCTTCCCATAGGGCAGCATAAAGTATAGCTTTTTTAAAGTTTGCTGTCAGCTGTCAGGGAGGTTTTCAGCTCAGATCCAGCTTAATTTCTTAATGGCCTTGCAGCCCAAGCATGTGGAATCTTCAGCAATAGGGTCTTACCACCTATTTCTTGTGGGAATCCAAAAGCCTTGAAAAGACCCTCAGATGTCATTCATTTTTTTTTTTTCAAACATGTGGAAATTATTGGATACTCAGTCTGCATCATCTTTTACCAAAGGTTAAGTCGTAAGATTTGAGGCTTTTCCATGCACAGGTTAACACCTTCCACTCCATTGATGCTGCCAAGAGAAAAAGTGGAAGATTTTGTGCTATTGAGAAAGGCATGATAAGAGGTGTTGGAATAGCATTTCCTCTGCATTTTATCCTTATAAGAAGTTCAGGCTCTGCAGCCTTTTCAACGAATTAACCGTATGATGTTAATGAGGAGATTATACATGTGTCGTAGTTACAAAGTCCCAATTTAGACTGTCCCCTCTGTGATGGGGATGTCATTTCACACCCAAAAATACTAACCTTTGAACATGAGGCCTCCTACATGCTATGGACATTCGACATCTTTATTTTGTTTATTTATGTATGAGAGAGATAAAGCAGATAGACAGAATGGGTGTGCCAGGGTCTCCAGCCACTGAAAAGGACCTGCAGATGCATGCACTACCTTGCGCATCTGGCTTACGTGGGTGCTGAGGAATCAAACCTGGATCCTTAAGCTTCTCAGACAAGTGCCTTAACTGCTAAGGCATCTTTCTAGCCCTCGACATCATTTAAAAGTATTGCCCACAGCTATTCAATATGAATTATACTTACTCCACAGACTCAACAAGTGTCTGTGACACAAGCATACGGCTTGATTCTGTGGCACAGGGAATTTGTAGCCCTTATTTCTCATTTCGGCCTTACACACTTGACAGTACTCTTTGAGCCACAGAACAGCTCCAGTGGGGTTTGATGAGAGTGTGCTGCCACAGGTTGGAAGCATTTTGAGCCTCACCAATTTAGTTAACACTGTTAAGTCTATTTCAGCGTCCATCAAATGAAGACAAATACACGATCCTCCTTAACAGAAGTGTGACAATTTAGTGAAATAATACCTGCACAGTGCTCATCCATATGGCTTGCCCTGTGGTCAAGTTCAGGATACATTGGCCAAAGCGATATAGACAAAAGAATAGATGGAGAGAGGGAAACTGTAATCATAGCAAATAACTTACTATGTGCTTAAAGGAATGAGCACGGTGAGAGGAACGTGCTTGGCACTGTCTAGACTCCCTCTTCCTCCCCAACTTTCAGCCGTTTGTTACCTGCACGTCCTCGAACGCTTTCTTAATGTTCAGTGCCTCAGTTTCCTCAGCTCTACAACAAGAAAGTAAAAGCCCGGTTTCTGTGGTGATTTAACATATAAAAAGCACTGGTTCATGGTGAATGCTCAGAGAACTTTAATCACTGCCATTGGATTTAACTGTTACTATTATATGAGTGACACGCGTGATCGTGGGAGGGGAGGAAGAGCTTACAGATGGTCGCCATTGTTAAAGACTTTCTGAAGGAGCAGTCCGCAGCCGGGTTCAACCCAGTTTACTTCTTTTTTTTTTTTTTAATAATTATTTATTTATTTATTTATTTGAGAGCGACAGACACAGAGAGAAAGACAGATAGAGGGAGAGAGAGAATGGGCGTGCCAGGGCTTCCAGCCTCTGCAAACGAACTCCAGACGCGTGCGCCCCCTTGTGCATCTGGCTAACGTGGGACCTGGGGAACCGAGCCTCGAACCGGGGTCCTCAGGCTTCACAGGCAAGCGCTTAACCGCTAAGCCATCTCTCCAGCCCCCAGTTTACTTCTTAACATTCACTGCCGTCCTCCCTCAGGCAGCAACAGTTACAGATGATGCGGTGCGGCCGAGTCAGATCCAGCTCCCCAAGCAGCAGACAGCTGGAGTGATTCCTCCAGGGCCCATCCATATGCTTATAATTTGGAGTGTTTCTTCAGAAATACTCATGAAAACATTCATGCAAGCAGGGCTTTATGATAAGCAACTGTGCCTTCAAACATGCCTTAAAAGGAAAGCGGATGCTATTATTCTAGTTCAAAAGATGATGCGTCACAGGAAGGTGAATTGCCTTGTCTAAGGTCACATGTTAATTCAACAACAGGGACAGATTCAGAACAAAAAGTAAAGGTAAACTATTCTTTTTCCCCAACAGTGGAACCTCAGCGCTAAGACCATTACCTTCATTGCCTTGACTGTAAGTTTCAGTACAACATAGCTGCTTTTGAAAGCAAAACATTTACACTGTTTTTATTTATTTATTTATTTGACAGAGAAAGGAGCGGGGGAGAGAGAGAGAGAATGGGCCCACCAGGGCCTCCAGCCACTGCAAATGAACTCCAGATGCATGTGCCCCCCTTGTGCATCTGGCTTAAGTGGGTCCTGGGTCATTGAACCTGGGTCATTTGGCTTTGCAGGCAAACACCTTAACCGTTAAGCCATCACTCCAGCCCTTACACTGTTTTATCTACTTTAGTGAACAAGTTTTTAAAGATCACTACTTTTTTGTTCTTATTTGTCTAAACTTCAAAGAATTTTGTGTGTTTATGAAAGGAACACTATGTAAGTCTGGTCAATCTACTGTGTTCTAAAATAAGAAAGGGGATTAAATCTGGATGCTGTATCTCTTACCTGAGAAGTGAGCATGACTCAGAGATGGAGAAGTAGCTTCTAGGTCTTGTTACATATCCCTCCCGGTTACTTGAGAAAGTGCTTCGTGCAAATGAATCATTAGTTCTCATTCCTGCTAAAGGTGAAAACACTGCACAGAACTATGGCCAAACATCTTGAGTCACTGTGGAAACTGGAGAATATCAAAGGACACAGTCTGTCCCAGCAAATGACTTTTGGTAATCTGGTAGAAGTCCAAAGTAAAGGACACAGAACGGGGACTGGAAGAGCTTTGTGAGATTTTTTTTTTTTTTCAGCTTGATTTTATTCATTTTGTTCTATTTTGGTGTCCCTTCCTACCGTTTGCATCATAGTGATTAATGCTAAAAGATGGGCTACTGGCCCTCTCTAGTAAACACAGGGAGCCACCTTCGTGTCCCCAGCCAGGCAACGGGGAAGAATTAGTTGAGGATGGTGATACAAGCGTTCTGAGTCCCTGGGCTTCTCAAAGATGAGAGAAGCAGATTCAGCTTGGGCGTGGCACGTGGCCCAGGAGGCCTGGGTAGGTAAACCATAGATGGGCTCAAAGTGAAGCAGACCAGCCTTGTTCCAACAAACTGTAATGGACTCCCAAGAACGTTGCTTATGACCAGTGTGTTCTCAGTGCCTTGTCACCCATTTCCTGTGGCTGCTTTTTCAACCATACTTCTCATTTTTCCCTTTCATTTTCACTACGTTTTATGTCACCTATACTGTTTGTAGTTTCCTGTACAAGCCCAGAGCATTCCTGCCATGATGAACGGTTGCTTCCGATCAAACTTATCATCCTTCACTGCCATACATATTCGTTATCTGAGTAAATGGAGACCCTACTTACCAACGTTGCTAATTGGCCAACTAGTGGGCATGTGCGACCTTGCCTCACCTTTGTGTGACTGGCTTACTTGGGATCCGGAGAGTCGAACACTGGCCCTTAGGCTTTGCAGTCAAGTGCCTTAACTGCTTAGCCATCTTTCCAGCCCAATAAAACTTTTGTTCACATCCATTCATCATATTAATTCATCAAATCCAGGTACAACTCCTTCTATTACCACAAAACCACTTCTTCTGTTTCTTGGATTACCACAGCAACCTAGTAACCAATCTAAAGGTTCTTCTACTCATTCCTTCCTGCTGGTTATCTTCACCAAAGCAGAAAGTAATCTGTTAAAATATAAACCATAGCATGCTACCCTCTGATCAAAGCTTTCTTTACTCCCCATATCCATCAGACTAAGGACAAAGTCTCAACGACAACCTATTAGGACCCCGTACGGGCTGGGTTCATCCCGTCTTTGTGCATTCATCCCTTGTTTCTCTTCTAACTTATTCGGTTCCAGTCAGATGGTTTCTTACTTCTTCCTTATGCAGATGAGTTACATTGACTCCTCAGATCCTTGGTGCTCCCTCTGAAGTCAGGTCTGTCCTCCTGGCTAGGTAAAGAAAGCTGTCCTTACTCTCCTTAGCTCTCTGCCCGCATGAGACATTCTCTATAAGACCTCTCATATTTATTTACTCTACAGGATCGGCTATAACCTAACATCCTGTGTCCTGTATCTATATTATATTCTTCAATTCTGTCCTCATTAGAATGGATACCCATATAAGCTAGGGAATTTATGGTTTTTATTTATTGATTTGTCCCCTCGCCCTTAGAACACAAGCAGTAATATAGTACCTTCTCACTAGGCATTCCTGGAAGGATTAATAAGTGGATAAAATCACTTCTTTGTGCTGCTGAAAGACTTATGAGCATCTCCAAAATAATTGAGTGCTTTCTCTCTTGAAGGACCATAGTTTGCAGAGGGTCTGGAAACAGATATCTCCAGAGTTCCAGCTAGCCAGGATGATGAAATCTTTTCAAAGAAATGTCACTGTTAACTAAGAGGCCCTAGTTATAATTCCATAAACTCCCTGGGGGCATAGTTAATCTAAGGCCCTTTGAAAAAAAAATGTCAATTGCCTCTTGGCTTCGACTTTTGCTAGCACCATGACATCCTCCCCGTGATTAATTCTCATTTCATTTCCCATAGCGTCAACTTCAGAGTCAGCACTCTTTTTCTTCAAACAAATTACTAAAGGCAACATGATAACCTGGCAGAATTGTCTTCACTTCGGTTGTCTTTTCCCCTTTGAAGTTAAATCCCCTCTGCTCCTCTCAGATTATCTGAGTAGATTGCATGTGATGTTTTGTTGGGTTCTGTTATTCTATTTCAGTATGAACATTTTAGTGTGTCCTAATGATAGGTGAAATAAATTTGGTAGTGACATGAATAATTATAAGTGTAAATAGTAGCTGTGTATATGACTACTGGGAGAATGCCCCTGTAAAGAAACAAACCCTTTGGAAGCCAACAAAGGCAGAAAGGGACCACTGTAATCAAAGTCTTTTTTCCCCCTTCTGGCAATGTATACTGCAGATAGGCTACTAACGCTGGATACTAGAGAAAATGCCCAGTGTGTGGAGGCAGACAGAAACAAAGTTTGCAGTGAACAAAGTGGGTACATTGTTGACGAAGTGTGGACGTGATAAATGTTGGATTCTGAACTACCCACTGAGAATGTCCTAATTAAATTCTAATTGTTTGATGCAATGCACATTATGGTATTCCTTTTTTTGTTTTATACGGCATTGTGGTAGGCATTTCCAAGGCAACAGATGAGCAAGCATCATTTCTGTTTCAAAGAACTTTCAACTTGGTGCAGGGCAGAAGACAAGAATATAAATGACTGCATTGCAAAGATGTAGCCAAGAACTGGCACAGAGCTATAAGCAAAAATTGTTATAATTTCCAACTGGTGAAGAGGTCATAACTGCTTTACTTGTGTTTGCTCAGAATACTGGAGGGAGAAAAGAAAGGAATCTGGGTTATGTAAATTCTAGAAAAAAAAAAAAAGCCTCTTGGTACTTCCAAGGAGATGTAATTGAGGACAGGATTTGAAATATGAGTGAGATGTTGAGTCAAAGAGATTCAAGAACATGCCAGAGAAGAAATTCACTATTGCAGAGTACAAAATACACTAAAAGAAAATCAAAGGAAGCACAAAAAATATATGACGGCAAGTAGGGTTGGCAGATGGGTAAAATCAGTGTATTTTTTTAAACTTTAATTTTATTTATTTATTTATTTGACAGAGAAAGAGCGAGGGAGAGATAGCGAGAGAGGGAGAGAATGGGTGCACCAGGGCCTCTAGCCACAGCAAATGAACTCCAGCTGCGTGTGCCCCCTCGTGCATCTGGCTTACGTGGGTCCTGGGGATTTGAACCTGGGTCCTTTGGCTTTGCCAGCAAATGCTTTAACTGCTAAGCCATCCCTCCAGCCCCAAATCAATTGCCAGACTCTGAGTTTCTGGGCAAGATGTGAAGTAACTCCTGCTCACTCATCAGCTTTCTCTCTTGGCCTCACTTTGCCACTACTTTCCAAATGATTCCTAGGAAAGGTATAGGAAACCTTTGTCAATCATTTTATACTGCCATTGAGAAGTTGGGAATATGTTTTAAGATTGAGCAGATCCTCTTAGTGATTGTATTATTGTTTTTCCCGTGGTTGAGCAGAGGAAACTGAGGACCAATGAAGTTAAATTATCCTGCTTAAAGCCACACATCAGAGAGAGAAACAGGGAAAGGAGAAAAAAAGAACCAAGCATGCCTCTTTGAACTGTTGCAGAAGTATGCCAATAGACATTTGCTTAATACACAATGGCCTTGGGTAAATTAATTTAAAGCACTAAAATTTTAATAAGGATTAATGAGTAGACTTAATCATAAAAATATTTAAATAACATCGCAGAATATATTGGTAGCTTTACTTAAATGTTTCTCAATTGCCGTGTTATCGTAAATGAGCAGTTCTAATCAAGGAATATTGCACAGAAATATTTCATGGGTGTTGTGCTTTCAAAGCTGTGGGCTCTTGCCAGAGAGCAGAGATAGTTGAAATATTAAAAAAAGGAGAAAAGTCTTCTTATTTTTTTTTTTTTTAAATTTTTTTTTGTTCATTATTTATTTATTTATTTGAAAGCGGCAGACATAGAGAGAAAGACAGATAGAGGGAGAGAGAGAGAATGGGCGCGCCAGGGCTTCCAGCCACTGCAAACGAACTCCAGACGCATGCGCCCCCTTGTGCATCTGGCTAACGTGGGACCTGGGGAACCGAGCCTCAAACCGGGGTCCTTAGGCTTCACAGGCAAGCGCTTAACCGCTAAGCCATCTCTCCAGCCCAAGTCTTCTTATTTTTGATAGAGACAAATTTCTTTCTTTCCTTCCTTTCTTCCTTCTTTCCTTTCTTCTTTCTTTCTTTCTTTCTTTCTTTCTTTCTTTCTTTCTTTCTTTCTTTCTTTCTTTCTTTTTGTTTGTTTTTTTGAGGTAGGATCTTGCTTTAGCCCAGGCTGACCTGGAATTCACTATGTAGTCTCAGGGTGGCCTCGAACTCACAGCAATCCACCTACCTCTGCCTCTCCAGTGCTGGGATTACAGGTGTGCACCACCACTCTGGCTTAACAAATACTTTTTCTGTAATACTTAGTACAGAGATAGAAGAACTGGTTTTGGAGAAAGGAGTGCAAGAGACATTGTGCATCCTTTCTAAATGAAGTGTTCTCATTAATGCAGCTGAGATGTTCGTGTTTGCTCAGTTTAACAGCTGCGCAACTTTATTCACACCCAGTGTAGGCAAGGAAGTCAGTTATTTTAAAAGTGTTGTGACCACCCTTATTGAGGTTAAAAAAAAAAGTAGTACAATATCATTCACTACACCCTGTTATCTCGCTTACTTGCGTAAGGGTAATTGCAGCTCCAAAAGTGTTTAAAGAATTTGAAATGGGACCTGTTATAATGGAAAGGGAAATGTTATAATAGCCCTATTTTCCTTCCAGTATCCAGAAAGGGGAAGTGCTGATCACCTTGCTTTTATTTTATTTTATTTTTCTATTTTTCTTCCTGGTCAGTGATTTAGTTTAGGAATAAATGTTTTAAGTGGCAGAATAGGAGTCTTTCTCAAAGAAATCTTGAGTGAGGGGAGGAAGCAACAAACCCCCCAATAGGCTCTTGTAACAAAATGTGAAGATGTGTTAAGGAAATTATTAACCCAGGTGAGACAAATTCGAAGAGGCAGGAGGGAGCAAGGAGCTGCAGACTACAAAGTCAGCAAGGATCAGGCTCCAGCCAGAGGATTCTGGGAAGAGCTTCCACCCTTGTGGGCCCTGCCCGAGCCAGCAAGAGCTAAAGGCGCGGGGCAGGGCTTCTCCCACTCACACCAGCTTTGCAAAATCCAAAAACCTTGAAGGAAAAGACAAGAGGTTCCAGCTGATCAGCTCAAGTACAGTTTCAGAGAACATCCCATGGCCTCCTCTCCCCCGTATGTCAGCACCAGAAACCCCTCTAACCCCGATCCCAGGCCTCCTGACCCCGACCCAGCATGGAGCTGGTTTGAAGAGCAGACCAACCAGCCCACAGTGAACCAAAGTAGGGAACCAGCTTCAACATAGGTGAAACAGAAAGCCACCCCCAAGGTGAGTGTGTTGTGTTACAGTAGGGCAATCCATATGCCAAAGCTGGGAACACAGGCTCGTGCTAGAAGTGACAATTTCTCCTTCCATATCAGAGCAGGTTGACAAAGAAAAGAATCCAAGGGAGGGAAAAAACAATTAACCAAAACAGAAAGAAACAAAAGCCTTATGTGTTAGATCTGATGCATATCTTGTTTACTAACACTCTTAAATAAATTGTGTTTTAAAGTTAAGTTTTTTTTTGTTCTTTGTTTGTTTTTCTCGAAGTCTATGGAGTCTCAGGGTGGCCTCGAACTCACAGCAATCCTCCCACCTCTGCCTTCCGAGTGCTGGGATTAAAGGCATTCACCATCACGCCTGGCTTAAGGTTACTTTTCATCACTTTTGATGATTTTTTTTTTTTTTTTTTTAGTTTATAGGGCCTTATTAATTTTTTTTTTTCTTTGGAGGCAGGGTCTCACTCTGATAAAGACTGACCTGGAACACATTGCAGTCCAGAAATCACAGCCTCCCAGTGGATAAGATTAAGGATGAATGCTCCTAATTTTGTTAGTTCGCCTGTTTGTTTTTATTTTTAATGTATTTTATTATATTTATTCAAGAGAGAGAGAGAGAGAGAAAGAAAGAGGCAGGTAGAGAAAAAGGGAGAATGGACACACCAGGGCCTTCAGCCGCTGCAAACAAACTCCAGACACACACACCACCTTGTGCATCTGGCTTATGTGGGTCCTGGATAATCGAACCTGGGTCCCTTGGCTTTGTAGTCAAGCACCCTAACCACTAAACCATCCCTACAGCTCTGCCTGTTTGTTTTAGTCCCTGCTTGTGCAAAAATGTTCCATGATTGTTTTGTGTGTGTGTGTGTACTGCTCAGTTGATTTTAGGATTTTTCTCCTCTCTGCCTACTAGTGGAATCTTTTGGCTACTCTTCCCACTCACAACTTGTTTACTTTCTCTTTTCCCCGCCACTTTTCCAAACTCTCTCCTCCTTATTCCACCCTGCTTATTCTCCGTAACTACAACCTTATGGAGCCCCAATAACCTCTAAAATCTGTGGAAATGGATAGCCCCTCAAGTTCCTTCTCCCAGATGACCTTAAGGTGAAAAGATGGAAAATGGTGTTCCAACCAACAAGGAAACAAACATACGTTGCTATTCTAAAATTTGACAGAATAGACACCAAGCCAGCATTAGTTAGAAGATATAAAGTAAGAGAATATTTGAACAATTCTAAGCCTACATGCACCAAATAAAAGTACACCCAATTTCACTAAACAATCACCACTAGATGAAAGTCACAGGTAACCCAAGCACAATTACAGAGGGTGACTTCAACACCATGATCTTACCAGTTGACAGGTCATCCTGGTAAAAGTTTAAAAAAAAAAAAAAAAAGATTGCTGGAAAGATGGCTTAGTGGTTAAGGCCTTTGCCTGCAAAGCCAAAGGATCCTGATTTAATTCTCCAAGACCCACATAAGCCAGATGCACTAGAAGGTACATGCATCTAGAATTCATTTGCAGTGGCTGGAGGCCCTAGCATTCCTATTCTATTGCTCTGTCTTTCTCTCTGACTCTCTCTCTCTCTCTCTCTCAAATAAATAAATAAATAAATAAATAAATAAATGAATAAAATATATTAAAAAAATAAAAAGAAACATCTGGATTAAATGACATCATAAAATAAATGGACCTAAGAGACATCTACAGAACATTCCATACAAATTCTATAGAATACACATTTTTTTCAACAACACATGGAATATTCCTTAAAATAGTTATCATTATGGGACACAATGTAAATCTTATCAAATACAGGAAAATTTAATTAATTCCTTGTACTGTATCTGAACACAATAGTATTAAACTACAAATCAAAAGCAAGAAACACTAGAACATACACAACTCATGGAAATTAAACACTACTGAGTGGTAAATAAGTCACCGAAGAAAACAAAAATAAAAATAACTAGAATCAAGATAATAAAACCATCACCTATCAACTCTGTGAGATACAATGATGACTGTCCTAAGAGGGACATCTATAGCTATAAGTGCCTATGTTAAGAAATTAGAGATGTCACAAGTAAACAACTTGCTGTTATATCTTAAGGTCTTAGAAAAAGAACAAACCAAACCAAAAATCAGTAGACGTTAAGAAATAAGAAAGATCAGAGCAGAAATTAAGATAATAGAAGCAGTTAAAAAAGAAAACAAACAAAACCAGAGCCAGGCATGGTGGTGCATCCCTTTAATCCCAGTACTTGGGAGATAGAGGTAGGAGGATCACCATGAGTTCAAGGCTACCCCAAGACTACATAAATAATTCCAGGTCAGCTGGGACCAGAGTGAGACCCTATCTCAAAAAATTAAAAAAAAAAAAACCCAAAGAATCAATGAAATGAGGAGTCATTCTTCGAATGTATAAAGATTGATAAACTCTTAGTGAAACTTATCAAAAGGAAGAAAGGAGACCAAAACAAGTAATAGTAAGATGGAAAGTTCACCTTTAAAGCAGATGCCACTGAAATTCTGGGAATCATGAGGACATATCTTAAGAACATATACCCCAGAAAAGCTAAAAGAAATGAATGGATTTCTAGGTACATATGACCTACCAAAATTAAAGCAATGAGATCATATCAGTTATTTTTTTAAAAAATCTCATTAACTAGAGTCCTGACCAGATGTGTTCACTGGTGAATTTTATCAGCTCTCCATAGAAGAACTAACCACACTGCTTCTCAAACTATTGCATGAAATAGAAAAGGAAGGGGAACTAACGAACTTGTTCTTTGAAGCCAGCATTGTCTTGGTACCCAAGCCAAATACCAAATGACATCAAAAAGAAAAGAAAAGAATGTTTCAACATACAAAAATCAGTAAGTGCAATACACCACATACATTAACTCAAGGACAAAAATCATATGATCACCTCAGTAGATGCTAAGAAGTCACATTTGACAAAATCCAACATCCTTTCATGATAAAAGTCCTAAAGAAACTAGGAATAGAAGGAACGTATCTCAATATAATAAAGGCTATTTGTGACAAATATATAGTCAACATTACACTACATGGGGAAACACTGAAGCGTTTCTTTCCACTGAAGTCAGGAATCAGACAACACTGTCAACTTTAATTTAATATACTACTGGAAGTCTTGGCTACAGCAATAAAGCAAGAGACATGAATAAAGGGGATACCAATGGGAAATCAAGACGTCAAATTTATTGTTATTTGCAGATAATATGACTCTAGACATAGGGACCCTAAAAAGTCTATCAGAAAACTGGTAGACCTGATAAATGCTTTCATCACAGTAAAAGGATACAAAATTGTAACGCACAATTGAGTAGCCTTCTTAGATACCAATAACAAAGTGCTTAGGATAAAATCAGAGACACACTCCATTCACAATTGCCTAAAGAGAGAGAGAGAGGAAAAAAAAAAAAAGTACTATGGTGATTTGAATGTCAATGTACATCCCCCATAAACTCAGGTGTTTTATTAATGCTTAGAACTTGGTATGGAAGTAGATCCTTATCTTTCTCTCTATGCACTTGAATCCACTCCAAATTGATCAAAGTCCTTAATTTCAGACATGAAACTCTGAAACTTTAAGAGGATAAAGTAAGGAAAATACTTCAACATATATGGATAGGTGCTTTATGAATATAATACCAGTTGTTCAGGAAATTAGACAATTAATTAACTATTGGAATCTCATGAAATTAAAAATCTATTTATTATACAGCAAAGAACATTGTGAATGAACAAAGGAGGTAGCCAAAAATGGGAGAAAAAATCTTTGACAGCTATATATCTGACAGAGGATTAATATCTAGTATTTACAAAGAATTTAAAAACAACTAAAAAAAAATAAGAAGCTAAACAATCCAATCAAAAAATGAGTATAGACATGAATAGAGTGCTCTCAAAAGAAGATATAACAAATGGCCAATAAATATCTAAAACAGGTTCTATATCCTTAACCATCAGGGAAATGAAATTAAAACTACTTTGAGATTACAAATCACTTTTGTGGGAATGGCTACCATCAAGAAATCAGGGCTAGAGAGATGGTTTTGCAGTTAAGGTGCTTGGCTGCAAAGCCTAAGGACCCAGGTTTGTGTCCCAAGTAACCATATAAGCTAGATGCACATGTGTCTGTAGTTTGTTTGCAGTGGCTGGAGACCCTGGACTACCCATTCTCCACCCCTCTCCACCTTTCTCTCTCTCAAATAAGTTAAAATAAAAAAAAATTATCAGGGCTGGAGAGATGGCTTAGCGGTTAAGCACTTGCCTGTGAAGCCTAAGGACCCCGGTTTGAGGCTCAGTTCTCCAGGTCCCACGTTAGCCAGATGCACAAGAAGGCGCACGCATCTGGAGTTCGTTTGCAGAGGCTGGAAGCCCTGGCGCGCCCATTGCTTCTCTCTCCCTCTATCTGTCTTTCTCTCTGTGTCTGTCGCTCTCAAATAAATAAATTTAATAAAAATTTTAAAAAATATTAAAAAAATTATCAAATACATCAAATGACAACAGATGCTGGTGAGGGTATAGAGAAAAAGGAGCCCTTCTCAAATGTTGGTAAGAATATAAACTGGTATGGCCATTGTGGAAATAGGTGTGGAGATTCCTGAGACCGCTAAAAGTAGGTTTTTCATATGACCCAGTTATTTCATTCCTTGACATATATCCTGAAAACCTAGACAAAAGGCTATGGTTGGGCTGGAGAGAGGGCTTAGCAGTTAAGGTATTTGCCTGTGAAGCCTAAAGACCCATGTTCTACTCTCCAGATCCCACATTAGCCAGATGCACAAAGGTGAGGCAAGTGCAAGGTTGCACATGTCCACTAGGTGGCGGAAGCATCTGCCTTTCTATTGCAGTCGCTGAGGCCCTGGTGCACCAATTCTCTATCTCACTCTGTTTTTCTCTCTCTCTAACAAAATAAAATAAAATAAAATAAGCCTATGGTTGAGCAGTTCATAAGCCCCAGGGAAGAAATTACTACTGTATATACTGCATATATTATACCCACCAAAATGCCATATAAACACTTATGTTTATACCCATCTATTGACATGACTCAGTTTTGTTTAAAAAAACTCTTCTCTTTACAGATGGTGGTGACCACTGGGGTGACTCAAAAGTTACCATAGTGCTTCGAAATGGGAGTGGGAATGTTCAGCACTAAATAAAACATCTCTGTCACACCCTCCAAGTCTGAGGGCCAAAGCAGAAGAAGTGGTGGAAAAAATGTAAAAGCCAAAAAGTGGGCAGGAGTGTTTACAATACTGTCTTCCAGGCACACATTGGCCTTGATATTCATGAGTTCACCGTGGCTGACACTACCCCAACAAGACCTGCATAATAGGAGAAAAAAATATATATATATTAGAAGGGAGACTAGTTGTAAAGAAGGGATTCAGTATGGGGGTATTGGGCTATAGAAAAAGAAGGGTTGTGGGAGGAGAGTATGATTATTGCATGTTGTTTATATTTATGGCTATACTCAGCATTTGTCTGTATATACTCATGTGAGAAGATTTCATTTCCAAATTTAGTTGGTAAATCCTCACCAGCAGGAATCGGAAGATGTGTATATTGTGTGTTGTTGTTGCTCAAACACTATTTTTTTGACTGGGAAATTAGAGAATCATACACAGAAAAAAAAAAGTCTTTTTCATTCAAAAATTAAAATATGTTAATGTCTAAGAGATTTAATACCATTGGGAGTCCAGCATTTTAGTTACTAGAAATCACAATCATTATGCTTTTCTTAGCCAAATGAAGTAGACAGGATATATATCTAATTCCTTAATTTCCATGAAGTAGAAATTAGAGATTGGTCAAGAACCTTCAAAATATGAATTGTATTTTATCTAACAACTCGTCTCGAAAATGTAATCCAGGGAGATAGACTAGCTTAACTCGGTCTTTAGAAGAAGCCTTTGAGTAAGAACTTAAGAATGTGCCCCAGGAGAAACTAGAGAGAGGATATGAGAAGTCGAGTGGGGGAAGAGAATCTAAGCCTGAGTGAAAAACCGGGCAAAACTTCCCGATGTTTGTATGGGATGAGTCAGCCATGAAGTCAAACAAGTTTAGGGGTTCCGGGGCAGGCTGCAGAATTATCACAGGTGCCAATAGGAGCCAAAGTTCCCTGAGCTGGGAAAGTGCCACCTAGAACCTGCCATGGGCTTGCAGGACTGACCCGGGCAGCACATCAAGACCATTCCTCACACAGGTCAGTACACGTATCTATGTGTGAGACTGATAGCGACCTGTGAACTCAAAGAAAGGAATTGCTTCGTTCACAGCACGGAACATCGTGCAGATATTTTCATAATTTTATTAATTAATTAATCAACAAGCATCCTTTATGTATAACAGATTTCTGGCCTGAGAGTATAGCAAGACAAGACTTTAAGAAGACAGTCTGTCAGAGGTTCCCATTGTAAAGATGGGAAACAGACAAGAAACCATGAATAAGAGAGAGCTAGTGAATTACTTGACTTGTTGCTGCGACCAAATACCTGGCGACAAGCACCTTGGGGAAGGATGGGTTCAGTTCAGTTTGCAGTTCCAGGAAGTACAGCGCACGGTGGGACAGAAGGCATGGCATGTCAGGAAGCAGGAAGCCGGCTGGCCAGGGGCATCCATAATCACGAGGGGAGAGAGAAGTTAAGAGGGAAGGAGGCCAGCTACCAACTGTCCAAGCACACAAAGCCATGGGAGACATTTCATATTCAAAACAGAACGTGCAGTATATACAGAAGGCAATGAGTTACACTGGACAAAATAGAACTAGCAAGAGCCCCTGGGATAAGATAGGGGCCAAGGTGTTTTAAATATAAGGGATATTTTAAAATCATTAACTGAGCGGACACCTGAAAGAGGTGAATTGCTGTTACCATAGGAGATCTACAGTAACCTTGCTCTAATCAAAGAAAGCAGTACAAAAGAAAAATGAGGTGACGTGTTAAGCGTGAGGAATAGAGTACGGTGTGGCCAACCTGACTTCAGCTTGTTAAGAAACAAAGATGAGGGCTGGAGAGATGGCTTAGCGGTTAAGCGCTTGCCTGTGAAGCCTAAGGACCCCGGTTCGAGGCTCGGTTCCCCAGGTCCCACGTTAGCCAGATGCACAAGGGGGCGCACGCGTCTGGAGTTCGTTTGCAGAGGCTGGAAGCCCTGGCGTGCCCATTCTCTCTCTCTCCCTCTATCTGTCTTTCTCTCTGTGTCTGTCGCTCTCAAATAAAAAAAAAAAAAAAAGAAAAAAAGAAACAAAGATGACTTAAGCAAGAAGAGCAGAGAGGTAACAGGAGTATACTATCCAACACTTATCACAGATAAGAAGGTCTTTACTTTTAGGAATATAAGAGGCCATTGGAAGAATTTTCTTGAGCTGAAATGTGACATGTGACATGATCTGACTTATATTTTTTAACAACATCATTGTGGCTGTGTGCTGAAAATAGATTATGAGGCAAAGAGGAAAACCAAGGGATCAGTCAGGAACTAGCAATCAGAGCAGTAGAGACATCTTCCCAACTCATCCTGTGAGATAGCTTAATAGGAAACCAAGCAGATGTTATAATAACCCTAGACACCAATATGGTCAAGGAAACTTGTAAAATTCCAAACAAAATTTGAAAAAAAGTCACATGAGCATAACAACCTCTGAGTTGTTGTTATTATTATTATTATTATTATTATTATTAATGTTTTTTTAAAATTTTTTTTAATTTATTTATTTGAGAGCAACAGACACAGAGAGAAAGACAGATAGAGGGAGAGAGAGAGAATGGGCGCGCCAGGGCTTCCAGCCTCTGCAAACTAACTCCAGACACGTGTGCCCCCTTGTGCATCTGGCTAACGTGAGACTTGGGGAACCGAGCCTCTAACCAGGGTCCTTAGGCTTCACAGGCAAGCGCTTAACTGCTAAGCCATCTCTCCAGCCCTATTATCGGTTTTTTGAAGTAGGTTTTCGCTCTATCCCAGGCTGTCCTGGAATTCATTATGTAGTCTCGGGGTGGCCTTGAACTCACGGCGATCCTCCTACCTCTGCCTCCCAAAGTGCTGGGAATAAAGGCGTGCGCCACCGTGCCCAGCACCAGCCTGTGAGTTATTAATGGGCAAGCTGCCCTAGAGTTCATGCCATGCATTTTCACTAAGATATTCTTTCTCGTTTTCTCATTTGCATCTGATCAACATATGCTGTTGCCAAGCTGAATGAAGAACTCAAATGCATGTGGGCAGCTCTCACTCAATTAGTCTGGTGATGTGGTAATAAAATAAAGAAAGAAGGTCTAACCCAGCACGACTATGTTTTGAAATAGAGTTTATATGGCAGTGATGAATATGCAATATGTCAAGGATATGAGATCCTAATCTGGTAGGATTGATTTTTGTTTGTTTGTTTGGTTGGTTTTGGTTTTTTTGAGAAGAGATACTGCAGCATTCACACACACTCTGTCTCCATAGATCCTCTCTCTCTCTCTTCCAGCCTCTTTGTAAGTTCAGCAGGGACCTTGTCAAACCAGGGAGAGAAATCACACAAGAAAATGATCTCTTTTTGCCATCTTTCCTTTCCTTTCCTTTCCTTTCCTTTCCTTTCCTTTCCTTTCCTTTCCTTTCCTTTCCTTTCCTTTCCTTTCCTTTCCTTTCCTTTCCTTTCCTTTCCTTTCCTTTCCTTTCCTTTCCTTTCCTTTCCTTTCCTTTCCTTTCCTTTCCTTTCCTTTCCTTTCCTTTCCTTTCCTTTCCTTTCCTTTCCTTTCCTTTCCTTTCCTTTCCTTTCCTTTCCTTTCCTTTCCTTTCCTTTCCTTTCCTTTCCTTTCCTTTCCTTTCCTTTCCTTTCCTTTCCTTTCCTTTCCTTTCCTTTCCTTCCTTCCTTCCTTCCTTCCTTCCTTCCTTTCTTTCTTTTCTTTCTTTCTTTCTTTTTTTCCCTTTCTATCTCTCTCTCTCTTTCTCTTTCTTTCTTTCTTTCTTTCTTTCTTTCTTTCTTTCTTTCTTTCTTTCTTTCTCTTTCTCTCTTTCTTTCTTTCTCTCTTTCTTTCTTTCTTTCTTTCTTTCTTTCTTTCTTTCTTTCTTTCTTTCTTTCTTTCTTTCTTTCTTCAGGGATTTTGTAATCACCCATGATCTTTGAAGAGCCCATCAAGCAATTCTATCCTATAATTTGTGAAAATTTAGAGCCCCAGTGCCTTACACCAAAACCAAGTTGGTAGATAATCTAACCCAGTCTCTCCCATTATCAAATGTATGTCCCAATGCTGGGAAGGATTCCAAACCCAGCTTTTTGTGGCTGTTATGGGGAGTTGGACTTGGCTGCCTTCAGCTTGAGGGGCCCTCATGACCAAGTAGCTAGCTATCTTAACCACTGTTCTTGCCTTTTATCTTGGATTTTGCATCCTCCAGAACTGTAAGCACAGCAATTTCTTCTGTCTCAGCCATCCAGCCTGGGTTCCTTTGTTATAGATGAATAATACCCGTCTGCAGGCAAGATTGAATACCACTCACACTCCTTCTTGCAAAGAAATCATACATTACTATTGCAGTCAGGTTTGCATTGCTGGTAGAAATCACCCAAGAGCAGCATTGTGGGAAAAAGAGAAGAGGTTTATTTTTGGCATACAAGCTTAAAGGGGAAGCTCCATGATGGCAGGGGAAAAGGATGGCATGAGCAGAGGGTGGACATCACCCCCTGGCCAGCATAAGGTGGACGATAGCAACAGGAGAGTGTGCCAAACACTGGCAAGGGGACACTGGCTACAACACCCATAAGCTCGCCCCCAACAATGTACCACCTACAGGAGGCTTTAATTCCCAAATCTCCATCAGCTGGGAATCTAGCATTCAGAATACCTAACTTTACGGGGTAAATCTGAATCAAATTGCCACATTCTGCCCCCATAAACTGATATCCATACATGATATAAAATACAGTGCATTCAGTCCAACTTTAAAAGTCCCCATAGTTTTTATCAATCCTAATGATGTTCAAACATCCCTATAATCCAAGGTCTTTTAACTGAGCCATAATACCCCCCTGAAAAGATTCCCCCCCAAAAAAAATCCCATAATAACACAGAATAAACACTCGCACTGCAAAAGATGGCATTGGGCATAGCAAAGAAACATCCAATCAATACAAGATTTAAAACAACCAGGGCAAACATCAAACTCTGTAGCTACAAGTCCAACAACTCTATTCAGTGACAAAATTCCAAGGCCAATAATTCTAACCAGCAACAGGTCTCTGGCATTCCAATTCTGTCCCTCCAGTGAGGCTGCTCACAGACCTGGAAATCTTTGTCTTCATCAGGCTAGGCAGCTCCTTAGCAGCCATCTGGTGGTCCTGGCATCTCCAGACTGGGTCTCCACTGCAACCCAGGGTTCATTCTCACAGCTCCATCAGGTCTCCATGCAGGCATCCAGCAAAACCTGCTTCACACTGCCCATAGCCATTTCCAAAACATAAGACCATGTTGCAAATTCAATGACCCTCTTTTTCCTGCATTTCTTACACTCCACAATACCAGGTAGGGTGCCAATTTGTTAATCTGGGGGGCGGGGGATAAAGCAGACTTTGAAGAACAGGTCACTCCTTGAGCACTCAGGCCCCTTCAAATGAGTCTACATTCTTCCTGTTGCCCCAGTGCAGGTCAACTGGACCAATCTCAATAGTTGTAATCTCTCAAACAACTACAGGTGAAAAGATAGCAGTTTAAGCCCAAACATTTCATTTTTTCTGAGCCATATGCCTCTGCTCACACCAGTCCATTTCCACACAATGCAACCTTGCATAACTTCTAATGACATGGCCATAGCAAGCCTGTCGCACAAGCTGCTTCTAGCCCAGTCCAAGCAAAGCTCTTTCTCACCCTCATAAGCCAAACCTCACAGCCCATAGTTCTTACTGCATTCAGGTCTTGCAGCTCTGACCAAAATAGTCCATCAAGCTGTACTTACAGCACTGCAGGGCATCTCTTAAGACAATATTTCAAATCCTTCCACATTCCTCTTGAAAATCAGCTCCAAAAGGGCCAAAGCCGCACAGTCAGGGGTCTAGCAGCAATCCCATTCCTCTAGTGCCAACAATACCCTAGTGAAATAAAGTCTGGAGAAATTTAGAAAATTAACAGAAACAGTATTTGTTTATTGCCTTGGAGCTATAGAAGGAAGTTGTACAAAAATGTCTATACAGGGCTGGAGAGGTGGCTTAGCGATTAAGCACTTGCCTGTGACGCCTAAGGACCCCAGTTCGAGGCTCGGTTCCCCAGGACCCACGTTAGCCAGATGCACAATGGGGCGCATGCATCTGGAGTTCGTTTGTAGTGGCTGGAGGCCCTGGCGCGCCCATTCTCTTTCTCCCTCTCTCCCTCTCTCCCTCTCCTCCTCTCTCCCTCTCCCCCTCTCTCCCTCTCTCCCTCTCTCCCTCTCTCCCTCTCTCCCTCTCTCCCTCTCTCGCTCTCTCCCTCTCTCCCTCTCTCCCTCCTTCTCTCTCTTTCTTCTTCTCTCTTTGTCTGTCGCTCTCAAATAAAGAAAAGTAAAAAAAAAAATTTAAGAAGCAAATGTCTATACAGTGGTTATACAGGCATTTTGTCCCATGATAACCAGCCTAATGTGGGACAATGGTAGTAGAAAATAAGTTGGTTTCATTAAGCTTTTTATACAGCCTTCAATATGAGACACTACATCCCTACACACACACACACACACACACACACACACACACACTGCCCACTTTGACTCAAGATATCTTCTGAGGAAATAATAAGGATTGCTGACATCATTGATGGACAAATAACTCACGAAGCGCTCATCTGCGGCTGTGTAAAGTTATATAAATATTCTAGCACATAGCATGCATCATGTCCTTCTTCACTTCGTCTCATTTTCTTTCAGATAAGCTACTCAGGACTCATAGACTGGAAGAACTACACCCTTTCTCTCGTCTTTGGAACTTATTTACATCAGCTTTATTATCACTGTTTATTTAAAATAATGGGAAATTGACATTTTATCATCATCATCATTAAGACCAAGTCAAAGGCATAAAGTCATTGTGTAAATCACAGAATTTGTAAAATACTGTGACTAGAACTCACCTTTTTCCTAAGCAGTAGGCCCATCCTGATGTTTCTAGTCTATGACTCAATTTCTAATATGAGACTAACCCCTACCCATCCATCTGTACTTAATAATATTGCTCCTCTGCAGTTAGATTTTCTGAGGCAATTTTGAGTACAGACAACCTGAATTAATATGGCAATTTTCCCATATGTCTTATCTGATCCTAATTACTTTATTCAGGATATTTCATAACGTAGATTTCGTCTTCTAGCATTTCATTCTTTATTTGAGGGTGTTTGTACAGCATGAAATATACATGATTGAACCATATAATTACAAAATAGAAGAAGTGGAGAAAATGTCAGTTCTGCTCACAGGTACTAGGAACATACATCAGGGTAGAGTAATCGAGGATTAAAAAAAAATAAAATGAGCCAGATTAGACTCTTTCCTTGTGAGAGTTGTGAGGAGTTGGACTGGTTCTCCTGGGGGAAGAATATATTTTCTGACCTGGTAAAGGTGTGTTAACACCATTTGACTAACAAGGGTAAACTTTTATCCCCCTAAATGGATAAAATGTTGATAAAATATTCTTTATTTGCTTCTTTTGTTAATTTTTAAAAATTTAATTAATTTATTTATGTGTGTGTGAGAGAGAAAGTGTGCAAGGTAGATAAAGAGAGAGAGAGAGAAAGACCGGGCATGCCAGGGCCTCCAGCCACTGCAAACAAATTCTAAATGCATGAGCCACCTAGTGCATCTGGCTTCAGTGGATCCTGGGGAATCAAACCTGGGTCATTTGTCTTTGCGGACAAGTGCCTTAACTGCTAAGCTATCTCTCCAGCCCTCTTTGTTTCTTCTCTTCTGATTTCAAGAAGAAATGATAAATACTTCATTTCTGAAGGCAAGGTTTTCTTTATCTGCTCTCCTTTGTGCTTATCTCCCTCCTACCATATGACACTTGCATGAATGAGTGAGAGAAAGAAAGAGAAAGAGCAGGAGTTAGTACCGGCATTACTGACAGTTATCTAGAAAGCAAGGACGTTCTTTGTGGAAGCAGAGTGTGGCTCTTTGTTTGTTATGTTGCTGTCATTCTTTGGCCCCATGATTCCCTTTGCTCCCGTCCCAGATCTGATCCTTCTTTTGCTTACTTCCTCCAGGCTGGCAAAAGAGTTTATTCTCTCCCCTGTCCGCTTAAGCCAAGCCAAGGTGGAAGCTATGTGGATGGACTGGCAAGATGGAGCGAAGAAGGAAAGCTCAGGTCCAGTCACAGATCTTCCAAAGATGTACAGCTGTTCCCTAGTCACAGATCAGATTTTAAAAAAATAAGAAAAGAAAAAAACTCACTCAGCCTCCTGGATACAGCTTTCTTACTCTGGGAGATGAAGAACACTTTAACTTGGAGTGGAAAGAAAACATACCTGCTTTCCTTCATTCTGAGCATTCTTAAACCATTGCAATCCTAAACACTCATTGATAATAACCCATATCCTATTCCATGCTGCTAACAAAATATATGATATAATTATTATGACATTATATTATAGGTATATTATATAACATATTATATATATATATATAAAATGCTCGTTTAGATTTAGTAGTTCTTATTCCTTCTCTGACTCACTGGAAAATAAAATGACTCATATTGCCAAATTTAACATTGCAGAATTCTGGTTTGCTGATTTTTTTTTTTAATTGTACCTTAGTTTGTACCAAGCTTATCTGCAACTACAAGATTTGGCTTTCATAAGGTAGACTATATATCAAACTAAGGACTACTTACAGCAATTCAGAACAATAGTCCTGGTGCATAAGACTTTTGTACATGTTCCATAAAGGCTGAAAACTAAAGCAGAGGTCAGGCCGCACTCAGGAACCCAGAGGAACGGTGGCAGGGGCAGGAGGGTCGTGTGTATGTGGAGTGGGCACTGATGTCCAAGGCGGGCTGGAGGGCACAGGGACAGCTCCAGGGACAGCAGCCTCCCAGTGTTGTCAATGCACATCAATTAGGAATGCAGGTAAAATTATCTTCTCTTTTGTGTTATTTATTTTATTTTATTTTATTTTATTTTAGAGAGAGCTAGAGCGACAGAGAGAATGGGGAGATAGAGAAATGGTGCTCCAGGACCTGCAACTGAACTCCAGACACTTGCGCCACCTAGTAGGCATGTGTGACCTGGCGCTTGCCTCACCTTTGTGTATCTGGCTAACATGGGATCTAGAGAGACTAACATGCGATCTGGAGAGTTAAACACGGGCCCTTAGGATTGGCAGACAAGCGCCTTAACTGCTGAGCCATCTCTGCAGTGCAAACTTATCTTCTCTTATTTGTAATCTTCTCTGGCCAGTGGTGACAGCTGCCCTAATAGTCTGTGAGCCCTGGTGAGTGTGATAAAGATGTCTCGTCTAGCACAAGCATTGGACTGTCTCTTCTTCTCAGTATGTCGATGAGTCCTGGTTCTCCCCAGTAATCCTCACCATCTCCAAAAAGAAGTGTTGCTGACCAAAAGTTAAAAAAAAAAAAAGAAAGAAAGAAAGAAAGAAAAGAAAAGCACAAATATACTATTTGGGGATTGATTTGATGGACAGAATATCGAAACAGAGGAAACTCAAAACTCATCAAAGTGCTGAATAAAGAGACTGCTGGGAACTCAAGGCTAAATGAGACATCTCTAACATGCCCCCCAAGGTTCAGGTAAAAATTGCAGAAGAGAGATCCAAAAATGTAACAGCCACAGGGTTGGGAGGACCATCTGGGGCACTGTCCTCTGAACATGAACTGACTCACAGTGACTGTCTTTTGCATTCACAAAATCTGCACAATACTGTGCCCATCAACATTTTGACCTAAAGCACAGAGTAGGATAAAAAGAATGTGATATCAGACCAGCAGAAGTTCTACTTAGTAAGAAGAGATGGTTCAGAAAAATAGATGTGTGGGTGAGGGAATAACAGAATAATGGGAAGGGCTGGTGATCAACTGAACTACGTTGATGTATTAAAATTCTCAATACAACAATTGTGGTACAGTGGGTGGATCCTATGGCATCATTATCCTAGGTAGTATTATACAATGGCATATAAATATGAATATTTTTGTCAAAACTGTTGATAAAAGAATTGCTTTTACACACATGGTTCTATCAGCCAGTTTAGAAGAAAGATGATTAAGTTTGATTGTTGATAATGCTTTAATTTGAGTGTGTCCCTCAAAGAATGTGCTCGAAATTTAATCCTACTTGGAGTGGCATAAAGAAGTGAGACATTTAAGAAGTGATTAGACCAAAGGGGCTCTGCCTTCATGCATGGATTAATGCCTAGAGTGCCTGCTCTCTGCCTGATGTTGCGTCCATGCTCTTGTTTGCATCAATGAACACACTTGCTTTCTTGCTTGTCTGCCTTCTGCTATGGGCTGACAGTGCAGGAAGGCCCATGCCAGGTCCAGAAGTCTTAAATGTGGACTTCCTCGCCTTCAGAACTAGAAGAAATGAAATCCTGTTTCTAATAAACTTCTCAGAATCAGTTATTTTACTATAGCAACACAAAGCAACATAAACATGAAATATATGTTCTTATTAGTTGAGGAAAAGCAATTTAGGTAGTAAATATATTTGTCTGTCACAGAGGGAATAGAATTGTGAAAAGAACCATATGCATTTTCTAATAATGTCTTTTAGAAAAAAAAATGGAATTCATTTTGGTCTGAGAATACTTAGTACACGAGGCATGAATGTATTCCTTGGACTGAAGACAAAGATTAGGCTCTTTACCTGACCAAATATTTCTAAAAGCAAGAGTTGGAATGTCTTTTCTGAAAATAGGTATTGTGGACCATGTGGTCACTGCTACAATTGCTCCACTATGGCATCATCACAACAAACTAGCCACAAACACTCTGTTAATATGTGAGCATCCTGTATCCCAATGACATTTTTGTTTACCAAACAAACTGTGTCCCATCTTTGGGCCAAAGGCTATAATTTTCTGACCCCTGCTTTTAAAGAAAGGCTAACATGCCTTTTTTGAATTCTAGATAAGTAATTTTTTTTAAAGGAGTTAGGTTTTAGAATAGCAGTATTTGAATTGCTTGAGGCAAACACATTTTATCTTTAAAAGAGCTCAGCTCAGGTAAAAAAAAAAAAAAAAAAAAAAAAAAAAAAAAAAAAAAAAACGTGGAGAAACCAAATCTGTCTTTGAGTGCAAGGATTATGTATATCATAGAGGTAAAAAGCCAAAATATCAAGATCTGAACAAATGTGCAAATAGTGATAAAGGAATGAATGCAGCAAGAGGAAATGCTTAACCCGGTTTTGAGTAAAAATAGGAATAAGGTCCGACCTTCTTCGCAAGGCCCAAGGTAGAAGCAGATGTGATGTCTCCATTTCCTGTGACTATTAGGCTAAGAAAATGCTTTTCATAGTTCCTCCATCAAAAACAGCTAGCCATCAAATGCACTTGCAGAGTTTTGAAGACACTGGAAGATTCAACAGTTTTCAACTTGGCTTGTGCATTAGTTCCCTAGAGACTTCTGTGACCTAACTTATTGTCGCATAACAATTGTGGTCTGCCAGGCTCCTCCCGTAGGCTCATGCACTTGAATGGTTTCAACATGAAATGTGAGGCTAGAGAGATGGCTCAGCTATTGACACACTTGCCTGAACCCTGGTTCATGCGTTGAACACTCAGTCCCGGACTGGTGGTTATATTTTTAGAGGTTCTGTAAACTTTTAGGAGCTGGGACGCAAATGGGAGAAGTGGGGCAAGGGAAACAAACTGCTAAAGGTTATCCCTGGTCCCCAGTTCCTTCCTCAGCCTCTTCTTCCAATCTACCATGGGCTGAACTTCTTCCTACATAATGTTCCCATTATCATGATGAGCTGCCACCCAAGTGGGTGGGGTCTAGTAACTGAAAATTGAACCTTAAAACTGAGCCAGAATTACTCATTCCTTCCTTGGCACCTTTGGTCAGGTTTCTGATCACAGGGGTGCAAAGGTAGCTTCATGGCTCTTTTCAGAACAAAGTGGCTGCGCCTCTCCGTCCTACGCTGTGTGCTTAATTGCTCTGTGCTTAATTGCTCTGATAGACCAACGGGAAAGTGAGAAATATACTTTTATTTCCTCATATTTATAAGACTAGTGTTTCTGGGAAGGTTTTTGTATGTATTTTGTCTTAGATACTTTTAAGAAATTTAAGCAAAATGGTTTTACCTAAATGTGAATGACATATAAGAAATGGCTTTTTTTTTTTTTTTAACAAGATACTCAGAACTGCATCTTCTAGTTTCAAGGAGCATTTATTCCCATTTAACTTCTGTATCTTCGGTAGATTTTCTACTTTAGAGTTTGAGGCTTGATTCACAGCACTGAACACGGGTTTCAGTAGCTGAAATAAGTTAAAATTTTAAGTTCAAGCAAGAACCTTTGAAAAGCATGATTGAAGGTCAGACAGGTTGGGCAGCCTGGAACTTTTAAATGAATGATGAGGAATGATAGAATGTCAAAACCTGCATTAGGGCTGGAGAGATGGCTTAGCAGTGAAGGCATTTGCCTGCAAAGCCAAAGGACCCGTGTTTGATTCCCCAGGACCCACATAAACCAGATGGGCGCACACGTCTGGAGTTCGTTTACATTGGCTGGAGGCCCTGGTGCGCCCATTCTCTCCGTCCCTCCCTCCCTCTCTCCTCTCTCTCTCCCTCTCTCTCTCGCTTTCTCTCTCTCTCCCTCTTCCCTCCCTCAAACAAATAAAAATAAAATATTAAAAAAAAAACCTGCTTTAGCACATGACCACATGGTGTTTGAACAAAGAACTTGAAAAGGACATATGTGGTATCCATTAAAAGATCAAGTTCAGCGCTGTAGAGCTGGCTCAGCTGTTAACGCACTTGTCTGCAAAGTCTAATCCCCTGGGTTCAATTCTCCAGTACCCATGTAAAGTCAGATTCACAAAGTGGCACATGTGTCTGGAGTTTGTTTGCAGTGGCTGGAGGCCCTGGCATGCCAATTTTCACTGTCTGTATCTCTTCTCCCTATCTCTTTCTGCTTATAAATAAATAAATGAATATATTTTTAAATTTTTTTTTAAAGTTCAAGCTCACATATTTCTATTGTCATTGACTAGTCTGACCCAGATGAATAATGATTAATTCTCTATTTTTAAGGTGCACCAGGGACATTTACTTGGTAACTGAAACATCTTCCCAAATGCTGCATTTTCTTTATTAGTGACCATTTCCTGGCATTTAAATCCAGTTCAGTGTGTGTGTGTGTGTGTGTGTGTGTGTGTGTGTGTGTGTGTTATGTCAGGGGTGGGGGACAGGAATGATAAGAAACATCACTTGAAATAGAAATGGAACTTAATATTTCAATACCCTTGGGTCTCTGATTGAACCATTGCTCCTAGCTGAGAATCTCTTACAAACCTGAACTGATTTTTTTTCCACATAGAAATAGCTTAAGGCTTTGGAAGCTTGAAATAGTGAGGTTCTGTGAGCTCTTTGAATTGCAAGCCAGAAAAATAAAATAACAAATCTTGTTTAATTAACAAAAGAATGAGATAGAGATGAAAACATGATGTTATGACACAGTAAGAATTGATTGTAGCTACGTGTTTGGCTGTAAATTTGGTGAGTAGGCTTTGCTTGTGAGTCAGGCAACATTAATTACTCTGTTCTCATAGCAGATTCTGTGCTAAAAAGAAAAAAAAAATTAAGTTGCAGAGAAGTCGGGAAGCATCTGTAGGTGCATTCTTTTTTGCACCAATAAAGTAATTTTATTGAACTCCTTTCATATGCATACTTAGAATTTAAATCCAGAAGCTCTTATAGGCCTGTTTTCATTAACCATTATGTACCATCTTATATGGGAATACTCATAAAAGGGGAATATGGAACACAATTAAAGGAAATAAATTCAACATGCTTCGGCACTCTATAAAATCTCTTTGCTGGGTGTGTCATTAACTGACTCTTCACATACAGGCACAACCAATAATATTCTAGCAGCTGGAGAATTCACAGGAATTTCATGGTCAAAATTCCCTGTATTTTGAAACCATAAAAAGTCCGGTCCCTATACAAATTCACCAGATAAGTGTTTTTTGTTTGTTCGTTTTTTAAATTTATTTATTTGAGAGCAATAGACAGAGGGAGAAAGAGGCAATAGAGAGAGAGAGAGAATGGGCATGCCAGGGCCTCCAGCCACCGCAAAGGAACTCCAGACACGTGTGGCCCCTTGTGCATCTGGCAAACATGGTCCTGGGGAATCGAGCCTCGAACCATGGTCCTTAGCCTTGACAGGCAAGCGCGTAACCACCAAGCCATCTCTCCAGCTCAAGTTAAGTGTTTGATAGCCTCGCCTTTTAGGTAATATTAATGTTTCACTATTACAGGAAACAAATAGCTATATTAATTACGAAGTCTTTGCTTTACTATTCCTGAGAACATCACCACAGTAATTTCATATCTGTCACCTCACATTCTTCTCAGCCGACCTCTTTTCTGTCTCCCTTGTCCCCTGCTCTACATCTGAACCACAGTCACATGAACCAAGGCAATCAGATACCTTGATCAACCATGTCCTGTTACCAGTTCCCTATATTCTATGTTTGATGAAGTCCTTTATGTTCTGGCCAAATCCTTCTTTCACATAATCTTGATTCTGAATTTAAAAAGAGTTCTGAACCCTGTCAAATACTCACCACATACGTGCTGCTGCGTTTGTAGTTGTGGTTCATTTTTAGATGCTACTCTTCTTCAGTGTAGACAGAAACACATTATGCTGGCTCCTCCCCAACATGATTGATGATTGTTCTCTTGTCCATTTCTCCCTCTTCTTCCCTCTGACACACAGCAAATTCAGGCCTCCTTCAAAGCTGCCCCTTCAATTCTTCATTGTTTTCTTTGTACGTGGTCCCTTTAGTGACTCCAGCAATTTCCATGGATGCAACCATCGTCACTAGGCAACTGACCCCCCAGGTCAGCATCCACCACAAACTTGAGGTCTTTAATATTTTTAGAAATATTATTTATTTATTTATTTATTTAAGAGAGAGAGATAACCATGAGGTAGCCTTCTAGGGTCTTTTGCTGTTGCAAAGGAACTTTAGATGCATGTGCCACTGTGCATCTGGCTTTATGTGGACACTTGGGATTTGAACCAGGACTGAAAGGCTTTATAAGCAATTTCCTTGGGCCATCTCCCAAACCCGTAGAGTCCTTTACTTTCAGTACCAAAAATGAACTACCAGATCCTTAACTTCAAGAACACCCAAACTTATCTTATTACCTTTTTCTCTACATCATCTCATTTTTATTAATTATATAATCATTTTTTCTATGCATCCAGGTCTAAAATTTGACATCATTTTATATTTATCATAAGCTTCTATTTTCCCAAGTCCAGCCACTAACCATAAAATTATCCTTCCTAAAATTCTATGGCTTAATCATTAATGGATACCTATTAACTA
Organism: Jaculus jaculus; assembly: GCF_020740685.1. Classification (NCBI taxonomy): domain Eukaryota; kingdom Metazoa; phylum Chordata; class Mammalia; order Rodentia; family Dipodidae; genus Jaculus; species Jaculus jaculus. The sequence goes on along the minus strand of NC_059119.1, from coordinate 43,700,949 downwards.
TAGCAGTTATTACCAAAAAAAACCTCATAACACTGCTCAAAAAAATCCTTTCATATCTACTTACATCAGCTCTAAAAGTTTTATCACTTGAAGCAGTGCTTGTATAGGTAGTGCCTGCTTTTATTAATGAGTCATTCTGAATAATTTCTTAATAAAATGTATTTCTGCTTGTAGAAAAAACATGGCCTCAAATAGGGTCATGTTCCTATAATGAATGAGATCCACGTGACTTTGTGTTCTCTACTGTTCTGCCATAAATACTTAATCTTACCTCCCCTTACCTGACCAAGCATTTTCTCTTCTCAATGTGTGAACCATATTAACACCCCTTATACATTATTCTGTGATGTTGAAGAGATGGCCAAAATATGGTAAGAAGAAAGAGAAGTTATAAAGAAAGTTTGACGGGGTGGAAAAAATTTTAAAATATTTTATATTTATTTATTTGACAGAGAGAAAGAGGTGGGGGAGAGAAAGAGAATGAGTGACCAGGGCCTCCGGCCACTGCAAATGAACTCCAGATGCATGTGCCACCTTGTGTATCTGGCTAATGTGGATACTGGGGAATTGAACCTGGGTCCTTCGGCTTTGCAGGCAAATACCTTAACCACTACCCCATCCCTCCAGCCTCAGGGTGGAAAGTTTGAAGGAACAGGAGAGAACCTGAAAAAGGGAAGGGACTGAATAGGACGCTATGCTAAGGAGGTGAGCAAGGGTGCATAAAGGAAATGGTGAGTGGAGTTTGTAAGCAAGAAGGTTAAAAATTGAAGGGCAGTGAAGGCTCAGTGGAGAAAGTGCTTGTTGCACAAGGAGTACCTGAGTCTGGATACCCAGCACCCACGTACAGCCAGGTGTTAAAGTGTTAGCACCTGTAATCACAACACATCCATAATAAGAAGGGAGGTATGAGCAAGAGAATCGCTGGAAAGTCACAGGCCAGCTAGCCTGGGGAACACAACAGGGGGCACTGAGTGACACTGCTTCAAGCAAGGTGGAAAGAGAGAAGGAACATCCCGCATGGTCCTCTGACCTGTGCACGTGTGCCACAGCATAAACACATATAAACACGTGCACATGTGCACACACATTGTGCACCTCCTCCCAAAAAGTTAAAAACTGAGTTGTGAGACGCAAAGTATAGGGAAGCACAAAATAATTATTTAAAATCTGAATCTAGGGCCGGAGAGACGGCTTGATGGTTAAGCACTTGTCTGTGAAGCCTGAGGACCCCAGTTCAAGCCTCAATTCCCCAGGACCCACGTTAGCCAGATGCACAAGGGGGCACACGCATCTGGAGCTCGTTTGCAGTGGCTGGAGGCCCTGGTACACCCATTCTCTCTCTCTATCTGCCTCTTTCTCTCTCTGTCTGTTGCTCTCAAATAAGTAAAAATAAAACAAAAAAATACTTTAAAAAATCTGATTTAAGGACAAAAATCACATGATCATCTCATTAGACGCAGAGAAAGCATTTGACAAAATCCAACATCCCTTCATGATAAAAGTCCTACAGAGACTGGGAATAGAAGGAACATATCTCAATATAATAAAGGCTATTTATGACAAGCCTACAGCCAACATATTACTAAATGGGGAAAAACTAGAAGCCTTTCCACTAAAATCAGGAACAAGACAAGGGTGTCCACTGTCCCCACTTTTATTTAATATAGTTTTGGAAGTCTTAGCCATAGCAATAAGGCAAGAGACACACATAAAAGGGATACAAATTGGAAAGGAAGAAATCAAGTTATCATTATTTGCAGATGACATGATTCTATACATAAAGGACCCTAAAGACTCTACTAGCAAGCTGTTAGAGCTGATCAAAACCTACAGCAATGTAGCAGGATACAAAATAAATACACAGAAATCAGTAGCCTTCATATATGCTAACAACAAACACACAGAGGATGAAATCAGAGAATCACTCCCATTCACAATTGCATCAAAAAAAATAAAGTACCTTGGAATAAACCTAACCAAGGAAGTAAAGAATCTCTACAATGAAAACTTTAAAACACTCAAGCGAGAAATTGCAGAAGACACTAGAAAGTGGAGAAACATCCCTTGTTCCTGGATTGGAAGAATCAATATTGTGAAAATGGCAATCTTACCAAAAGCAATCTACACATTTAATGCAATCCCTATCAAAATTCCAAAGGCTTTCTTCATGGAAATAGAAAAAACAATCCAAAAGTTCATTTGGAATCACAAAAAACCTCGAATATCTAAAATAATACTGAGCAACAAAAAAGAGGCTGGTGGTATCACCATACCTGATTTTAACCTATACTACAGAGCCATAGTAACAAAAACAGCATGGTACTGGCACAAAAACAGACATGTAGATCAGTGGAACAGAATAGAGGACCCAGATGTAAGCCCAAGTAGCTATAGCCACCTGATATTCGATAAAAATGCCAAAAATACTCATTGGAGAAGAGACAGCCTCTTCAGCAAATGGTGTTTTGAAAACTGGATATATATCTGCAGAGGATGAAAATAGATTCTTCTCTCTTGCCATGCACAAGAATTAAGTCCAAATGGATTAAAGACCTTAACATCAGACCAGAAACTCTGAAACTGCTAGAGGAAAAAGTAGGGGAAACCCTTCAACATATTGGTCTTGGCAAGGACTTTCTGAATACAACCCCAATTGCTCAGGCAATAAAACCACAGATTAACCACTGGGACCTAATGAAATTACAAAGATTTGCACCACAAAGGACACAGTGAAAAAAGCAAAGAGGCAACCTACAGAATGGGAAAAAATCTTCGCCAGCTATATATCTGATAGAGGATTAATATCTAGGATATACAAAGAACTCAAAAAGTTAAATAATAAGGAATCAAACAAGCCAATCAAAAAATGGGCTATGGAGTTAAATAGAGAGTTCTCAAAGGAAGAAATACGAATGGCATATAAGCATCTAAAAAAATGTTCTACGTCACTAGTCATCAGGGAAATGCAGATTAAAACTGCATTGAGATTCCATCTCACTCCTGTCAGATTGGCCACCATCATGAAAACAAATGATCATAAATGTTGGCGGGGATGTGGAAAAAAAGGAACCCTTCTGCACTGCTGGTGGGAATGTAATCTGGTCCAGCCATTGTGGATAACAGTGTGGAGGTTCCTAAAACAGCTAGAGATTGATGTACCATATGACCCAGCTATAGCACTCCTAGGCATATATCCAAAGGACTCATCTCATTTCCTTAGAAGTACGTGCTCAACCATGTTTATTGCTGCTCAATTTATAATAGCTGGGAAATGGAACCAGCCTAGATGTCCCTCAACAGAGGAGTGGATAATGAAGATGTGGCACATTTATACAATGGAGTTCTACTCAGCGGTAAAGAAAAATGAAGGTATGAAATTTGCAGAAAAATGGATGGACCTGGAAAGTATTATACTAAGTGAGGTAACCCAGGCCCAGAAAGCCAAGCGCCACATGTTCTCTCTCATATGTGGATCCTAGCTACAGATGACTGGGCTTCTGCGTGAGAATGAAAATACTTAGTAGCAGAGGCCAGTAAGTTAAAAAGGCGACATAAAGGGTAGAGAAAGGAAGGGAGGAGGATACTTAATAGGTTGATATTGTACATATGTAATTACAATGAATGTAATGGGGAGGTAATATGATGGAGAATGGAATTTCAAATGGGAAAGTATGGGGGTGGGGAGGGAGGGAATTACCATGGGATATATTTTATAATCATGGAAAATGTTAATAAAAATAAAAATTAAAAAAAATCTGAATCTATGAATATTTGGGGTGCAGCACAAAGTAGGTTAAGCTCCATCAAAACTGCAAATTTGATATGAATTTTCCATACTTGTAACTGAGCCTTGTTTCCAGATAGTTCTATTGTTTCCTACTTCCCAAGAGTTAACTTTCCTAAACCTTATCAGTCTTCAATTTTTCAGTTCATGTCCTAGCATTTTCTAAAGACTCTTGGCTAATGAGTCCAACTGACATGGACGCGTTCCTTCCTTGAAATGTTGCATTTATTTTCACCTCTACACATGGATCATACTCAAATCAACATGATACGCCATATCAGAATGATGGGAATAGTTGAATTGCCTTAGCTTCCTTCGAAGCTCTTTATAGAACTATAGTGGTTTGTAAATATACATCCAATAGCCCATTATGTCCCTTTTCACAGAAGATCCTTAACATACTGATTTCTTTGTTTTAATGCCGTTGGGCAATCATTTTAGTTATGAAATGCTTACTATTTATTTGATGCAAAATATGTCCAAGCAGAAGCCAAGAGCATGTCCTACAAGCTTTTGGAAGCCAGAATGTTAAATGGATAAGTATCAATACTCTAGTTGGTGTCATTCAATGAATGCTGCTTGCAAGGCAGAGGTAGCAGTAGCATGAAGTTGTTCCTGTTGTAAGGAAGGGACATTATCTACACATATGAATAAATTATTTAAGGGCTACTACAGCGTACTCAATATTAGTTTACCACATTTCATACCAAGTGGCTAATGAAGGTTTTGGGTGTGTGTTTGTGTAAAACATAACCTCTATGTTATTTTGCTTTTCTAGAACCAAAAACTAGGATGGTAAAAATATAAACAAAAATATCTATATCTATATCGATATCTATCTATCTATCTATCTATCTATCTATCTATCTATCTATCTATCTACTGGTGGTTTGAGTTAGGTATCCCCCATGAATTCACATGTTTTGAATGCTATGTCCTCAGCTGTTGGCAATTCAAGAACTGGAGCTTTCTGGAGGAAGGGTGTTGTTGGAAGAGAGCCTATGGATATTGTAGCCAGTTTCCTCTTGCCAGTGATTGGCACATTCTCCTGTTGCGGCTTTCCAATTGATATTGGTCAGGAGGTGATGTCCAGCCTCTGCTCATGCCATGTTTTCCTCTACCATCATGGAGCTTCCCCTTGAGTCTGTAAACCAAAATAAACTTTTCCTCCCATCAGCTGCTATTGGTCACGTGCTTTGTGCCAAAAACAAGGAGCTGTTATATGTCATTTATATATCACATATATGTATCTATACACACACACATACACATATATATATGGTGGTTCCCACATTATATCATAGATATCATCTATGGAATGCAACAGTAGATTTTAGTAGGAATCCACCTGCAAATAGAGTGTTATATTTCTTTATCTTCTTCATGCTAAGGAGGTTGATCTCACCACCTAATAGTCCTACAGAAATCCTCGTAAGCTCATTGAGCTTCTTAGTTTTCCTGCCGTAAGTCATCACTCCTGATGCAGACATTTGGACTCAATGCAGAAATATTATTCTACAAGCCCCTTTAATGAATTCCTTCTAAAACAGAACAAAGATTTGCTGTGAAATAAAACTGCAGTTTTTCAAACTTCAACGTTCGTAATGTTTGGGAAATTTTCCAAGGAAAATATCCAATATAATTGCTGCCACTCAAGAAGAATTTGAGAGCCAAAAGATAGCGAGGAGTGCTGCACGATGCTGTGTTCTGGATACTAAATGGCCATTGCATTCACCACCTCACAGGACTGTCATTACCATCACAATGCTATGCCCATAAGAAAGAAATCAGAAGATTAAGATCAAAATACAAGATGTAAATGCACAAAAATTGTCAATAAAAATTTAAAATATTTTGTCACTGTATTTACTACAACAAAAGCTTTTTGTACTTCAATATTAATCTATCCTTTATTCAATCTGCCCATTAAAATGAATAAGTGAACATCAATATTTCTTTTTTTTTTTTTTTTTTTTTTTTGAGGTAGGATATCACTCTAGCCCAGGATATCCTGACCCTTACACTGTAGTCTGGAATGGCCTGGAACTCAGAGCAATCTTATACCTCTTCACCCTGACTACTTGGATTAAAGGTATGTGCAGGGCTGGTGAAATGGCTTAATGGTTAAGGTGTTTGCCTGTGAAGGCTAAGGACCCTAGTTTGATTCCTCAGGACCCATGTAAGCCACATGCACAAGGGGGCACATGCATCTAGAGTACGTTCACAATGGCTAAGCGTCCTGGCACACCCATTTTCTCTTTCTTTCTATTTGCCTCTCTCTTTCTTTCCCTCAAATAAATAAATAAAAATAAAATATTAAAAAAATATAAAATAAAGGTGTATGCCACTACATCTGGCTCAATCTTTCCATTATTGCTACCCTTGGATTCTAGGTAGTAAGGAAAAATGAAAGTATAATAGTTTTATTTATTTACCTACTTTGGATGAAGAAAATTATAAATGTTATTGTTGGGATTAGATAAACAGTGTGTCAGTGAAATTAAATCAGTTATAATTAGCTGGGTGTGGTGACGCATGCCTTTAATCCCAGCACTCGGGAGGCAGAGACAGGAGGACCACTGTGAGTTTGAGGTCACCGTAAGACTACATAGTGAATTCCAGATCAGCCTGGACAGAGTGAAACTGTACCTCGAAAAACAAAACAAAACAAAAAAGTTATAATTAACAATTAAGTAAAACAGAATATCTAAATGCACAGTGAAGTACACAGTGAGTAAAAGAGAAAATCATATTGAGAAATTTAGAATCAAAACATCAATATTGGTTCTATGAGTTCTATATCCAAGTTCTTTTGTGCTTTTATTTAATAAATAGTGAATTTAGTGTTTATTACCTACTTATAACACACATACATATATAGAAACATATATATATATAGCCAAAACTACATGGAAGACATTTTAGGCATTTTTATAAATGTTCTTTTTGTCAATATGAACAAAAAGAAATTAATCCCTTCTACAAAAATCATGCTGCTTCACAAGGAAATTATTCCTTTGGATTTTAACTAAGTGGCACTGCATTGTTCTCCTTCCATTTCTCAAGTAATAAACAGATAAAATATGTACCCCTTCTCATCTAGACTACAGTCTTCCTGCTTCTGATACCTTCCCCTTTCTTCCCCAGTCTACCTAGTGCCAACTTTGCACTTAGTGGCGTGATTCTGAGCATATCCTTCAATAATTTAAACATGTATACATGCCGGGCATGGTGGCACACACCTTTAATCCCAGCCCTCGGGAGGCAGTGGTAGGTGGATTGCCATGAGTTTGAGGCCACCCTGAGAATACACAGTGAATTCCAGGTCAGCCTAGTCTAGAGTGAGACCCTATCTCAAAAAACCAAAAAATAAAATAAAAATAAAAATGTATACATGTGTATAACAATATTTTTCTCACTAGTATATTAAAACATTAATCCCATAGTTTGGCCATCCAATTAGATGCTGCTTTGCTGAATTCGCTTCTCTTTGTTCCGCCCTCTAACGCTTGCTGTGCCTTCAGCTTGGGCATTTCTGCCCCTTCCTCTGCCAGAGAAATCTTCCTAGCTCTTTACTTTCACAGGACACATTTCAAAATGTCTAAATATTTATCTTATTTTCAAACATGTATTTTACATGCTTTTCTTACAGAAAAATACTTCACTGGCCCAATCCAAATTAAATCACCTTTCTTTGTTCTGAAATCCAGCTCTATAGTTTGAAGGAAAAGGGTTTCTATACAGAAGACATTGATTGTAGGGACACGAAGAAGTTATTTCCCTGCATTTCAGAATCTACAACAGAGTTCCCAGACATAAAAGCACTGTCTATGCTTGCATTATGGTATGGTAACATGAACCTCAGCTTTTTCTTCTGTGAATTTTATGTACCATAGTCTATCATTTTCCTCCTTTGTTTCTATGATATTAATGTTTGAACTTTCATAGGCCACTCAAAAAACTTCAGCATTATCAACTTTTCATGCCAATAACTGATAGAAATGTGCTAATAGTATCTATTCTTATAAACAATATTTATAAGACAGGCTCCAAAAGTAGCACTTGAATATTTTACACTGTAAAATGTAAACATGTATACATATATTTGCTGCACAAGCCATTATAATGAACAACATAAATCATGGTACATTCACAACATATTCAAATAAATCATGATTATCCAAGGTAATTAAGGACAGGACAACTGTAATTACATTTTCTGAAAGAAATTGATTGCTAGGTGATCTGTCACGTTGTCACTTCCAAAAAATCAGGGGCTTAATTTTTCTTATTGTTGTGATGAAGCACTAAGTCTGGATCCTGAACCCAGAAACCCACAACTGTCTCTCTTTCTCTGACAGTACATCAAAAGGCAATCTTAATCATAGTCAGTCACATTTTCAGTTCTACGTGAAACGGGAAGTACCTGGAATTTTCCCTCAGCAACAACTTTTTAAAAACTCATTTTTTTCTTGATTTTTCTGTTTGTTTTTAGGCATCAGAGTATATCATCAGAAAACATATTGCATAAAGAATAACTTTCATGGGCTGGAGAGAAGGCTTAGCAGTTAAGTGCTTGCCTGTGAAGCCTAAGGACCCTGGTTCAAGGCTTGATTCCCCAGGACCCATATTAGCCAGATGCACAAGGGGGTGCGTGTGTCTGGAGTTAGTTTGTAGTGGCTGGAGGCCCTGGTGTGCCCATTCTCTCTCTCTCTCTCTCTCCCTCTTTCTCTCTTTGTCTGTCACTTTCAAATAAATAAATAAAAATAAACAAAAAAGAATAACTTTCATGATATCGAGCTTTTGAATACTGTGGAAATTATTTTATACTTCTTATTTGTGTTCATGTGGTTGTTTTTGATGAGATCTTTTTATAATTCCCCTGTTTTAACTTCTCTCTGTTTCTGACCATGGTCATTCTTTACAGTTCACAAAGTGCCTAGTCTCAACTCTGTGAGACATATCACTAAGTAGCGCAATGGAAAATTTAAAAGTTTAATTTCTGAAGTTTTACTTATAATCAGTAGGGTATTTTTTTGGGTGGGAGGCTCAGGGGTATAAGTCCTTTAATTTCAATTTCTTTGTTTCTACAATAAAGGATAGAACAAGAAGTCAGAGTGAGATACAAGTTTTGTAGAGACTGATTAGAGTACTTAGTCTGTAGGAAGAAGAATTCTTAGCCAGCTGGTATCCTCTAATCTCCACACTTTCCATGGCTCATAGAAGGGACCACCCCTGGACTTGTGTGATAGAGAGTCAAGTACAAAGGAGCAGGAAAGGAATTCTATAGGAAGTCCATAGACACAGGGACAGGAGAATTGCAGCAGGCGTGGGAGAAAAATAGGCGAAAAAGCCTATTTTTGTGCAAGATCATTGAACAAGAAGGAACATCAAGTTAAGAGATGTGAATGTGGAGTAAGTGTTCTCTTTAGGTGTTTGCGAAACACAAGAGATAAATTATTTCAAAATTAGTTTTGGCATAGGGGCCAACTTGAAAGAGCTCCCAATGGCCAAAGCTGAAAGAATTTGAGTCACAGGATGAACAGTGATAATATTAGATTATAACACACAGAATAAAATCAATATTCATGAGCCCACAGTGTAATAAATAAGTAATCAAACAAATAAATGAATCGTGTGTCTTGCCTTCAGCAGTCATAGCTGTTTTACAGAATAACCTCAATTAATAAATGCAGAAGAAACAAGAAAAAATGAGTTGAATAGAAATCAAATATTTAAAAGTATCTACAAAATTTACAAGAAAAAAATATTAATTTTACTCTTGCAAAAATAAGCAGACCCTATCTTAACCAAAAGGTCTATGGTAGTTACTTTCTCAGTGCTGTGACTGATGGGGGACAGTTTAAGGGAGGAGGGAGTTACTTTGGTTCATGTTTCAGGGGATACATACCCTCATAGCCTGGGAGCAGTTAGCAGCCATGGAAGCAGAGATGTGACCCGCCTGGTTATACCACAGTTAGGAAAAGGCTGCACAAAGATCTTCAAGGCCCACCCCCTAGCAACCCACTTCCTCTACGAAAACTCTACCTCCTCACTTGAATCTCTTGCATGCATTTTTTTCCCTTTGCTCTTCATTTAGGTTGAGAAATTTGCATATTACATTTCAGCCCAGAGAGACTTTTTTTTTTTTTTTCATGTCAAACATAGAGATTTTTTTTTTTTTTTTTCTAATTAGGGTCTCATTCTAGCTCAGGCTGACCTGGGATTCACTATGTCATCACAGGGTGGCCTCGAACTCACAGTGATCCTGCTACTTCTGGCTCCCAAGTACTGGGATTGAAGACATAAGCCACCACGTCTGGCTAAAACAGAGAGACCTTTGAGAGAAGCTGGTTACTACAAAAATGCTGACAGTCACTCATTTCTAATTCTGCTAGTATATATCATTATAGATGCTAAATCAGTTACAACAGAAAAAAAAATACTACGTGCAATCTCTTCACTAAGCTGCAGCAGACATCAAGTTGTAGGGATGTTTTCTACTAAACACATCCCCCAGTGAAGGAAGTACAGCAGTGGTAAGTGGGGACAAAGTTCTTCATGCTCATCACTGAAGAAAGACCTGCCTGGGGTTCCACTGAATAATTCAGTATCTGTGCTCCTGGGTGTGCCTATCTTTCAAACACCCACAAGAAAAGGACTGGGATCTCATAAGCTATAGATTTTCCTTAATGCCTTAGGCAAGTATCAGACACAGTGGGCACATGATATTTAAACAACTCCCCCAGACAACTGGGATGTTGCCTTTAGGTAACATACATTCTGTGAGCCTTGTTACCTATTTTTCTTCAAATAAACATTGTTGTAGTTAGCTTCTTGTTGCTGACACAGAGCACCTGACCAAACACAGTTTGTGAGAAGGAAGATTTATTTTGGCATATAGACTTGCGGGGAAGTTGGCAGGGGAAAGGATGGCATGAGCAGAAGCTAGACATCATCTCCTGGCCAACATCAGGTGGTTAATAACCATAGGAGAGTATGCCAAATAATGGTAAGAAGTTGAATATAACACCAAAGAGCCCACCCCCAGTGATACACTTCCAGAAGGCTCCAATTCCCTAATTGCCACAAACTGAGGACCTAACATTCAGAACACATAAATTTATTGGAGGCACCCAGTTCAAACCACCACATTATGCCTGTGGCCCCCATAAAATAATGATTAGACATGATGTAAAATAAAATACATTCAGTCCAATTTTAAAAGTCCTCATATTTTTTTATCAATCCCAATATTATCCAAACATCTCCATAGCCCAAGATCTTTTAACTGAGCCATGATCAAAAAACAAATAAACCCACTAATAATAAATAAACAGTCACACTGCAAGAGATGGCATTGGGCTTAGCAAAGTAAGATGGAACCAATATAAGATTTAAAACAAACAGGGAAAACATCAAACTCTGTAACTCCAATTCCAACAACTCTAATTAATCAGTGATAAGTCTTTGGAGTTCCAATTCCACCCCTATAGCTGGGATGTTCACAGCCCAAGAAAATTTCATTGGATACAGTCATCCCATAGCCCTGGTATCTCCACTGGGTCTCCAAATCAACACATAGTTCATCCTTATGCGCCATCAGCCTCCGTGAAGATAATCCAAAGAGACTGATTCACATTGCCCACAGCCATTTCAAAACCAAAACCGAACAAAACAAACAGAGAAGCAAAAAAAAAAAAAAAAACCCTATGGTAATTTTGATGACCATCTCTTTCTTGCACGTGTTACACTATATAATGCAAAGTGGGCTACCAATTTATTAATCTGGGGGACAAATAAAGCTGACTTATAGGAGCAGGACACTTCAGCATTCAGACCTCTTACTTTCAAGAGTTAGCATTCTTCTTCTTGTCCTGAGGCAGATCAGCTGGCCCAGTCTCAATGGTTGTAATCTCTCAAACAATTACAGCTGAATGGGTAGCAGTATCAGCTCAAAGATTTACATTTCTTTTCTGTGTCATAACCATCTGCTCACACTAATTCATTTCTATGCACAAACTCTCACGACATGGGCAGGCAGGATACAATAAGCCTCTCTCCCAAACTGCTTCTTGCCTAGTCTATGAAAGTTCTTGCTCACCCTCATAAACCAAACGTCACAATCCGCAGATTTTTCCTGCATTCCTGTCTTTCAACTCTGACCAAAATACTCCACCCAGCCATGCTTATAGCATTGCAAGACATTTCTTAGGTCAAGACTTCAAATCCTTCTACATTTCTCCTCCAAATTGGTTCCAAATGGCTAAAAGTCACACAGTTAGGTTTCTAGCAGCAACAATTCCACCTTCAGTTCCAATTTTCTGTTGCAGTCAGCCTTTGGTTGCTGGGACAATCATCCATCCAGACTCAGCTTATAGGGGGAACAGGGTTTATTTCCGTCTTACACAGGTACAGGAAAATACATTCAATGGTGGAGAAAGCTGGCTCCCTTTCCTACATCAATCAGAAAGGCATCAAATAGCCAGCATCATCAGCAAGCTCAAACTGCTCTGAATACACCTACTAAGGCTGTACTGAAATCTGCACACACACCCACCAAGATACACCGTAGGGCTGGACTCCAAGATTCGTCCCCCAGCGACAGAGCCCTTGTTGCAGAGATGAAGGTGCAAGCACAATCTTCATAAGACATCTGCATCTATGGGGCCATGCATTTACACAATCACATTGAAACTACCACAGATATATTTGAGAAACTAAATTGCCTATTTTTTTACAGCTACTTTCTATAGGTTAAAAATAACCATCACATGTTGCTAAATTTTTTCAAGTTATCATTCCACGAAGGGTCCTCCTCAGTGAACTTATAGGTAATCACTCTGATGTCATGAGTGCATCAAACAGTCTTAGTGGGAGGGCGCCATGCCTCAGAGGACCCCTGCCCTCCCTACGGCTCTTACATTATTTCTGCACCTTCTTCTGTAATATTTCTCTGCCCCTAGGAAGACATTAAAGTCTCCTTTAGTGTTGAGTTCTCAGCAGCCTCTGATTTTCTGCTTTGATGAATTTTGAGTTTTCTCAATACCCACTGTCATCTCCCTAGAGAAGGTTCTCTGGCTAGCCATTATTTCATTATATATTTTTTAAATTAGGTAGGTAGTAAGGATAAAATTCTTCTTTATCCAAATAAAAAAATGAATTTATAAAAGCTATTGAGAATTTCAATAGGAAAATCATTGAATTTTTTGTCAAATGTATTTTGGCTGGAGACTAAAAAAGATGTCCCTGGAAACTGGATACAGGTTATTGGAGACTTCTCTTCATTGCTGTGCTGGCCTGTGGGTCTGTCATGTAGCTGATCCATGCTTTAAGCAAGAGTACCGACTGGCACTGGGGTAGACTGAAATATCTCCAACATTTCAGATGAGACCCAAGACACTTCCATGCGTAATGTGAGAGAAGGACTTCATTTTATTGTTAGATGTTTATTATTTCAGAATATCATGGAGAAGTGGAAAGAACATTGACTGTAGAGATGAGTAAAGGTAGCTATAATCTGGGCTTGATTCTTGGCTCCCTGTCAGCCTGACTATTCGTCCTCAAGTATGGCATTAATTTTCTCGGAACCTCAGTTTCTTTTGCTATAAATGGAATTGGTAGAATTATTGTGATGCTGAAATGAGAGATAATTTTGAATGTTTCTTTTTGTGTTGTGGTGTTTGAATAAGTGTGTGTGTGTGTGTGTGTGTGTGTGTGTGTGTGTGTGTGTGTAGAGACGTACACTCTCTATATAACACAGTCGATATCTCAGTTACTCCCTTCAGTTCTTTCTCATTCTTTCTCCTTATTTTTCTGGAACAAAAGCCCCTCACTGAACTTGGAGCTCCCTGTTTTTCAGTCAGGCTAGCTGGCTAGGCCCCAACCATCTTCTGTCCTCCATCACTCATTTTTACAAGTGCTTAGGATTGAACCCAAGTCCTCACGCCTGTGCCGAAAGCACCCGTTTCTGCTGAGCCATCTCTGCAGCCACAGAAAATCTCTAAGAATATATTACAAATTATAAAAGCTATATTCAAAGGTATGATTAACTATCTCCAACTACATAGGTTCCATTTATCCTCTTTCAGGAGATGCATAGTGATTTCATTTTTCTATCTTGACTGCATTTCACTTCATAAATCTCTCCTTCACTACCCCAACAGATGTGCTGTTTAATCAAACTAAACCTGTCTAATTCCACCTTATGTTATAAATCATACCTAACTTGTCTAAAATCCTTTAACACATAATGGCTTCCCATAAGCTTTTCAAATGAGTAGATCCAAGACACTAATTGAAAACGAACATATACAACAGAGTCTCTCTCTGCTGCTTCTCGGAAGGGGAGGGGCAAGTCTCCATCCGGGGAAGGCTGTCCACTTAGGAGCGCACTGAACGCCAAAGCAGCAACAGTAGGAATATATAGGGTCATGTTTCTAAAAGCTTGGGCTGGAGATGAAGCACTGCTTTTTGGTTCATAGACCAGAGGCCTGCAAGTGAGCCAGGTCATTGTAATAATTATGCTGTGTGTGCATGTGCTAATGCATCTTGACAGATTAGCAAGAAGCAGAGGACTCATCGCTTCATGGGCATGTTCTCAGGACAAAAGTTGCTTTCAAACAATGGCAGGGTAGTCACACAGACTGACACAGAGGAAGCTATCTTAGTTGGAATAAACTAGCTTATACCTTACTTCTGTTCCAGCAATGTAAAGATGCATTTCAAAGGTGGCCGAGTAACAGCATTACTTATGTGCTAGGTGAAGGACTCACCCCAACTAGAAATGTCATTAAATATTTGTTGGACCATCAGCACGTATTACGAGTTGGCATATACTTATGAGTAGTGTTGGTAAGCAAGGTCTTTGAATAATTCTCTCAGAATGCTTTCTGTCACAGGATATTAAGCATTAAAACCATTTAGCATAAAATTTGACAAATATATTATGTTCAAAAGGCAAAATGATCCACTGATTCCAAATGAAACTAACAGAAAATACTTTGGATTATCATTTCCTAAAGCCATGAAAGAAAATTCCCCATCAGTCTTAACCATGTTACTGATGCATTTACCAAATATACAGTCTCAAGTGTTGGTAGAGAATTCAAAGTAATGTGACTCTAGATTTAGATTCTAATATTATTTCGTTAAATTTCACATTTCTTGGCCTGGGCATAAGCATTTTGGCAAATGAATTAATTTGGGCAATTTTCTAATCTCATTGCACCTTCTGTCAGGGAAATGATTTGTCAGAATCACACTGCCGCATGCTATATATCTTGTAAGATACAGCCATCCAGACGGAGATAGGATCAGCATTTGAGTCTTTCAATATATGATATTTTCATTAGAGGCAGGATATTCATTCTTTTCCCTCTACTCAGTGGGGCTATAAATAGAAAGGCCAGCCAACCAAATCACACAATATTGAAAAGGTCAAAGGAATACAGTATATTACTATAATTTATAGAATACTGCTCAGGAAGCATTAAAACTCTTGACACCTTATTTATGTGCAAAGAAAATAATAAAAATAAAGCAAAGTGGAGTGGTCTGGTTAATATTGCAGCAATTACAGAGATATTATGGAATGAAGATTTCCTTTGCAGTTCAACGGAAACTAAACAGCAGGCGGGTCCATTTAGGAAGTCAATAATGAAACTGAAGCTGTGCTTCCTTTTCTAGACTGAGTTAGGATTTGAAAGCGAAGGACAGGAAAGAAGAAAAAGAAAAACGGAAACACACTGGCCAAAGCAAAGACAGTTTGACTAGTTCCCGGGAAGGAGGTGGAACCAGTTCCAAGAGCTGAGAGATACATATTTAGAAACTTGATCATATAACCAACCCCCCCAATTACCTTATCTACCTAAGCTTGTATCTCTTCTACTCTGCAGAACCACTTCCTCTTTCCCCCATACACAAGTGGATCATTGAAGAGAATGCAGCTCTCTCTCCCAGCAATCACTACCAGTAGCTCATCAAGAAGTAGGGATTCTAAGGGCCCTCTGCTCTCCGTGATGGAATTGTGACTGGCCCAATCCTGCGCAGGTAGCTACAGTTGCATAGCTGTGAGAGAGATTGCCATTCCATGCCCAGGTGAGGGAGTTCCACAGCTATTCCTGGTCACCCTCCGGTGCTTATAGTCTTGTGGTCCCTCCCCCCACACACACACACACTTCAGTGATGTGCCTCAAGCCTTAGGGAAGGATGCAACAGATGTCTAATAAGGCTGGGCACTCTGCAGTCACTTTTGTCTTTAGCACGTTGACCAGTTATGAGAGTCTGTGAGACGACAGCCCACAGTAAGGAGCGTTCTAGGAGCATAAACATAACCATCCTGAAATCAGTTTGACGGCTCACCTGTTTAGCAAATAAACTGTAGTTGGTCCCATTAAAGAGTGCATTCTCCCTCTCCCTCTCACCAACCAGGGACTTTTGACCTGACTGATTGTACCTGGGATAAACTCCCTCCTATAAAACAAATCTAATCACAACAGCATTTGGCTACCTGACAGCATTGATGGCACTGGTGTAACGGTGGGCAACTCTTGCCTGGCAAATCAGCACTCTAACACAGGTAGGCTAGCTTTGGGTTTAATTTCTGCTTCAGCTGTCAAGTTGGGGTGAAGATTAGAACAATGAACAATTTCTCTATTTAAGTAAATGGTATTTTTCCATTAAGTTACATGGGCAATACCCATTAATTTTGTAGTCAAGATGCTAAAGTTAAACATCTTAAACCCTTTATTACTACGTCTGTTCTCTCAATCTTTATCCAAATCTTACTGTTTCATTTTTTAATTTTTTTTTAGAATTAACAACTTCCATGAACAAATGTATATACTATGCTCATCAAACAGCCCAGTAAGCATTTCTCTTATTGTTCATACCCATATATTAATGCTACTCTTAGTTTTTAGTTAGAGAACTTTCTCTTTTCAGATGGCAATGACCTTGGGATGACTCCGAAGGCATCATGGTTCTGAGAAGAAGTGACAGAGGAGTGCTCAGCACTGAAATATCTCTATCACACCTTCCAAGGCTCAGGGTCCATTTTGGAATTGGTGGTAGAAAGAATGTAAGAGCCAAAGGAAGAATAGGACTCTTTTTCTTTTTTGAAACAACACATGAAAAATATCTGGAAAGAAAAATCCTCTAAAACATGCACAAATACCAGTGTTCACTATTTCCTTTTCCTTTCCTGATTTCTTACCTATGTGGCATTCAGATAATATAGCCTCTGTTTATCTTCTTTTGCCTTTTCCTTTTGTTTTAGGTTTGTGAGATAAAAATCTCACCAACTGTAGCCAAGTTTGGACTGGAACTCACTACATAGCCCAGGCTGGTCTTGAACTCACAACAATCCTCCTGCCTCAGAGTCCTGAGTGCTGGGATTATAGGTGTGTCCCGTCATAACAAACCATTTATAAGCAGTTATGATCTAACCTCACTCATCTCTCTAGCTCTGTCTCCTTGTCACACTCTATCTTTGGCTTATACCTACATCAATCAGTTAATAATTCCCTGAGGTCATTCTTGTGGTAATCTTATTGAAAAATTCCTCTTGAATGCCTGACCTTCCTGCCTCTTCTTTTTTAAAAGGACAGAAACATGTCAATACATTATATTCCTTCCACTGGGATTTCTTTACTTAATGCAGAAAAAAAAACAATTAAAATCATATTTTGGCTTAATTTAAATCTGTAAAATTTTTATCATATGCAAATTAATTCACTATTAGAAAGAAAGGAAACAAGTAGAAAGGAATATAGATAAATGAAAAAAGAGAGGCAGCAGGTAAGAGGAAAGGAAGAGGTAGAGAAGAAAGAGAAAATAAAAATCTGAGAATTATCTACTGAGTTTTCCCATGAGATTGGGCTACCTGCTCCATGTAAAGTCATAATTTGTTTATGAACAATATCTCTGAAAAAGCTTATCAAAATCCAGAATGCCACTTAAATTTATTTATTTATTTATTTATTTGAGAGCAGCAGACACAGAGAGAAATACAGATAGAGGGAGAGAGAGTGAATGGGCGCTCCAGGGCCTCCAGCCTCTGCAAACGAACTCCAGACGCGTGCGCCCCCTTGTGCGTCTGGCTAACATGGGACCTGGGGAACCGAGCCTCGAACCAGGGTCCTTAGGCTTCACAGGCAAGTGCTTAACCGCTAAGCCATCTCTCCAGCCCACCACTTCAATTTTCTAGGATATTTATCTGAAATTCTGGGAAAATTACTGTTATCTGCTCAAAAGGAGAAAGAGAAAGAAAGAGAGAGAGAGAGAGAGAGGAGAGAGGGAGGGAGGGAGGGAGGGAGGGAGGGAGGAAGGAAGGAAGGAAGGAAGGAAGGAAGGAAGGAAGGAAGGAAGGAAGGAAGGAAGAAAGCTGGAGAGATCGCTTAATAGTTAAGGTGCTTGCCTGTGAAGCCAATGGACACAGATTGATTCCCAGAGACCCATGCAAGCCAAATGAACGAAGTGATGTATGTGTCTGGAGTTTGTTTGCAGTGGCCGGAGTCCCTGATGCACCCATCATTCCTCTCCATTTCTTTCTCTGCTTCTTTCTCTCTTTCTCAAATATATAAATAAGTAAATGAATAAAAATATGTTTAAGAGAGAAAGAAAGAGAGAAAGAAAACCATGTTTCTTGCTATCAGACATGAATGTGGAATGTGAGCCCTTGAGTTCTGCAAGTTGGATCTGTGTGGATAATGGAAACCTCTCACCTTGTAGGCTGAGCACGCAAGCAACCAATGAATATTTAAATATCCTTTTCGTTTTGCATTTTGTGTGGGAAAAGTGACAGTTGAGAGTTTAGATTATTTAATTTCTCTCTCTCTCTCTCTCTCTTTATTTATTTTGGTTTTTTGAGGTAGAGTCTCAGGCTGACCTGGAATGCACTATGTAGTCTCAGGGTGGCCAAAAATTCACAGTAATCCTCCTACCTCTGCCTTCCAAGTGCTAGGATTAAAGGCATGTGCCACCACGCTCAGCTAATTTGTTCCTATCTCTTGGTAGCATAAAATTTGGATGTCCTTATAAAACAATCAAAACATGTATGAGAGGAGAGGCTGTCTAAAGTTAAGCAAGTACTCTAACAGCCCAACCAAAACGGCAACCATGGGTCTTCACATTGTATGTACAACTCTCCTTTATTACTAGCTATCATGTGCATACATCAGGGGTTAAGAAGTCATTATTCCTATATCGCTTTTCCTATGAAGGAAGAGACCTGGTCTATACATCTAATACAGATATAATATGCACTCTAGTATTACTAAGCATTAAAATTTAATGTACATAAAGTAGCTTTGAAAAGATAACAATAATGGAATTAATAGTGGTATTGTTACTCAGATAATAACAGGAATGAACGAACTGCTCCTTCAAAATTGCCCATCTTGGGCTACAGAGATGGCTTACTGGTTAAGGCGCTTGCCTGCAAACCCAAAGGACTCAGGTTCGATTCCTCAATGCTCATGTAAGCCAGATGCCTATGGTGGTGCACATGTCTGGAGTGTTTTTGCAATGGCTAGAAGCCGTGGCACACTCATTCTCTCTCTCTTGCTAACAAATAACTAAATGATCTTTAATTTTTAAAAGGACTCATCTTCCCTTCCTAGACATTGGACCATGTATTTGCTGAAGTTTAAGACTTATTTCACCCTTGATTCTTGACTGGGAAGCCCCTCTCTCAGTCGTGATTCTAATAGTTTTCACTATTCTAGACCCCTGGACTTGAATTCATGTTGAGAGGAGAGGAGGGCTCAGACAATAACCCACCCTTATTACCTACCAGGAATTGTGTTGCTCTTTTCTTTTTTCTCTTGCTAAGCATTCTTCCTAACATAGTAGAGGCTCAAAGCATCTATTGGATCAAACCGAGTACATCACAATGTGACCGCATCAGTCAATAAGGTCTTTCTAGAAATAAGTTTAAAAGAAGCCCTTTGCGAGCTCCCTCATGCAACATGACATGCTGTACTTATAAAACGGTAAAATTTGACCATGTCCATATAAGGAAGATATCTTTCTAGAACCCATGGAGAAAGACCTGGACCACAGTTCTCCCTGAGTTGGCAGGAGGATCCAATGATGCCAACAGTGTGACTTCAAACACGTATTCTTTAGATATGGAAAACACCAGAAGTCTGTTCATTAAGCCACCCAGACTAGGGTAGTTTCCTTTAATAGCCCTGACACACTCATACAAATGTCAGGGTATTGTCTCACACATATAACAGAAGCAGCCATGCTTTCTTGCAGAGTTTGTGTGCTAGGAAGGATAGCGCACGCGAAATGCTTAGCAGAACTCTCAGAATTCTCAATCTGTGCCACATGAACCATTATTGTTATTGCCACCAACTGAGGCTTCCTTGAATAGGTAATGCTTTCCTCACTCACCTGTTCTGGGCTCTTATTTATAAACCTTTCAGCAAAGGTAAAAAAAAAAATCTATTTACATAATTATTAAAATATTTTCTTTCCTCTCTTACATTTAAAAAATTGTTAGCTGTTTGCTTAATTTATACATCTTACTTTTCTAATACCAAAGCTTAATTCCATAACCCCAATTATATGTAAAACACACTCTCAGGAAGCTTCAGGTGAGAGAAAATGCTTAATAATTCAAATACATCAGTTAGCAAATGATATGTTCTTAATTGCTTTATACTCCAGTCATATAAAATTACTCAAAATAAGTGCCTTTGAAGAGTGGACAGTATTCAATACTCAAAATCATTTCATCTGATAAAAAGAGCTGGTTCAGGGACATTAGAGATGTGATATGTGGGATTTCTCTAATATTCGTAAGAGCTATGATTATAGAAAATGATTAAAATGTATTTTAAAGGGATACAATAAAGAAACTGGTAATATCTTGCTTCAGATATTAAAAAGGATAGCCTAGTTAGTTGAAATTGACATAAAATAGCGTATTTTAGAACATGAAGTCGTGTAAATGTTTGAAAGTTGCTATATTTCTGATAATCTAGACCTAGATGATAAGAATTATTCTCCAAATAGAATTGTGACATTGGCCATCTGAGTGGTGCTAAGAACATGTAAAGGCTACTATCATGATCTAAATCAGTCAGCTTAGCATTTATTTATACATTAGAAATTCCTTTGATGTGCCCGAAGTTTTTAGAGGTTTACTTTTAAGCTACTATAGTCTGCTTGCATAGGCTTGTTTTTAACTGCCACACTTGGGAAAGCATACTCTGACACAAGATGTAGGGACTACATCCAATGTCATGTGCTTGTCATAAGAAAATAGCTTTAGTGTTACTGTGCTTTGCTTTCCTGCTAATATAGACGGATAATAATATTTGTCCTGTTTAGATTGATGTTGATATAAGTAACAAATAGGATAGCATGTGTAACACACGTGAAATATTTTTCTCCAGTGTTGGCAGATAAAGTTTATCAGGAAAAAAAAAAAAA
Organism: Jaculus jaculus; assembly: GCF_020740685.1. Classification (NCBI taxonomy): domain Eukaryota; kingdom Metazoa; phylum Chordata; class Mammalia; order Rodentia; family Dipodidae; genus Jaculus; species Jaculus jaculus. The sequence continues at coordinate 43,679,717 of NC_059119.1, read as the reverse complement.
TCAGTTTCTGCCTGGCTATCTTCAATGCCAACCTACTTCCCTGGCTGCCATTTTGTTATGAGCATGGGAAAAATAGAGAAAAATATGTTTTTGATCTATTAGTACATGAAACTATATTAGAAGAAGAGATTTTTATAACTGTAGCTGGCAAATGTTGGGATGGTTTAATGAGACAATCCTTATTTCTTCAGACACTGACCTCACTTGTAACTACCAGAGTCACTGTGTGCATTACGTAGTTTATTCATATATTTTATGTTGAAATAAGAAATTAGAGTATCTATTAATCTCTGTAAATAAAGCATATTAGAATTATATAAAGAGATATTCTTTTTATTTATTTTAGAGAAAGACACACACACACGCACACAGAGAGAGAGAGAGAGAGAGAGAGAGAGAGGGAGGGAAGGAGAGAATGGCCACAACAAGACCTCCAGCCACTGCAAACGAGCTCCAGATGAATGTATCACCTTTGTGCATGTGGATTACGTGGGTCCTGGGAATTGAACCTGGGACCTTTGGCTTTGCAGGCAATTGCCTTATCTGCCAAGCCAGAAAAGAAGATTATTCTCACTGATGAATATATTTTTTTAAACACTGTGAAGGTGTTTCTGTGCCTGGATACTAGTGACTTGGAACAAACAACATAAGAGCAACTGTCTATGTTTCCTCTAAACATAACTGGGAATGAGTGGCAGAAAATTCAAAAATTACTCAGTCTGTTCAGTGAGTTAAGAATGAAAATGAAACTTGACCTCTACTATGTCTCACTGTCTTCATTTGTTACAAGAGGGTAACGGTATTTACTTCTCTCCCTGGGTGGCATGCAAATTTACTTGATAATGGTTATAACATGCTGTGAAAATTCAAAGGCCTTTTATAGATTTCTCATGAATCCAACTCTGGTGTCATAACAGGGGTGGTGCATTATAAAGACTCTCCCACACTGGAGTCTATTTAGAATCTGCATGAAGACACCCCATAACCACAGGGAGCACCGTCTTAATTACTTGAAATTCTAGAAACACTCTCATGAATGTATAGGCTAAAACATTTTTATGGGCTTTAAGGGACTGAAAAATTTTCAAAACAAGTAAGTACCCATTTTTATGTGGGGGTGGGAGACAGAGAGAGAGACAAAAAATATAGTAATACCTTTTTATCCACAGTAACTACATTCAAAGGCCTTAAAAGAAAGCCTGAAACTATGGATAGTACCTAAACCTATATTTATATACTGTATTTGACATTTGTATAGTGAGTGTAAATTTTACATATGGAAGTACAATAGCAAAGTTAGCTCTGATTTCTTATTCCATCTTTAAGATTCTCTGGTTAAGAAGTTTGCTCTGACTACAGAGTTTAGTAACCTCAGTATATGGCTTCTTTTTCCCTAATTAAGTCAAGATCTCTCTCATCCTGTTACTTGAAGGAAGCACACTGGGGCTTTTCTTTGGCATATCCAAATGGCCACCATAACTATACTTGTGCTTTGGAGCCAATTATTAAGTAAAATGAGGGCTTTGTATGAAAAGAAATGCTACAAAACCACAGTAATTGGGCTCATCATAGATATGAGTAAAAGATCTACTTGGTAGGTGGTTCTGAAGTGAGGATATGCTAGACACAGGGACAGTTCCCACCCTGGGCAGAGAGAGGAGGATTATTTGTTATCTACTGGGTAATTGGTATATGCAGTGTGGCTGTAGTGAGCACAGGAACGATTCCCACCCTGGGCAGAAGGAAGAAGATGACGAGAGAGTCTACCATGCTTGCTACTCAGAACAGTGTCCCATTTAAAATTTATGAATATTCCTGGAATTTTCTACTTGATATGCTTAAAATGCAGTTTACTGCAGGCAATTAAACCAGAGATAAAGCAACTGTGGATAAAGGCAGGATTTTTGCACCATGTTAAATGGAGAATGTATGAATAAGGCTTGTCTTAGAAATAGGTGTTTAAAGAAATTCATACAGACTCCAACTCAAAGATGGGAGGGCTGAAAATTAAGGAACTTCAAAATAATAAACTTTCTGAAGAGAAGATGTGTTTGAGAAACTGAAAGAGAAATTTGTAAAGTTATGAAGATTAAGTGATGGATATGGATGGAGGCTTTGATTTCAACATTCCTGTCATGCAACTTTTTTGTCTTGTGAAGCTTAATAGGTACTTGCCACTGATATAGGAACACGGGAAGTTTGATAGGCATGAAGATGCTGTGTGCTGGGCTTTAGACATACTGGTTTTGAGATGTTTGTGGTATACCCAGCTGCAACTGTTTAATGACATGCATGACAGGCAAGCCTGGGTGTTTTATGAAAGTTTTGATATAGAGACACAAACGTAGAAGCCATTCATCTGTAAGTACTTAAAATTCGGGAGGAAGATGAAAATTTCTGAAGATTGCACAACCAGGGATTTGTACATGTGTGTATAATACTATGAATGTGGGATTTCAGATTTCCCTTTCCATAACAAATAAAAATAAAACCATGGCCCATAAAACATTTGGTTTCTGTCCTCTAATTCCTGTTCATACTGATTTTGTAACCCTTAACCTTTCCTAGGCATGTCTGATTAGTCACCAGAGCTTATGCTAATAACATGCTGAGGTCAACAGCCCTAGAACGCCTCAAATTGAAGATGTCAAGATCAAATGAGAATAGAATTGGAACTTGTAGACTTACCATTTGAATGTGTGTGTGTGTGTGTGTGTGTGTGTGTGTGTGTTATATGTATTTCTGTTGTGAGTGTGTTTGTACATGTGTGAACATGTGAGAGGTGAAGTTCTATGAAAACTGTTGATCATGACAAGAGGAGATGACTCAGTATATCAAATGCAAGCACAAGGTCCCAAGTTGAGACCTTTTAAACACAGTGAGTATGGTGGTACATGCCTATAACCTTAGTGCTGGGCAGGTAGACACAGGAGAATTCCCAGGGCCTGCTAACTAGCTTATGCAAATGTGTGAGCTCTAGGCTCAGCAAATGATTCAGTCGCAAGAAAACAAGGGGGACCACAACAAAGCAAGGTCCAACGTCAACCTCTAGCATCTATCTCTGTGTGCACACATGTTCCTCTGCACCCACAACCACACACACAAACGGCCCACACACATATGATCATACATGCATATGTGAACACACCATTCACACATATACACATAAAAACAAAATTTAAACACAACAACTCTGGAGCAATTACATAATAAAAGAGATAACTAATAAGAGAGGGTATTGAGGGGTAAGAAAATAAATTAGCATGCTTTATATAAAATTTTAGATGTCTCTCAGAATAAAATTTATTACTTTGTACACCACCTAAAATAAAAGGAAAAAAAAAAAGCTGGTGAGCTTCCACATTGCTCACCATGTGGAGGAAAAGGGAGGTTGGAATGCTCAAAGAGAGCAGGGAGGCTCCCCAGCCTCACCATACCTTACCCAATGTCCCCTCCATGTGACTGCACACCTGCTCCTGGTAATAGACTGGTAATGTGCTTCCCAGTGAGCTCTACCTAGCACTTAGTCAAACATGAAGAGGGAATCAGACATACAGAAGAGGGAATCAGACATATAGAAGAGGGAATTAGACATATAGAACTCAGCTTTCGACTGAGGCGAGTCAGAATTTGAAATGCTGTTACCCACTGCTAAAGTTTCAATGTTTTCTCTCCCTTCAAAGTTGCGCTTTCAACGCCAAGGAAACGGTGCTGGGAGGTGAAGCCTAATAGGAGAGTTTTAGGTCCTGAGGGCTCTTATGGAGTATGAAAGGGAAAAGTGAGGTTGGGTCTACTTATTTTGTCTTTTTGCCATGCGAGGACACAATAAGAGCCCTCTTGCCAGATGCTGGCACTTTCCTCTCCTGTTTTCCAGCCAAAAAGACCCTGAGGGAAGAAAAATGTTCTTCAGACATTCTGTTATAGAGGCATAAAGTGGATGAAGGAAACAGGATACATTTTCTGTGCAAAATGACCTTTTCTTTTCTGATTTTACGTCCTCACAGATATTAGATGAACCCATCCACAGCACAGGACACAAGCATCTGTAATTTGCTGAGCCATCTTCTCACTACATATATGGTGCTCAAAGACATTTAAGCATCATGATCAGTCTGGTTTCAAAATGATGCACATTCCCTGAAAGTGAGATGTTGATTATGTTTATGACCCCAGCAAAAATATGATGTTGTCATTCAAAACCAGCACTGTCTTTGTTAAAGCCTACAATGTTATTAAAACATTTCCCATTACCATCTTCCTACAGGGCAGAAATAAATAGGCAAGGGAAATAGGTTCTCTTAGGAATTCTCTTTGCTCATTTCCATGGGAAATTCACACCCCTTGTAGGAAACATATTTGCTCTCTGTTCAGGCTAGTGGTTTGTGTTTTTTTTTTTTTTAATTCTAATTCACTGGTATCCATTCTGCTGACTTCATGCCCAACTGCATATCCTAGGGACATGTTAATTTACACACCCACAGTCTACAAAGGATGCTGCCAGCCAAATGGTATTTGTTGACAGACAATGACAAAAGGACATGCCACTAACGTGGTAATTCTGTGCTCATGGGCTGCATCTTGTCTTTGTACACACAAATCATGTTTGTCCTTTTGAAAGAGCCAGTTACTACAAATAATCTCCTAGAAGATAAGATGATAATGCGATTGCCATGAAGAAAATTGAGGTGTATCTTTAGAAGGCATTGTTATACCCCTATAGCTTGGCTGTGCCTTTTACCCATGTCTAAATGACTAATATATAATCTATTTATAATAATTGCCTAAAACTGATAATGAATGACAGCTTAAAAGGAAACAAAAACAATTTATCTTTATATTTTATTCATGTATGTATGTATGTATTTGACAGAGAAAGAGGGAGAGAGAGAAAAAGCAAGAGAATGGGCGCACCAGGGCCTCCAGCCACTGCAAACGAACTCCAGACGTGTGTGCCCCTTGTGCATATGGCTAATGTGAGTCCTGGGGAATAGAACAGGGATCCTTTGGCCTTGCAGGCGAATGCCTTAACCATGCCTCCAGCCCCACAGTTTCTCTTTAAAAGCTAAGGCACTTCACTGAATTCATATCCTGCTGATTTTATGTTTAGACACATTTGCCGGGTTTTTAGTGTGTATCTATTGATGTCCTACTTCTAGGAGTAATAGCTTTATATTGAGTTAGTATCTCATGACGTAACCTACGCTGGCCTGAAACTCACTAGATAGTCTAGGCTAGCCTTGAACATGTGGTGATCCTCCTCTTTTGCCTCCCAAGTGCTAAATTTACCAGCATGTATCAATGTAGGCAGCAATACCAACAGCCCAAATGTGCATAAGTTTTTTTAAAAAAATATTTTATTTATTTGTTTAAGAGAGACAGAGAGAATAAGAGCATGGGTTGCCAGGAGCTCTTGTCACTACCAACAAACTCCAGGCACATGGGCCCCATTGTGCATCTGGCTTTCACATGGCTACTGTGGAACTGAATGGGGGAATAGCAGGCTTTGCAATATAGCAGCTGTAACTACTGAGACATCTACCCAGCTCTAGATTTACATAATTTTATAAATCCCATTTAATATTTTATTTGATACTGACAACCATCTTATCCCCGCTAAAGCATGAGTATTTTTGAATCAAACTACATATTATTTATCTTTGTGAAAACAGTGCCTAGGAGACTATCTGACATTTTAGGCTGACATTCTAACCGTCGAATGGAAAATATTAAGGAAAGGGGGAATGAATGAGTGAGTCAATTTCACTGTCCCATTGGGAAGTATGTCATCACAACAGGATGGCTTTTGAACTCAATTCCAATAACTAAGAAGAACTCGGCTACAGGAATGGTAATTAGGAGAGAAAGCAAGTGAATGCAAAAGATTAAATGTAGTATTTTGACGATTGCAAAAAGAAAAAAAAAAAGAAGAAGTTCCTAGGATCAAATAGCAAAATAACACCATGAGAGAACACTATCAGAATAGAAAAATACAACTTGCCTCCAGAGAGAGACAAAGCATTTGGGCCTCACAAAATTGTCATTAGGGGGCTGGAGGGAGGTCTTAGTGGTTAAAGTGTTTGCCTTCAAAGCCAACGGACCCAGGATTGAGTCCCCAGGACCCATGTTAGCCAGATGCACAAGGGGGCACACTTGTCTGGAATTTGTTTGCAGTGGCCTCTCTCTCTCTCTCTCTCTCCCTTCTTTCTCTGTCAAATAAATAAATAAATAAAACTAAAATATTTTTAAAAATTGACGTTCGGTCAGTAAGTAGGAATCTTGGTCTCACAGAGCACAGAACACCAAAAAGAGAAGACAGAAAGAACTTGCTTAAAGGTGTTTTTCTTTTTCTTTTTTTTTGGTCTGTTTCTACTAATAAACTGTCCTTAACTTGGTAGGTTCTCCCCGTGGTTTATATACCTGGTTTCCCTGCACAGGGTCTTGAAAGTTAAAGTCAGTTGCGTGCACCAGACTGAGGACTGAGCCTTTTTTTAGCTGTCTGCTAGGGTGCTCATTCGCATTTCCTTGAGGCTGCAAGGCTTGCCTGCACATGGCCTGCTCCACAGCAGAAGAATTGTGCTTTCCAAGCAACATGACATCTGGAGGTGCTCCTTGCTTATTCTAAAGGCTGATCTCATCAATTCCTGATCACACAGCCAGTCTACCTTTGACTAGATTTTAATTACATCAACAAAATCTCTTCAGCTCTTTTACTATCACTCATACCCCTAAATGATAATCATATTCCCAAGTCCACCTCACTCAAGGGGAAGAGAGTCTATGGAATATGTGCAGCAGGGTTGAAACTGTGGGAGCAAGGTCTGAATTCTGCCTATGACAGAAAGTGAACAGTTAATACCAAAACAGAAGAAAGCAAAAGTATATAAAAGGAGAAGAAAATGAGGAATGCTCAAATGTTAGAGACACCTATTGATTCCAGAGATTTAATAAGAAAAATGTCAGGCTGGGGGTGAGGAGAGGCGAACAAAAGCTCTGGTGTGAAGACAGCAGAGAAAGAAACTTTATAATTATTCCAAAAATGACGGTGCCTTGCCAAGGGAGAATTAAAGGAAAGAAGTCAGAGAGTGTTTACCTGATGATAACATTGGGAGAACTATGATTATAACATTACTGGGAATATCTCTGAAAGACATGTTGGCAGTAATTCAGCTCTTGAAGATTAAATAGAAGTTTTAAAAGAGGGATAATGGAAGGTGTTTTGAAAGAAATATGGTTCACCTGAAAAAAAAAATTCTCTAAATTGCTGGTTTGATTATACAGAATTATAGTAATAAAAACCATATGAATGCTATTCAGCAATGAAATGACTGCTAGAAAAGACAAGAGTGAATGACTAAAAATGGCACTAGAAATATTGTAAGTTTCAACCCCATGAGAAGAAAGTGACAATGAAATCTACAGCTGAAAGCAGCTAGACAATGTTCAAGTTACAACGCAAGGCCTTACTATTAGTGCAGCTGGCGGGGGCATTCTCCCAGCCTCCTGTGAGATGTCTTCGGGGTCTCTTCCCTAACCAGAGAGTTTGGTGTGCAGATGCTCTACAAGGCTGCCCGAGCTAAGCAACAGGAGGAAGAAGTGAAACGCATAGGTGCTAACTCAGTACTTCAAGCTAAGTATATGACAAGGAAGATAACATTTAATTAAACAGCTCATTTAAATCTGAGAAGATTAAAAGGTAAAAAGTGAATGGAAATAGATAGTTGTGGGGGGCTGGAGAGATGGCTTAGCAGTTAAGGTGCTTGCCTGCGAAGCCTAAGGATGCAGGTTTGATTCTCCAGGTCCCATGTAAGCCAGTTGCACATGGTGGCTCATGTGTCTGGAGTTTGTTTGCAGTGGCTAGAGGCCCTGGTGTGCCCATTCTCTCTCTCTCTCTCTAATAAATAAGCAAACAAATCAGAATGAGAACAAAACTGATACTTAGAATAAGGGAAGGGAAGTAACATTCTTTTTCAGAGGACAACCTTGACTTGAAAAGCCGTTCCCCATGTTACTTAAAGGCAGCAGAGTTCAAGCAGATGGCAAGGAATCAGAATAAACAGAGGACTCTGACTAAGCAACAGCAAGAGCGATTCCCAAGATGTGTGCAATATGGGGCAGGCATACACTTCATTCCCAGGCAAAGTTCTGTTGCTAGGAAACAAATATGATGGAAAACAGAAAACAACCAGAAGCTTGAAGAGTACTGAGGGAGGAAGGGCAGGAGAAAGACCATTGAAAGGACAGTGTCTAAATGAATGCTATGGAATATATATATATACGCACACACACTCACACAATGGAACAAGATAGTGAAAATCAAAAATGGCAAAATTCAAAGTTGAAGAAACTATCTTGTTTTCACGAGGACTTTAGCTTGCAAAGAAAGAGAAATAATCTCAGAAAGGTAGCATTCCAGCCAGGGCAAGTTCTAACCCACATTGTCTTATGCATTCTCCTTGACTCTACTTCTGTCTCTTGGCCATCTAGCCCCTGGGGACTCCTGAGCTCCTGAACACCCTCCAAATCTATGTTTCTTGAGCAATAGCAGAAATAAGCACATAGGATTCTCCTTTATTATGATTGATTTTAACTTGGTTATTATTATTTTTTTCTTGCTATTTGAGGGACCTAGTAAACTAATTCACATAATGATGCTACCTGATAAATCTTAATGGAGTTTCTCCTTAGAAACTGTAATTTTTTGTGTAATCAGAGCAGGATTTCCTTAAGGTGAGATTTTCAGATGACAATAAATAGCAAATTGCTACTTTGGAAGCAGGGCTTTTCCTATTCAAAATTTGTGTTAAAATGAAACACCATATAAAATCTTCATACTAGAATTAAACCCTATATAAAATGACTAGTTATTTTATAAACAAAACTATTCCTCATAATAATGTGAAGCTCTGGGAACAGACAGCCTGGATCCTAAGCTTATCTTTAACTTAGGTGTTGCTTGTTATTAGTAGTGGGCATAAAACAAAGTGGAGGGCTGGAGAGATGGCTTAGTGGTTAAGTGCTTGCCTGTGAAGCCTAAGGACCACGGTTCAAGGCTAGATCCCCCAGGACCCACGTTAGCCAGATGCACAAGGGGCGCATGTGTCTGGAGCTCGTTTGTAGTGGCTGGAAGCCCTGGCACACCCATTCTCTCTATCTGCCTCTTTCTCTCTCTGTCACTCTCAACTAAATAAATAATTTTAAAAAATGAAAAAAAAAACCTGGAAAGCTGATGATATAGTTTCATATTCAATCTCATTTTTGGGGCATACTGAGGAATCTGTTGTGTGTGTAACAATATGCTTTTTCCATTCTTGATATTAGAGACAAAAAGTGATTGCATCATATTTCTTGCCACTTTGCAGCTAAACTTAGCAATCCAGAAAGGAAGAAAATTCTGTTGGCAATTATCACATTTTTATTAATTCTGCTGGTTTTTGTAGAATGGATGATTGAACAAAAGGCCTTGTGTTTTCTATCAGTGAGCTACTGTATACTAATTGTAAAGCACATCTTTTATTTATTCCTCCGTCAAGATGCTTCACAGCCAGGTGCAGTGGTGCATGCCTGTGATCCTAACACTTGGTAGACTGATACAGGAGAATTGCTACAACTTTGAGGACAGCCTGGGCAACAGAGTTAAACTTTTCTCTAAATGAATGAATGAATAAATAAAGCAAGCTGCTTCTTAACTCCGAAGAGAATGATTATAGTTTAATGTGAAGCCTTTCTCTTTGGTAGTGGTATACAAATGATTGGGACATACTGCCATCAGTGAGCATCTTAAAGTTGAGTAACATAATGACAAATTACCAAGAAACGCATGTTAACATGAGTCTTTCAAAGAATAAAGGAGTAAATGAAAGGATGTAGTAATAAACTTTATGGAAGAACTTCTCATGTTTTGTTTTGGTTTGGTTTTTCAAGGTAGGGTCTCACCCTCGCTCAGGCTGTCCTGGAATTCACTATGTAATCTCAGGGTGGCCTTGAACACACAGCAATCCTCCTACCTCTGGCTCTCCAGTTCTGGGATTAAAGGCATGCACAACCACTCCCAGCTGGAGGAATTTCTTTTTTTTCCCCCCAATTTTTATTAACATTTTACATGATTATAAAAAATATCCCATGGTAATACCCTCCCTCCCCCCACTTTCCCCTTTGAAATTCCATTCTCCATCATATCCCATCCCCATCTCAATCAGTCTCTCTTTTATTTTGATGTCGTGATCTTTTCCTCTTCTTATGATGGTCTTGTATAGGTAGTGTCAGGCACTGTGAGGTCATGGATATCCAGGACATTTTATGTCTGGAGGGAGCATATTGTAAGGAGTCCTACCCTTCCTTTGGCTCTTACATTCTTTCCACCACCTCTTCCACATTAGACCCTGAAGGTGTGATCGAGATGTTACTCAGTACTCCAGTCACTTCTTTCCAGCACTGTGATACCTTCTGAGTCGTCCCAAGGTCACTACCATCTGAAAAGAGAAGATTCCCTACCCCAAGTAAGAATAGCATTAATATAAGGGTATGACTATTAAGAGAAGTGCTTACTGGACAGTTTGATAAGCATAGTATATACACTTATCCAGACATCAGCAGATGTTACACCCCTAGGGATCACGACTATCCCTGTTTTAAGTTTTCAGTATCAGGGATGTATTCCCTCCCATGGAGCAGGCCTCCAGTCCAATTGGAGGTCAGTTGGTTTCCACCATGACAGATGTGCCACTATTGCACCCGTTGGTTCATTTGGCCTGGCTGGCCAACTATAACGCTTGCAGTGTCCACTGTTGAGTATCTTCACTGGTGGTATCTCTTTCTCCCATTGAACTACATGTAGAATGGCTTCTTCCAGCTTTCTGTCAGCTGGTCTACATGTAGGAGGTTATCAGCTCAGTTCCAGCAGGATTTCTCAATAGCTTTGCAACCCATGTATGTGGAGTCTTCAGCAATAGGGTCTTACCATATATTCCTTGTGGGAAACCAAAGGCCTTGGCAATGGCCTATCATGCTTTGGGGCAATCAGGGACCTCCCTGGCCAACAACACACTGGAGGTATCCCATCCCTGGCACTGAAAATTTTCTAACAATGATCTATGGCTCCTGAGTGTTCCATTGTCCAAAACTGGAGGATTCATTTATTTGTACCCTCTTAGATTTTGATTAGCCCTCCCTCCACCTTTCCTTTGCTCAGTCTCTTCCCCTGACCTCACTTTGGCCCTTTTTACCCCCATTAATCTATTCTTCTACGTACATATATACAACATCAACCTAATAAGTACCCTCCTCCCTTCCTTTCTCTTCCTTTTATATCTCCTTTTTAACTTACTGGCCTCTGCTACTGAGTTTTTTCCTTTTCACACAGAAGTCTAATCATCTGTAGCTAGGATCTACATATGAGAGAGAACATGTGGCGCTTGGCTTTCTGGGCCTGGGTTATGGAGGAATTTCTTAAAGGAGAGTATTGATGAATGTTCTGCCAAACAGGAGGGGTAAAAGGAGAGGTCTCCTGATCATGGGAAGCAACAAAAATATTTTTGCATTTTAAGCTTAAAATGATTAAGTAATCCATTGTGTTGATTTATATAGTAGTTTCGGGAAATGGTATGAGAAGAAACTGGAAAGCTAAGGTGTGATGGGTTAGTAAAATCCTTTAAATGATTTTTACGGGAGATGCCTATGAGTTGGGATGATTCCACTTGTTTGTTTTGGTTCTTCATGTCCTAGTGATAGTTTGCCTGCATTAATTTTCATGACTAGCTGGCAGTTTTAACTAGCTTTCAGGAGGCTTGTGCGAGCATTGGGTGCACTTAAGGTTAAGTCATCTTGTAAGGTATTGATTTGCTTTTTATCTGTGTGTGGCTTTCAACTCTCCACAAACAAAAACAAGGCACAAAGGTGGGAAAGCACAGAGAATTTAAGAGATGGATTCTATCATGGCGGGATTTAAAAGTCCTCCTTTCTTTTTTTGTTCTTGGAGTTATCCTCCCACTAACTGATTTTGCTGCCGTTGGATTTCCATTCTTTTTTTGAAGCCTTCTGTGCGAGCGCCTTCTCGTTCATCAATGCTTGTGAACACCTCTGAAGGATGCACATTTGATAATGATTAGTGCATTATGCTATTTTATTTTATTTAACTCAGAAACCATAGACTATTAAACTTATAACCCCTGGCTGACTTGGCTTATAAAGCTACTTCTGGGTTACCACTCTGTTAGCCGAGATCACTTCTTTGCCCAACAACTGTAAGATGTGCTTGGTTGGTGTTAGGCTACCATGGTCCTGTGAGCTACCTATCAGCATATCCTAGTGCCTGTGGACCAAAGCCTGGGTGACAGAGAGCAGAGACAGCTTGTGAATTGGGGAGGTTAGCCATTGGGTACTATAAGAAGAGACCCACTTAACAGAGCTCAAAGGCTCTAAGGACTGTGAACATGTATTCATTCCATAATGTATCTGTTCTCTGCCACTTATTTACAAGGAACCAGTGCTTGTACCTACCTTTTCTTCTAAATTCAGGATTTTGGTGGTTTGGAACTCAAAACCATTTTTTCTTGAACTGACGTCCTATTAGGCATAGTTATAGGGGATGGCAGGGGGACTGCAAAGAAGAGGGAGAACAAATGTCGACTTCCTGCTGCCCTCACTCTTGTCTCTGTCATATGAGCAGATCTTCTTCTCCCAGCGATAGAAGGGCTCTTCCCACAGCAGCAGGTGAATGTGGGAGGTCTGGCCTCCAGTCCTGTGAGTCTCCTCTAAACCTCTGTGGTCTATATTACTTCCATTTTCTTTCTCTTTATTTTTTTTTAAGAGTGTTTGTTATTCCTGAAAAGAGGTTTTTGCTTGTTTTCCCCATCAATTACCTACTGAATAATTTTTTTGATCTGATTAAGTATATTTGATAACTGAACATCTATATTAAATGCTATTTAATTTGCTGCTGTGCTTTCTGTCACTCGCCTGGATTCTGATGCAGCGTCAGGGACGGATATCTCGTACTGGTATCTTGACATGCAGACTTGGTTGTTTTCCATCAAAACTAGGACTTGTCTTTTTATCAGGAACATGATTAAGTAGGTTAATAGAAAACTCCATGCAAGGCCCTTTCATGCTACTGATTGGTCTTATAGCAAGGCAGCTGCCTGGACATTTCACTCTAGGTCCTTCCCAATCTAGTTTGCTTCACTCCTGCCACAGAGAGCTTGTTCTGGCATTCTTACATCACCTATATGTTCTGAGAAATCGCTCAGAATAAGACTATTTTAATACCTTAATACCTCAGTTGCACGCTAGATTTATTATTCCATTTCAATTTTTGTTCATTAACTTGGATACACTTGTCAAGAGTTAGCATAAAATGTTAGTCATGAAAATTATAGCTCAACGGAAAAAAACACTGATATTAACAAATAATATTAGACATAACAAATTGCTTTCAAATAAACATCGCATGTAATGAATCATCCATTTTAAATCAGAAGTAAAAGTGATGTGAGACATTGAAATATGTGTTCTGAATTTCATTAGTTTATCTATTATTGTTGATATCTTGTAATACAGGCCTGATATGTCCTAGATCTTGTTCTGAACTCTGGAAAACATTTTATTTATTTTTTTTATTTTCATACATGTATAATATATTTTGATCTGGTTCTCCTCACTCACTCTCTTATCTCCCCTCTATCAGAAAAGAAGTTTCTTCTTTCACACTAATCCCCATCTTACTTTCATGGCTTTTCTTTGGCCCACTGAGTTAACCTGAGCTTGCCTGCATGATCATGGGTAGAAGGTTGTTTACTACGGAATGAGAAAATTGCTAGTAGCTACACCACTGATGAACCTGACTCCCATCTCCCAGTGACCATTAGCTGCCACTAGCTATTCTGGGAAATCTGGTGTGTGTGTGTGTGTGTGTGTGTGGAGGGGTCTCATGTGTTCTCTCTCTGATTGGGAAGTACTGATGGGCTCCATCCTTTCCTGGAAACAACAGCTGCTGTGAGTTCCTGCCACTTCATTTATTCTTTTTATTCACAGCCTTGAGGAATTGAAAGAAAATTTAAAGACAGTCTCCTAAACATGAACCATTCAAGTAAAACAAGTGTGACTATGGAAAAGTAGAAATGTAAAGGGACACCAACACAACCCAAGAGCAATGCAGGCACAAACGCCTCAGTTCACCTGCACAGGACCATCTATCTCCCAGAAGACCAGTACGAAGACCCACGCACAATATCCTTAAGCTTTTGTTTAAAAGAGAAAAATGGGTGAAGAGAGAGAACATGACACAAAACATACAGCCACATAAAATAATGTATTGACTTTATTTTTTTATTTATATTTATTTATTTGAGAGTGACAGACAGAGAAACAGGCAGATAGAGAGGGAGAGAGAATGGACACGCCAGGACCTCCAGCCACTGCAAACGAACTCCAGACGCATGTGCCCCCTTGTGCATCTGTCTAACGTGGGTTCTGGGGAGTCGAGCCTCGAACTGGGGTCCTTAGGCTTCACAGGCAAGCACTTAACCACTAAGCCATCTCTCCAGCCCAACTTATTGACTATGATGTGTTGTGAAAACTCAGGCTCTGAGAAGATAGAGTGGGTCACAAGGAGTCTGTAAGAAGATATAAGGAAAAGGCCTTTGAAAAGACAATATGTGTAAAGATATAAAGAAATGCAGGCCGGGTGTGGTGGTGCAAGCCTTTAATCCCAGCACTCGGGAGGCAGAGGTAGGAGGATCACCAAGAGTTCGAGGCCACCCTGAGACTCCATGGCGAATTCCAGGTCAGCCTGAGCCAGAGTGAGACCCTACCTCAAAAAAAAAAAAAAAGAAAAGAAAAGAAAAGAAAAGAAATGCAGAGTGGGGATGAAGTGCTGTTTGTGTGATAGTGGTAAAAGTTAAGGCTGGAGAAGGAAGCCAGGCAAGGACCCCAAAAGAGCTTTGCATAATCTTACTTTAATGATTTATTCTTAGATAATAGGGACTAAATGAAGAACGCCAGGAGATTGCTGTGAGGAGAACTGCATCCTGGGTCAACATTGCTGTTAGAGCCTGGCGCCTATTAAAATGGCAGACTCAAGGGATAATGGCACCAATTAGGGTAGAGTCTTAATATGCTCTTGGGAAATAAACATCTGTCCCACTTAAAAGCTTTCCTCCTTCACTTCTCTTCATTTACTTCCTTGATTGGTCTGAAATAAACAAGCTGGAGCATTTTTGGACTTTGGGATGCAGGGGGTCTAGACACGTTTTTGCATGTGTACTACTTACCATGAATGCTAGCCACACGATGTCAATCAATGGAGCTATTGATTAATAATAAGTGAGGCCGTCGGAATAACTCAGAAGCAGGGGAAATAATGTAATTGTCATGGTTTAGGGAGCTACATAACAAGTATCAGAAGTGGCGTGGCTATGGAGTGTGAGACTAGGCTAATCAGAGCATTTCTGAGCAAACTGGGCAGTTAGAAAAGTAGAGATGCCACACAGAGATTAAAAGTACAGGTACTGAGGAGCTGGTCTCCTCGCCTTCAATAATCAAAACTTGTTTGTCAACTTATCCAAGCATAGACCCTCATCCAATGGTGAGGCACCTGTTTCTGGAATAAAGCCATGGCCGTTTCCTGATTTGTCCAGGCACAAAGGCAACAAACCCCTTCCTGTATTTTTCAAGTGAGCTAACTTTGCTTCATAAAATGTTGGTGTCTAAATGTTTATTTATCAAGCTGTCATTGACTTTCTGATTTAAAAATTATCTAACATGCTATTTATCTACTTTATCTTCTCTTTTATTATTTGAGCTATCTACCATCTCTTCTAAGATTTCTACTGACTAACCAATGGTTTCAAAATTTTCCTTCTCATGAGTATCCTTTCCACTCTGTTTTTAAGGAAAATTTCTTAGCGAGCACTTTACAAATCCACTGCAGAGTGTTTTCTGGGCTCTGAAAGGTTGGTGTTATCTATGAGATAAGAAGTGAAGATTAGACAGTCATGGTGGCACAACGCCTTTAATTCCTGCACTCGGGAGACAGAGGTAGGAGGATCACCGTGAGTTCAAGGCCACCCTGAGACTACATAGTGAAATCCAGGTCAGCCTGAGCTAGAGTGTGATCTTACCTTGAAAAATGAAATAAACAAATAAACAAATGAATAAAATTAAAAAATAATAAAAAGAAGTGAAAATTAAACCACAGAGAAGCCCAATCTTCATCTGCCACATCTGATTTGGAGGGAGCACAAACTTGAAGGTCAAATGTTTCATTATAAAAATGAAACCATTTATTGACATAGAAATGTAATTGAAATAGCTATGCTTCTTGGATAAAGTTGGACAAAATAAACTATGTTAAAGAAACTTAAGTATTGTCAACTCAAAGCTACTAAAGGAGAAATGTTTTAAGTAGAAGCCTAAGAATAGATTATATGTCTTATTAATTTTTTCAACTTTGTGTTTTAAAAATAATTTCAGCATTATCAGTGACCAGCTCAAACTTCAGCTACAAAACATAACAGAGACTAACTCTTACAAGCATAAGTATGATTTTTTTTTTCTTATATGAATGGCAAACATACCCATTTGCAATCTCCTAACCCCAAACACAATTTTCTGAATAACCTTGTTGATTTTTGTCTTCTGACTAGCCAGATCAGAGCTATTAATCTCTCTGAATGTTCCTTTGCCTCATCAGTTTTCTCTAAGGTTTTGTTGATGTTTTGATTGACTCCCATCACTTGGTTGATATCCCTCTTTATAGATCTTCTTTGATGACTATCAGTTTCAGAGGTGGCTCAAGTTTTCAAGTGCTTGATTTTCAAAGAAAAAAAAAAATCCAACCTAAATCCTGGTGTGGTGGTGCACGCCTTTAATCACAGCACTTGGGAGGCAGAGGTACTAGGATCGCAGTGAGTTTGAGGCCACCCGGAGGTTACATAGTGAATTCCAGGTCAGCCTGGGCTAGAGTGAGACCCTACCTTGAAATAAAAAAAGAAAAAGAAAAAAAAAAAAAAAAAAAAAAGCCAACCTAACTCATTTAACAGCATTCATTTTCAACATCATAAATTGTTTATAACCATAAATACACTTACAGCATATTAATGGAAATCCTTTATTCTGTAGCACTCTGCAATTTACAGCATTTTCCTCCAGAACACAAATCTGTATTTTTCTAGCCAGTTAAGAAATGTAGGGGAGAGCACTACACTAGAAAAGTTGGCCCAGAAAAAAAATCTTTGCCAGCTATATATCTGATAGAGGGTTAATATCTAGGATATACAAAGAATTCAAAAAGTTAAATAATAAGAAATCAAACAAGCCAATAAAAAATGGGTTATGGAGCTAAATAGAGAGTTCTCAAAGGAAGAAATACGAATGACATATAAGCATCTAAAAAATGTTCTACGTCACTAGTCATCAGGAAAATGCAGATTAAAACTACATTGAGATTCCATCTCACTCCTGTCAGATTGGCTACCATCATGAAAACAAATAATCATAAATGTTGGCAGGGATGTGGAAAAAGAGGAACCCTCCTACACTGCTGATGGGAATGCAATCTGGTCCAGCCATTGTGGAAAACAGTGTGGAGGTTCCTAAAACAGCTAGAGATTGATCTACCAGATGACCTAGCTATAGCACTACTAGGCATATATCCTAAGGATTTATCTCATTTCCTTAGAAGTATGTGCTCAACCATGTTTATGGCTGCTCAATTTATAATAGCTGGGAAATGGAACCAGCCTAGATGTCCCTCAACTGAGGAGTGGATAATGAAGATATGGCACATTTATACAATGGAGTTCTACTCAGTGGTAAAGAAAAATGAAGTTAAGAAATTTGCAGAAAAATGGATGTTCTGGAAAGGATTATACTAAGTGAGGTAACCCAGGCCCAGAAAGCCAAGCACCACATGTTCTCCCTCATATGTGGATCCTAGGTACAGATGATTGGGCTTCTGCGTGAGAAGGAAAAAACTCAGTAGCACAGACCAATAAGTTAAAAAGGAGATATAAAGGGAAGAGAAAGGAAGGGAGGAGGGTACTTAATAGGTTGGTATTGTATATATGTAAGTAGAATGATTGAGATGAGGAGGAGATATGATGGAGAATGGAATTTCAAAGGGGAAAGTGGAGGGGGAGGGTATTACCATGGAGTATTTTTTATAATAACGGAAAATGTTAATAAAACTTGAGAAAAAAAAGAAAAGAAAAGAAAAGTTGGCCTAGGAAGCAATTTCAAAGAAAATTATAAACATGTGGGCATAGAGCACGGGAATATGGACCCAAGCTTAGCTGAGCACAATCTATCATCCCACAGATTAGCCCCTATCAAAGCATACGGGTGATAAAAAGACAGCTGCAACCAGCTGCCA
The DNA here is from genome assembly GCF_020740685.1 of Jaculus jaculus. Classification (NCBI taxonomy): domain Eukaryota; kingdom Metazoa; phylum Chordata; class Mammalia; order Rodentia; family Dipodidae; genus Jaculus; species Jaculus jaculus. The sequence continues at coordinate 43,661,350 of NC_059119.1, read as the reverse complement.
TGAAGGTTTATAGGTTACAGTGCTATCCATGTTGGAGTATGAAGTGCTTACCTTAAGGGAAACCAAACAAGTTAATTAGCCTGTCAAATGTGTCCTCTCATACTGCAGAAAAATATAATACATTCTTGCTAAACAGAATCTCTCTTTTTTCCTGTTTCTTTTGCGGGAATTGCAATGGTGGTATTGCATACTCCATATTGGAGTGCCTACTCCTGACAGTTACAAGGGAGGGTAAGAACAAATTTTCAGTTGTAAATAAATTGTTTAATCTTAACTTTCTATATGTTTTAGTTTTAAATAACAACTACAAACCAAACAACTTTTTCATTGTCAATTAAAATTGGACACTGAACACTAGGGTAGTAAATCTTGTTTTGTATTTAAAAAATTAATAACATCAAATAAGAAAAGGAACCTTTTTGCACTGTTGGCAGGAATGTAAATTAGTACAGCCATACAGAAAAAAGCATGAAAGTTTCTTTAAAATATTTTTTTAGAAATAGAACTACCAGCCAGGCATGGTGACACATGCCTTTAAGCCCAGCACTTGGGAGGCAGAGGTAGGAGGATCACCATGAGTTCATGGCCACCCTAAAGATTACACAGTGAATTCCAGGTCAGCCTGGGCTAGAGTAAGACCCTACCTCAAACTAACTAACTAACTAAATAAATAAATAAATAAATAAAATAGAACTACCATATAACCCAGTAATTCCAATTTGGGGTCTCTATGCAAAAGAAGGGTTTCACTTGGGAGGCATAGGTAGGTGGATCGCCATGAGCTTGAGGCTACCCCATGGTACTGAAGACCCTCCACAGTGGGGTTATTGGTATCCACTGTGGGGTCCTCAGTCAGCCTGGGGGTGGGGCTATATCTCCAGCTAATCTTACCCTGGCTCTCATAATCTTTCTGCACCTCCTCCTAAAATGTTCTCTGAACCCTGGGCTGGGGCAGGGAGAGGTGTTAAAAATTTGACTTAGCATTGGGTTTTCTGTAGGCTCTGGAGCCTGTGGTCAGACTAGAAGTCAGAGCAATATTTGTGTCGCTCCTTCTGCCTCAATGTCTCCTGGGCCCCCACAGGTGAAGTGGAGGTGACTATCTATCTTGTGGTAGGCTGTCAACTATATTTCCTTGTTTTGTGCTTCAAACACAAGTGAGATCAGCTTGGGCTAAAAGGGGGTGAGCATAGTTATTGAGGAACTCTTGGAAGAATATGCCCATTATTCTTAGCCAAAGAGTAGTAGAAGTTCTCTCTGGGGGTGGGGTGGGGGGAGGTTCTGTGAGTTTCCTTTCCATGGGATTCTGGCTTGGTTGCTAGTATCAGATATGAGTTCTCTCCCACTAAGCAGGTCTCATGTACAAAATAGCAGTTGGTTACCCACATAGGCTGTGTGCCACTATTGTGCAGGTGTGTACTTCTGGCTCAGTGGTTGTTTTCGTAGCTTGCAGGATCTCCTGCTTATTTGTAATGGTGGCATCTATTGTCTTTCATCAGCACCCATAACACTTTCCAGGCTAGCCTGGAAGGAACTGGCATCCCTCTCAGTTCTTGCTGCACTGCGACTGCGATACTTTTTAGCTCTGGCAGATAGCCAAGTTCTTTGGCAGTGGCTGACATTGTCTTGAGGAACTCAAGGGTCTCCCTGAATAACAGCTTACTGCGGATGGTAACCCAATTCGGGCTCTTGGATGTAGCAGCCAGAGCCCCTGGTTTTAGGGTTAAGCTTTATTGACTTTCTACAGGATGCTTCTGTCCAGATTGCCCCACCCCCTTGTTGAGAATATAGAATTCCATCCATGAGGAAGGTTTCTATGGTAGTGATAGATGTTGCCATTAGTTTTGTGTAATTATCCTCCTGCCTCCCCCCACCTCTCCAAGATTCTGTTCCCTCCTGTATTCATTCATTCTTTATTTTTACTTTCTTTTTTTCTGCCCCTCAACTTACTTGTCAGGTGGTCCCCTCCTCCCCTCTGTTCCAGTTCCTAGCTATTGTGAATAGAGCAGCAATGAATATGGTTGAGGAAGTGTCTCTGTCACAAATAGTAGTCATTAACACATACACCCAAAAGAGTTAGAGCTGGATCTAATGATAGGTCAATTTTCAGGTTTTTGAGGAGTCTTCATGCTGACCTCCACAGTGGCTGTACAAGTCTGCACTCCCGCCAGCGGGGGATGAGGGTTCCTCTCTCCCCCACCGGTACTTGTTATTTGATTTTGCTTGTTGATTGCCATTCTGACTAGAATGAGATAGAATCTCAACATCATTTTTATTTGCATTTACCTGATACCTAAAAATGTTGAACATTTTTTTTTAAGTGTTAATGACCATTTTGTATGTCATAATTTGGGAACCCTCTGTTCACTTCCCTGCCCCCTCTTTTTTGTGAGTGGGTTGCTTGATTTTTTTGTTGTTGTTGTGAGTTTTTATTTTTAGCTCTGTGTAGATCCTAGATATTAAACCTCTGTTGGTTGTATAGCTGGCGAAGATTGTCTCCCATTCAGTAGGTTGGATAGTGATGCTGTTTGTGGTTTGCTTAAGTGTACACTAGCTTTTAAGTTTCACAAGGTCCTAATGGTTGAGGTCATCTATTTCCCTTAGCTCCCGTGGGAAAGCCTTTCAGACTTTCAGAAAGAATATCAGAAAGTCTTTCCCTCTGCCTATATTTTGGACTGTTCTCCCTCTCTTTTTCTTCTAGATGTCTTAAAGTTTATGTTTTCATATTGGGGTCCTGGATCCATTTGGGGTTGATTTTTTGTACAGAATGAGAGAAGTGGGTCTAAATTTATTCTTCTTTGCTATACCCAAGTACTGCATCAACCCTACTGTCTATCCATGAATGGATGGATGAGTAAAATGTAGCATATCTCCACAGTGGGATACTGTGAAGTCTTCAATGAGGTAAAATTTTTGCCACCTATGAAGATAGGGATAATAAGATGTTCTGAAAACATGGCAAGGGAGGTGATACATGTACAAAAATACAAAAAGAGCATGCACCATCTATATGCAATCTAAAAAAAACTCAAACAAAGAAGCAGATGACAGAATGGTGGTGTGGGAGTCTGGGGACCAGGCGCAGTGAGGAGGGGTCAGCTAAAGGGTACAGTTTTAGTTTACAGGTTGAGAAACTTCCGGTACTCTATTTTATAGCATATATCTAATAGTAATAGCTAATAGTAATATCTTTTATACTTTCAGATCCTGACAGAAATGATGTTTAAATGTTTTTAACCCCAAAAAGCTAGGTATGTCAAGCAAAGCATATATTCATTTCTTTGACTTGATTATTTTACTATATGTTCACATCTCAAATTATTTTGTTATGTACACAATCAATAAAGCTAAGTACCATTTCAAAAGTAATTAACCTTATTGATATAATATCATATCAATTGCTTGTATCAATTAATTATAATCTGCACAGTGGTTCTTGACTTATAGCAGTTTTTGAATAATACTGAAGAAAATATTTTAAATATACCTGAAAAATATTTTAACTTTTCAAACTTTTTTGTTCAATGTACAAGATTTGTGAAACATGATAAATTTATATACTTTGAACATATACTATTATTTTTTAACAACATTGATCATGTATTTAGTAATGTAAATTCTATTGCTATATATTTGATATCAATCCAAATCTGCTTTTAATTAAGTTTTCTTGCCATTGTATGTTCTTTCTCTTCTCATCTACATACAAATGTGCACTCACACATAACATTTTTTATAACACTCATACCACATTTATTTTATTTTTACTTTTATTTTATTTTGGTTTTCCGAGGTAGGGTCTCACTCTAGTCCAGCCTGACCTGAAATTCACTATGTACTCTCAGGGTGGCCTCAAACTCTTGGTGATTCTCCTACCTCTGCCTCCTGAGGGCTGGGATTAATGGTGTGCACCACCACGCCCAGCTTCTTTATATTTTTTTTAAGGTATGGATTCACTTGAGCCCAGACTAATCTGGAACTTACTCTATAGTCCCAGGCTGACCTAGAACTCATAGCATTCTTCCTACCTCTGCCTCCCAATTGCTGGGATCAAAGGTGTGTGCCATCAAGTTTTGTTATACTACAAATGATGTGAAAATCTTGACTACTGTAGCAAAATTAATTACTTTGCTAAGAGGAAAATTTTTTAAAAGTGAAGTTTAGTAAAATAAATATGCATTGGTTTTATCTCTCCTTTTAACTTTTACTTGTCTTTGTATTGCCAGCAAAATCAAAACATACATAGGACAATGATAAATAAGTTCAGCCACTTTTAATATTTTAGCATCTAATCCTAACTAAGTAATTAGAAGCATGATTTTTACCATCTCACAAAAAGAAAACCCTGTATGGACAGTGGAGGTGGCTCATTGGGTAAAAGCACTTGCTCAAGCAGGAGGTCTTGATTTAAATCTCCAGAGCCCAGTAAAGAAGCCAGGTACTGCCAGGCATGGTGGCACACGCCTTTAATCCCAGCGCTCAGGAGGCAGAGTTAGGAGAATCACTGTGAGTTCGAGGCTACCCTGAGACTACAGAGTGAATTCCAGGTCAGCCTGGGCTAGAGTGAAACTCCACCTTGTAAAAAGAAGGAGGAGGAAGAGGAGGAGGAAGAGGAGGAGGAGAAAAGGAGGAAGAAGAAAGAAGAAGAGAAGGAAAAGAAGGAGAAGAGGAAACCAGGTACACTCTGCATGACTGTAACCCGGTGGCTGAGGTAGGCAGAAGCAAGAGAATTGCTGGGCATTGTGCTGGGGTTTTTCAGCCAATCTCATCAAAAACATGGGGAAATCCAGGGTCATGAAGAGACTGTGTCTTAAAGATATAAATCTTAAGAGCACTAGAGGAAAACTTCCTACATCTCCCGTGTATTTGCACATGGGGTATGGGCACACATGTCTGCACACACACACATGCACACACTGCCCACATTACAGTGTGCTACACACACATGGGTCCCGTGACAGTGTGATGGGGTCCCTCATTCACAAGACTTTGGAGCCCAATGTTCAAAGGATGGGGTGTCAGAGCTGGAGGAGCTTCTGAGGACATCCGCATAACCTTGAGAACGCAGAGGTTGAGTGGCATGCTGGTTCTAAGAAGAGAGAAGCAAGCCCCCTTGCCCACAGTGCATGGTAAACGTGCCAGTAAATTCCAAGGACAGACTTGAGTTGTTGGAGTCTCAGAATACTATTAACTATAGAAGCAGTAGCTGTGGAAGAGAAAGAGAAGAAAGAAACAGAGGAAGAGAGGGAAAAGAAAGGATATAATCACCTGAAACCAATCAAAGATCTTCACAATCTTTAACATAGTCTTATCCCTGCAACTAAAACAAAAAAGGATCTCCCAGAACCCTCACTGACACTGAGTTCATGTCCATAGTAGAGCAATGATTTACCTTCATTAACTTCTGCATGCTTCCAACTTATTTTTTTTTTTTTTTTAGTTATTTTATTTTATTTGAGAGAATGAGAGAATGGGCACTCCAGGGCCTCCAGCCACTGCAAATGAACTCCAGACGCATGTGCCACCTTGTGCATCTGGTTTTTGTGGGTACTGGGGAATCAATCCTGAGTCCTCAGGCTTCACAGGCAAATGCCTTAACCACTAAGCCATCTCTCCAGTCCCCAATTTAATTTTTCAGTACAACATAGAATAAGACATGTAGTTCTGGCAAATGGAGTCCTTTTGGTTAAAAACAATACATGTGACACATATGTCAATTGATTTGAAACTGTCCTTTAGAGCATCTGAAATAATGTTCTTTCTGTGTTTAAGATCTTTGCTTTTACATTAGGTTTTTGTGTAATTACTATAAGAAATTATATCTTCTATTTCCTTAATTGTGTCAAATGGAGATGACTTCTTTAACTAAACCATGAGAAGGTAAATGCCAAGTGGATGCAAATGGGGAGAATATAAGTAAGATGAGGAAAAACAGGTGAGCCATGAACTGCAGCTTTAAAGGAATGCAGGGTCCTAGCTACCTGTCTGTTTTGATTTGTTGTGACTCAAGAAAGAGCCTTTCATAAACAAACCCTGCCCTTCTTGCTTAACAACATTGTAAACTCTTTTAATAATAAATAAATTCTAGCCACAAATGAAAATATACTAAGACAATTATATTAAGTTCTTACCAGAAAACTATTATAGCCTCTTATTTGATTTAAAGCTCGGTGACTTAGGACCTGCATTGGATCTTAAATTTCTGATTCAACTCTACCTCTCTTGCAATTTTTCTATCCCTTAGACCAATAACCATCATGTATGCAGTCACCAGCATCCCCAAAGGAAGCCTGCTCCTTTCGTTAATGGTTTTTATTATTCTGAAAGTCCCCCTCCATGAGGAACATACAGTCAGCTCCTGTAGGCTTCACAACATAACTGTCCTTCTGTGTTCCTGTAGCTCTCTCTGACTCTCCAGCCACAGATTATTTTTTTTTCTTGGTCTGCAATTCCCTGACACTTTTATACAATTCTTTCTTGCAGCGTTTATGTTGAATTTTTAACTGTTTATGGATTTCCCTTTCCCACCAGCCAGTGAGTTCCTGAGGGATAGTCAAGGACACTTTTTATTCATTTTTATGTGCCCAGTAACTGGTTGAGCCCCTGACATGTGTAGACTCAATAAATGTTGGTGAAATCAAATAGACTCTTCGGGGGGCAGGGGTGCATATTGGCTTAAAATCACACCCAAATCACATTACTAATATAAGTCTTTCCTGAGGGCAGATGTTATTTATTTTTATTTTTAGGGAAGTGTGTAGAAAAATGCTTGAAGGTATTAAAGTGAAGAATAATATGAAAGACAATTTATGGCATTTCCTCTCAATAGATATTGCTAGTTTTAGAGACTAATCACCTGGTGCAGAGAAAAACATTTTATTTATTTCACTGTTGGTATAGTATTTGGCCAGTAGAGGGAGAAAATACAATGCAAAATACAAGGAGTGAGACTTAGCACTCTCCACTGTGGCTCATGTGATTTCTTTATTTTTAAATTTCAGAACAGAATATTTATGAGTGGATGCAAAATTATATATACAGTTATACAAATCATCATTACCAAGCCCCCAGATTTTGAAGTCAGACCCTTATTTTTATTTAGGTTGAAAGAACTCAGCAGTGTATTGTCTTTGAGAGTCGGTAAGCTCTCATCTAAAATTAAAGGGAAATTATGCCTTTCAGAGAGTGCTGCAATTTCCACAGGTTCCCTCCTCTCCTCACTGCACACCAATGAACTGAACTAGAATGCGTAGGCCCTAGGTGTGGCTGCATGGATTGGGAGCAGTTAGCCAAACATTTGATTGTGTCATAGAGAACTACTTCCCCTTTGCCCAATACTGACTGAAGGTGGTAAGTTGGCAGGACACATTTTAGGTTGTATAAAGTAATTTGTGTGTATGTGTGTTTGTGACCTACTAAGTTCATACTTTATCTAGGGGCTGGAGAGTTGGTTTAGTGGTTAAGGTGCCTGCCTGCAAAGCCAAAGGACCCAGGTTCAATTCCCTAGGTCCCATGTAAACCAGATAGATGCACAAGGTGGCGCATGGAGTTCGTTTGCAATGGCTGAAGGCCCTGGCGTGCCCACTCTCTCTCTTTCTCCCTCTGTATCTCTCTATCTGCCTCTCCCTCAAATAAATATATAAAAATAAAAATATTTATAAAATGTTTAAAGCATATTAAATAAATTCATAAATGCAAAATGCATTACTAGCAAAAGAGGTGAGTTGAGGTTGCTTACATTTAAACTGGACTCTTTCCTCAACATCTACAATATAAATCACATTTCATTAACACATGTCAAATCAAGTTAGATCTTTGAGGCAATGGGATGCATAAAGGTTTATGCATTCTTTGCAAAAGCTCTCTTTAGGTAAGTTAACTTATAACAAAAAAAAAAATCTGAGAAAATAGCAGCAATAGACATATATTGTGATAAATGCAATGTCAGTGAGACCTCTCCTTCTTTTTTCTGTTGTTTGTTTGCTCACTTGTTTTGAGAAGGTCTCACGATGTAGCTTTGGTTGGCCTCAAATTTGGCATAATCTTTCTTCTGCCTCCCCAGTGCCGACAGCACAGAGCACACTTTGACCCAGCCTCTTGTTCTTACGCTGTGTCTATTCTTTCATTTCATTTGCTTACCATGTTTATTCCAGTCTTGCCTTCCCTCCTCAAACCCTGTTCCATACTGTATCTAAGTAATTTCAGTTCCTTTTCGAAGTTCTGATAATTGTAAATTTTTAAATTGTAGAATTTGTTACATTTTAATCAGTAATACAAAGACATCCTGGGTACCCATCATGTAATTTCTCCCCATGGTAGCTTCTGGAAAAACTATAGTATGATATCCCTACCAGTATAAGGCACTGACAAAGTCAAGGTACGAAACATTTCCATCATCACAGGTCTCCTTTATAGAATAGCCACACCTTGCCTCACTTGCTCTTCTGGCATTCCTAATCTAAGCTCTGTTTCTATAGTTATGCCATTCAAGAATATTATGCAGTGTTGCAGTTACTTTCTCGTTGCTGGACAAACACCCAGTCCAAACAGCTTACTGGAGAAACTGGTTTAGTTTAGACTTACAGAATCCAGGGGAAGCACCTGGCTCACTTCCATAAATCATAGATGAGAGACTCCAGCAAACAGCTCGCAGGGATACCTGGGGCTCACAATGCTCTGAACACACCTTAGGGCTGGACTGAGATCCACACTCAACAAAGCCTCCTCCAGCAGGCTTCTGGAGAACCAAGTTGCAGATTCAATCAAAAATACCTCAGGCTATGGGGGATATACATTCAAACCACCACATACAGGGGCTGGAGAAATGGCTTGGTCATTCAAACCTCCTTCTTTATAAAGCCAGTTGTCCATAATTAGATTTCCCAGCATCCACATAAACCCAGATACAAAAAGCAGTTAGTTCAAGCATTTAACATTCATTTGCAGCAGTATTGACCTTGGTTAGCGTGCATGTGGCTACCAAAACATAAGTAATAATAATATAAATAAATAAATAAATATTTTTAAGAGAATGTTCTGGGATTTGAATAGCCCTCTACGTAATCTTCTGAGGTTGCATTTTAAAAATGTATTTGTGTGTGCACGTGTGTGTATGTGTGTGTGTGTGTACAACAGAGTCACTTGGTACTACAAATAAATGCCAGACACACATAGCCAGTTTTTAAATGGGTGCTGAGGAATTGAACCCAAGCCAGCAGGTTTTGCAGGGAAGTGCCTTCAAAATCTGATAGCTGGGAGCGTTGGCACATGCTTTTAGTCCCAGCAGTCTGGAGGCTGACGTAGGAGGATCACCGTGAGTTCAAGGCCAGCCTGGGCTACAGAGTGAGTACCAAGTCAGCCCAAGCTCGAATGAGACCCTTCCCCAACAGAAAATAATAACACAAAAGAAGAAGTTATCCATGTCTCCCAGAACCCTGCCTCCTTTTCATATTTGAAATATTCACTGAAAAGTCACCTCGCCGCCTGGATGTATCACTAATATTTTCTTCTTATTGTCAAACAGTATTCCAAATTGTGATGGTTCTGATTTACCTATTTACTTATTGAAAGGAAGTCGAGGTTGTTTGTTTTCAGCCATTATGAATAAGCTTCCATAAGAATGATGTACAAATTTTGGTGTGAATCCGTTTTCATTTCTCTGGAATAAATGTCTAAAAGCACAAGTGTTGTGTCATATGGTAGATGTTTGCTTAGTTTTAGAGAAAATGTCAAACATTTCCAGAAGAGCTGCACCATTTCACAGTACTACAACAATGAGTGGTCCACATTCGCTGCATCCTTACCAACATTTGGTGTTGCTGCTGGTTTTCGTTTTAGCCTTTCTACTGTCTCTCTGTGGCTTGAAATTGTACTTCTTCAATGGCTCGACCCATTGAACATCTATTCACACACTTACGGCCATCTGAATTTCCTCGCCCACAAACTAGCTTTTCATTTGTTTTGCTTATTTTACAATAGCTTCTCATTTTTTATTGAATTTTGAGTTCATTATGTACTCCACATACCAATCCTTTGTTGGATATAAGGACTGCAAGTCCTTTTCCCTCTCCCAGGCTAGTTTTCATTTTTTTAAACAAGATATTTTACAGAACAATCTCTAAAACTTTTATAACGTGTCTAACTTATTAATTTTCCTTTATATACAATATGTTTATGGTGAGAAATCTGGAAACTGCCTTAAAAATTACAAAGATTTTTCTCATGTTTTTCCAATAATTTCATAGTTTTATGTTTTTCATTTAAGTGTATGATCCATTCTGAGTTAATTTTTGAATTGGGTATGAGACTTATTTTGAGGAACTCTCCTCTCTCTCTCTCTTTCTCTCTCTCTCTCTCTCTCTCTCTCTCTCTCCCCCCCCTTCCTTTGCCTCTCTCCCTCACCCCTCTCTTTCCTTTTCAACAACAGAGTTGTGATTGCTTTGCTACAATTTTTGACAATATCTTTTTTCATTTGAACTATATGTCTAAATGTACATTTTTTTTTGAAAGAGAAGGACTAAGGATGTTGTTTAATAATAGCTCAACAATGTGTAAGTACCTGAATTCTATTCCCAATACCCAACACACCACTAGCCATCCAAATAACTGGTAAGTTTAATTCTGAATGCTGGGAAATCGTATGCTCACACTGTACATAACTTGCACTTGTGAATTTTCTTGTCAGAAAGAATATACTTCATTTACACTGAATGATATTACTTGGGCTTAATAGAAAAGAAACATATGGTCACAATGTCCCAGTTTAGATTTTATGGTTCCTACATGAACTCCTAGGATCTTCTTTCATATGGGCCACTATAAAGAATGAGTTTATTGGGCTGGAGAGATGGCTTAGCGGTTAAGTGCTTGCTTGTGAAGCCTAAGGACCCTGGTTCGAGGCTTGATTCCCCAGGACTCATGTTAGCTAGATGCACAAGGGGGTGCACGTGTCTGGAGTTCGTTTGCAGTGGCTGGAGGCCCTGGCGTGCCCATTCTCTCTCTCTCTCTATCTCTTTCTGTCTGTCACTGTCAAATAAATAAAAATAAACAAAAAAAATTTTTTTTAAAGAATGAGTTTATCGCATAATATTGATTCACTCCACCTATAATGTTATCATGATGTATATTTTTGTAGTAAGATATTATTTGTCTTGCTCCTGCATTTTCTTCTAAATGATATGATAGAGTGGAAACCAGGGGTTAATATAATATTATATGGTGATAATGCAATTTAATGTGGTAAAGTTTGACTGAATGAGGCTGATGTAAATGAAACTGGGAAGCTCTGGTGAGTTGCTGGATATTTAGCAGGGTTCAAGGAAAGGTAGAAGGTACAAGTATGTAGATTGAAGGGTGACAGAAATAAAATCTGGTGAAGTGATGCTGTCTCAGATCATATAAGACCGTGGGGAACAGTCTAAACATGTTGGTCATTGTTCTGGGAACAAGAATCATGGGCAAGGTCTCAACTTAGTTGGAAAGCTTTATTACACTACTGGTGGGATAATCCAGGCATTTTCAAATGACTGACTGACGTGTCATTTATTCATATTCATCATGCAGTTGCCACCATCCAGAGAGAGAAATAGCCTTCAAAATACAGATGTCAGACTACTTCAATAAATATGGCTTTACTATCTCTGTTTTTTATTTTCTCTTGTAGGTTGTTTGTATAAGTTCCATGCCAGCCTGGGCTGTACAAAGAGAGGACCCTGTCTCAAAAAAAAAAAAAAAGAAAGAAATGATAGTCACATAGGTTATGGATACATTCTTCTTTGCCCTCTTGAAAGTATATTTGCCTGAAGTTGAGAAATTATCTCAATCGCACATTATGAGTGATTTTCATTTTATATTGCTGTGGTCATGGAATTGAGATAAACATGTAAAATATATTTTAAGAACTCTTTGGTTTGATGGTCCCTCAATGTTCTGCTTAACATTAATATTTTTCAACTTGATTAATGACTTTTTAAAGTTTTTTTCAGTTTATTTAACAGCAAAGAAAACTGCAAATGCATGTACCATGTTGTGCATATGGCTTTATGTGGGCTCTAGGGAATAGAACCTTTGCCATCAGGCTTTACAAACGAGTACCTTTAAATGGTGAACCATTTCTCTGGCCCTAGTATTTTAATTTATTTATTTGATAGAGAGAAAAAAAGACAAAAAGGGGAGCAAGAGAGAGAGAATAGGTATGGACCGTGTGAGCTTCTTGCCACTGCAAATGAACATCAGATGTTTTCACCACTGGCTTTGTGCATCTGGAGAACTGAACCTGGGTCAGCAGGCTTTGCAAGCAAGTGTTTTACTGCTGAGCTAGGCCTTAATTTTTTTTTTCTATTACTGACTTTTGGCTTATAGGAAGAATTGCTTTTTTATTGTTTGCTGTTTTATGATAAGCCAATGAGGTTTAACTCTTTGACTGAAATGATCTTGATATGTTGTAATTTTAGCAGGAAAAACCCTCAACTTCTACTTGCTTACTTGTGTCCATATTTCCTGTCTATGCTCGGCACATGGGCATAGCCTTAGGAACTCAAGCATGAATCAGCACGGGTCTATGCAACAGCCTTGACAAGCGCTCCCTTCAAGTGCGCATAGTCACGTCCGTCCATGCAGTCATCAGCCACTCCTCAGATGCCTAGCAGACTCAGCACCACGTTACAGTCCCAGACGTATCGCTCCTACTTCAGGTAAACCCAGGTGGAGCCTTAACAAATGACGAGTGACATTTTGGAAAGATAATCAAAGTAACAAGCCCGCCAAAAGTTCCTACTCAAATCATTGCAGAGGGGAGAAAAATAAGGTAGAATTAGATTCCATATAGGTCAGCATCTCTAGTGGAATGTCCTTTAAAACTCTGTGTGTTGTCCTTTTATCTGTTTCCAGTGACATTAATGCTTTGTATAACTCGCTGTTCTTGCCAGCTTTGTTTGAGTGGGATGAGAATCAGCATAAAGAGATAGCAGAGGTGAAAAGTCGCTCATGTCTATTCTTCCCCTTTGTATAACACAAAGGTACTCTTTAGCCCTTCCTTCAGTCTAAGCAAAATAAGGGTCCTAGACATTTCAGAGCTTAGAAGTGTAATGGGTGAGAGATAAATATATTTTGTAGCTTGTCTGACTGCATTTTACCCTGTGGGCGATCTCATAAGGATTGATGGTAGGTCCTCAGGAGTGTGGAATCAACTTGGCCTAGATTTCCCACTCACAGATTTCTTTAAGGAGAGGATCATTCTCCAGCCTCTTTGCGATACATATCTTTCCCACCCCACGACCACCAGTGGAATGCCTAAAAAGTCTAATCTTTGAGAACAAGGAAGAGGTGAAAAAGGAGAAAGGACAGAGAAAGTGTGTCTCAGGCCCGTTTATTAGTACTTGTAAAGCTTTTCTCAACAGACAAGGCCATGTGCTAGTGGGCACATCTGTCACCAGATCTTTCACGCTATTTACATATATGTTCTCAGACTACACCTAAGTCCGTCATGTCACTTCACTCAGTTTGAAGGTTACTCCACAGTTAGACAAGCCCAAATCGTGACAAAAGAAGTTGGGTGAAAACTTAAAATTCCCCCAGGGACCTGTGATAAAGATGAGAGCTGATACCCCCCTTTTGCTTGAGGACATATGCCTGGGTGGCTCACGAAAATACCTCCTTGGAGATCTTTGCTAGTAGCTCAGAAGCAAGTTTTTTAAGTTCTGTGACGAAATGCCTGGACGACAAGGTAAATCCTAACTTAAACTTGGGCAATTACAAGACCCCATGCCGGTCGTCACTCTTAGAGCAACTACGTCAGTAGACACGCTCCTTGCTGGTGACAAGGGTTGAGGCATATGGCTCATGCCAGTGGTCTTGAAGCGGTATATCCGGGGCCTGGCTTCTGGCATGAGTCCCTCCGGATTCTGCGAGGATGTTTTTAGGATAAAACAAACCGATGGCTCCTTCATTCCCTCGATGGGTGCCGAAATGACACAACCAAATCAGCCAGAGCTAGCCAGGCAGTGTTATTATTTCTTTTTCCTGTCCTTGTAGCATTTCCACTTTGGCTCATTTGGTTTTCTCCCAGATAGAGAGGTCAGAGCAGCTTCATACATGGCAGCTGCTTTTCCCTACAGTGACGCGCCAGGGCTGGGCAGAAGGCCCAGGATGTCCTTGTCCTGCATTGTATTAGTTGAGTAAGTCACTAGACCAACACAGATTTTGAGACAGGGAAATCAGAATCCATCTCACAATGACCAGAGCTGCTGGGAATCCATAGCGTCTTCTGTGAAATATCTATTCTGCAAAAGAAGAGAGACTTTCACAATGAGGAGCTACAGACTTTCAATTCCATCTCTTATGTTCTTTGCCAAAGGCACTTGGTTCTTTTTCTCTCCTATTATTTCTAACTACAGATGATTTTGCTCTCTTGAGAATGATTTCGCTCTCTTGAGAATGATTCGTACCTCCTTCTGCTTTGAGAAATGGTGAAAATACAAGAGGTAAAACATACACACACACACACACACACACACATACACACACACACACACACACACACACACATATATGGCATGCTGTTGAAATATTTAAAGAGAAAAATATGTGTATGTTTTCATGTCATGCATAAGTGTGTGTGTGTGTGTGTGTGTGTGTGTGTGTGTACGTGTGAATGTGTGAGGAGACCACAAGTTATTGTCAGGTGACTTCCTCGGTCATTTACCGCCTTATGTTTTATATACGGTCTGTTACTGCAACTAGATTTTACTACTAGTCAGTAGCTCCCAGAGATCCCTTTGTCGCTACCTCTCCAGGCCTGTACTGACAGGCATGAGCTATCCTATCCAGCTTTTACCTCGATATAGATTCTGGGGATCTGAACTTAGGTCTTCATGCTTGTGTGGCCAACATCTTACGCACTGAGAAATCTCCCTAACGCCCCTCCCCATATGAAGTGTTTCATGGAAGAAAGAATAGTATCAGAAAAAATGGTTGTATCGCCTTTGTCCGGAGATAGAACTCAATTTACAATAGCTCTTCACCTGCGTTCACAAGGCCATGTACAAAGCATGTAACAGGACCGAACCTCAGTTTCCACATTTTGCAAGCTAGAATCCGTCACAGCCAAGCCAGGTCAGTGTATCTTGTATTTAACACACTTAATGTCATTCTAATTACATAAGAAACAGAATGAGCATTGGCAGTGTAATGCAGGGCCACTGAGTTCCTCTTATGAAGGGTGAACTCATGAAGAAGGTAAGGTGTAATGTGGATTGCCAGGCCAACCTCAAACAGAATAAGACATCAAGCTCTATTCAGTACCCTATAAGTGTCTTTTTTTTTTTTTTTTCAGAGGTGGTATATTGTAAGAGTTTTATTTTTACCTTCTCTTTATTTTTCCAATCCGTGCACAATGTACTTCGGGTTACTGAAAGCCACTGGGAGGGACGGGCAATATAATTAAAAGATTGATCTTCTGGAAAGAGTGCTTAATAACAGGCAGGAAAATGGGAGAATGATTCTGCATTTTCAAACATTGTTCTCAAGTTAATTTAACCTGAGATGCTTGTGAGCCATCCAGAAAAGTCTGGAATCAATACATTCCAGTTGAAATCAGTGGAGTGGAGGGAAGAAGAAGCAGATTGCAATTGGCTAGTTCATTCAGATCAGCAAAAAACCCTGGGAAAAAGCTACTTGGAGGAATGTCCATTTCACATGCTGCCTGTTCTGATTTCCAGTGACTGCTTTGTGCGTTTATTTTCCTTGTTATCTAGAGAAAGAATCATTTTTATAGATATTTATGATCATATATCTCTGCAAATATGCATAAAAATATATTAAGAACAAAAATGAAAGTGGTTCTGAGCAATTTCTTTCCTTTATTTATTTTACTTATTTATTTATTTTGGTTTTTCAAGGTAAGGTCTCACTGTAGCCCAGGCTGACCTGGAAATCACTATGTAGTCTCAGGGTAGCCTCGAACTCCTACCTTTGCCTCCCAAGTGCTGGGATTAAAGGCGTGCGCCACCACGCCCGGCTTTCCTTTATTTTTTTAATCATATATTTATTTGATTTGATCTGTTCAGTTAGTAACATGTTTATGAAGGGGGCCTCAAACCCCATATGTGGTCAGAGGACCTTGACCTCATGATCCACCTTCCTCCACTTTGCCAGGGGTAGAATTATAGGTCTTCATATGGTGTTGACACTCTAATCCAGGAAACACTCTACCCATTGAGCTACATGCCCAGCTCCAACACCTCCTTTCTAATTCCAAAATTTCTAAATAAACAAAAAAGACTTGAACATAATATTTTGCCCTATTTTTATTTTTTTTCATATGTAAACGATTTGAAACATCACATTTTCATATTCACTCCTGGATTTTTTTTTTTTCAGTTCTTTTGCTTCTTGGTCAGTCTTTCTATATGTTAGATTTCTTTTCAAAGCATTTTGTTTATGTTCGATCAAATTTTGGTATTTGATCATGTTTCTTCAAAAACTGTATCAAGGACAGGAAAGATGGCTTAGCAGTTAAAGTGCTTGCCTACAAAGCCTAAGGGCCCAGGTTCAATTTCCTAGTACATGCAGGTCAGATGAAGACGGTGGCACACACATCTGGAGTTCATTTGCTAGAGGCCCTGATGCGCCCATTCTCTCACTCTCTACCTGCCTCTTTCTCTTTCACTTTCAAATAAATAGATAAATAAATTATTTTTAAAATTGAAAAAACTTGTGTCAATATTCATTGAAAAATATGCAACAGCCAAACATGATGCAAGATATTAGATATTACAGAAATGTCTGCATGAATACACACATTTTTATCCCAACATTATAGCTACTTAGGCATTTGTTTATTTATTTATTTATTTTTGTCTTCTTCTTCAATGACAAAATTGCCCTTTGGACAGTAGTACTGTACTATGAATTATTACCTCAAATATAAACTTCACCGTAAGTCAAAAGCAGTACAAATAGCAGTCACAATAATTTCCTGTGTGGTCCTCTGACTCATTTCACAGAATAGGTGAATATGTCACTTCTGTAGATCGTTGAACCTATCCAAAAATAATTCCAAAGGCTCCTGACTCAAGAGGTTTGTCGTCTTTTATTAAAATTTCCAAATTGTGTGTGAATGCATAATGCTGTATGTATGTAATAGTGCAACTTCAAAAACCCAGCACAATTGGATTACTGAACATGACTATTTCATTTATGTCACTCATTGTGTGGGGGCATCCATTTGTTGGATCCATGTACATTTTGTGTTTACACATCATTTGGTAAAGCATAAATTGTTTTATGTGACATGCTATGCACATTAGAAAATATTTAAGCAAATAAATTATAGATATGAAATTTTCCATATGTGATCTTAACTTCTAATTGGAAATCAAAGTTGTGAAGAATCTGAGACCTGATGCTAGAAGCAGTGAACAAAATCATCAACAACCTGATAATACCTCAGCAGTTATGGCCACAAACATAAAGAACATCACAGTGAAAAACACAAGCTATGTCTACTTTTCTGATTAATTTATTCATTAGAAAAATATAGAATTAACTGTTTATGCTTTAACATTTTTCATGAGGAGTAAAATATAATGATAAAACTGCCTAGGGTGAAATGAATGAGCCCTACTTAGAAGGTTTTTGAGTGATTATTAAGTTTCAAGATAATAATTTGAACATTCAGAATATTAAAGTTAGTATCTACTAACTAACTACCCACTTCTTTGAAGCTTGTGGACCATGAGACAACATGAGATACACATTCTTTAAGCTTTTCTAAATAAATATCTGTAAATAAAATTTATTATAATATGTTCCATGATCCCTGTAGATTATCAGAAAAAGCTTAGCTGGTTATTAGCCGAAAATTGCAAAGTGGAAATCAAACTCATATATTTTTTTTTTACTCTATTGAACAAAGGTAGGAAATTTATTTTTCAGGAACACCTCTCAGTCTAGGGTATAGTTTCTGGGACTTTTGTGGTACGTGATGCTGTTCATACTTTAAGAGCATCTGGAACATGGAATCCAGGTGGTTAGGAGCCACAGAGAATGTTCCTATAACTACCATACTCTCTCAGGGCATTAAAAATTGCATTATGTGGACAAAAATTAGAACAATAATATGTGATATGAGTAAGGCGTGGTGGCCCATGTCTTTAATCCCAGTACTCAGGAGGCCAAGGTAGGAAGAGCACCAAGAATTTGAGGCTACCCTAAGACTACAGAGTGAATTACAGGTCAGTCTAAGCTAGAGGGAGAACCTACCTCAAAATAACAAAAAAAGCAAACAAAAAATTATAATAATATGTGATATGTGGCTATTTTAAGATCATCTTTTTTCTTAATAATATTTCTACATTTGTACAACTCATGCTAGCTTGCTTAATGTTTTTGAAAGGAATTATTTCATTTTACATTATTTGGCACTTATAGAACCATCTGCAAAGATTGCAGGCAAATGACAGTTAGTAATCTGTTTTATGGAGAGGGATTTAGGCTCTAAGGTATGATTTTTCTAACAGTCAACCAGATACTAAACTCCAGAGTCAGTGCGATGGCCAGTATCACTTGGTTTTAGATTTATCATTGTTTCCATCCAGTCACAATAACAATAGTTAAAATTGTAGGAGTCCCTAATCATCACAATAACGGATCTATAAATTAGTACAAATTGTTCCAGACTTTTCTTAATTATTCTTCTCATCTTGGAAATTCTTTGTTTCCTAATCTGACATGTGGGCGCCGCCTCCTTATTTCTACTCGGCATATCTGTACGAGACCAGCTGAGTAAGTCTTTACTCACTTTTAATAGACACCCTTTGGTACTTTTTATTTTTCAAAATTTTCAGTCCACTGTTTCTTCTCAGTAATCTTTATCTCTAAATGTTACTGCATACATTTTCAGTTTTTAAAATGTCACCCAGCCTAGCAAAACTTCAAGTATGTTTTAAGATTGAAATGGTTTTATAAAACTGTCTACAATAAAATCAGCATTTCCTATTTGAACCTTTTTTTTTTTTTAATTTGCCAGTTTTTAACTAGCTGTGCTGATATCAACTCTCCAGGTGTTTGCTTATTCTCATAGCACAATGCTAATGCACTGTTCCTTTTAAGGTATAAATTTTTAAATATCCCCTTATATTTTAAATATTATTTGTGAGATATTTTGTGGAAACCAGGCACTTTTTCATTTTCATTTATTTATTTTCGAGAGATGGACAGAGAGAGAGAAAGAGACAGAGAAAGAGAGTGAATGGGCATACCAGGGCCTCTAGCAACTGCAAACACCAGATGCATCTGGCTTACATGGGTGTTGGAGAATTGAGTCTTGAACCTGGGTCCTTAGGCTCCACAGGCAAGCCCTTAACTGCTAAGCCATCTCTCCAACCCTGGAAACAATGCACTTTTAAATGGATTAGAGAGGTATGTTATTTAAAGGAATTTTTGGTCATTTCATAAAATTAGTGACCTTTTCAATTTTAGATTATGTTCCTCTCAAGATTTCTTTTTTTTACCGTACACCAAAATTAGAAATAAATAAATAAATTCATTAATTCTATCTCAGAAACAGAGAACATTTTTTTTTTTTTTTTTGGTTTTGGGACTAAGCTACTTTGACATGTGTGTAACATGGTCTATGAACACTACAAGGTTTTGTTCAAGATCCTTAAGATCCCTCTCAGCAATATAAGAATAGAAATACATTCCTTTTTTTTTTCTTCTTTAGAATAGCTCCATGTATTCTTATATATTCTCATTTATGGTACCTTAATGTCTTTCCATGCAGGATGAATGTGGTAAAAGTTGAAAAGACACCCTTTCAATAAAGAAAAGCTAGGCCAAGATATTTGGAAGCCGGGCATGGTGGCGTACACCTTTAATCCCAGCACTCGGGAGGAAGAGGAAGGAGGCCACCCTGAAACTATATAGTGAATTTCAGGTCAGCCTGAGTTAGAGTTAGACCCTACCTCAAAAAAACAAAACAAACAAACAAACAAAAGCTATTTGGAACAAAGCAGCATGGTTATAAGGCATATTAGGGACCCATGTCTTTCACGCACCTGGGCCAGTAGTAATGTGTAACTTTTCATTGTCATTGTCATTGTCATTGTCATTGTCATTGTCACAATCTTTACAAACAAAACAGCAAAGACTTCCTACAATATCGTCTACATAATCTAAGGATATGAGTGGGTGTGGTCTGTGGACAGCACAGATTTAAAGCCATAGGTCTGGTTTATGATTTTAAGTGTTTTCCTTGCTTGGACAGTGGTCTTCCCAGGATGTCAGGATTACAGCTTCAGTACTGGGTGGGGTGATTAACAGATGGATTCTTGTATTGATCCCTTCCCTCAGATGTGGCAGGAACTACAGAGTGAAAGACCCCTGCGTTATATGTTAGGAGATGCCCGATGACGTCTTTTCTACAGGCCCGTGATTGGACTTCAAGTTCGTACAATAAGTCATATTTAACGCGTCATTCATTTTCCCCAGCATTCATGGATTCTCTGAAAGCACTTTCCTTTGTCTTGTCTGCTCTGCCCACCAGGTTCTAGGTGAACCGTGATGTTACCACAAAATGTTATGACGACACCAAAAATGTTGATGTGTATATGACATATTAATATGGGCAAAATTAATGTTATCTACTCTCTTTGTGTCTTTTTCTTAAAAAAAAAAGAAAGCACATTTTAAGCTGGGTGTGGTGGTGCACACCTTTAATCCCAGCACTCAGAAGGCAGACATAGGAGGATTGCTGTGAGTTCAAGGCCACCCTGAGATGACATAGTGAATTCCAGGTCAGCTTGGTCTAGAGTGAGACCCTACCCAGAAAAAAAAAAAAAAAAAAATCACATTTTCCACTTGAATTACAGATCACCATTCTAGACTATTCTGCCTTTCTTCCACCCCAGAATATTAAGTGTAATGACAACATTTAGCTATCTCTTTGACTATAGCAAATTCCAGTCATTTTGACCTTCATTTCTTTTTCTACATTTTTCTGATTTGGATGACTAAAATTTATGAGTAGCATTTAGACTTTTTTAACACTGCACAATCTGTGATATTCTTACAAGAAAAAGGAGAAATATTCCTGTGAGCTTCAAGTTGCTTTTGGAGAAAGGGAGGCTTTGTCTCGACAGCATTTGTATAGCACTTTGTACTTTGAGAGAGATTACAAACACATTATGCCATTTGATCCTCATAAAATCCTCTGAGATAGGCTGGACACTTTAAAGACAAAGAAATTGGCTCAAAGAGATTTTTCTAACAAAGCTGGGTAGTTAGTGGGAGACAAGATGTCCGGATGCTGTCAGCATACTTTCTCCTGCACTGAAGGGCCAGCTGAAAGAAATTCTTTCTAAATCTTTTGATACATCATTTCAGAAAGCTTATTCATTGCTTACTTTTTTTTAAGAAATTTATTTCACTTTAGATAAGTTATGAAGTCATTAAAATATAAATGGGATAAAGTTAGCTAATAATGGCATTGTCCACAAGATTTTCCCATGATGATATCAGTTTAGGATTATAACTCAGTATTTCATTTTTAGTATCAATTTCTAATAATATCAGAGAGATAGCCATGTCCTTGAATAAATATATATATATATATATATATATATATATATATATATATATATATATATATTCTGTTTTGGGTTTTTTTGTGGTTTTCTTTTTTTTTTTTTTTTTTTTTCGAGGTAGGGTCTTACCCTAGCCCAGGCTGACCTGGAATTCACTATGGAGTCTCAGGGTGGCCTTGAACTCATGGCAATCCTCCTACCTTTGCCTCCCAAGTGCTGGGATTAAAGGCGTGTGCCACCATGCCCAGCATTCCTTGACTATTTTTAATGGAATTTAAAGGGACAATATCCTCTGTATGAGCCATCACAATTTTAATATTTGATTGTTACTCTGGTAATAATCTTGATATTCCTAATCTTTCATATCATAAATAACAGAGAAATAGTGTTGGAATTATAGCCATTTTTAAGTTTGAATTCTGAAAACCACTAGTGATAGTACATAAACATTTTGAAAATCGTTGTTACAGATGCGAGAAAACTCAGACTATAAAATGTGGCCCACACAAGTATGGTGAGCTGAGTTTAGATGCCTGGCGCCCACACACGTTCCCAGTATGTTGACATATATCTGAAATCCCACTGCTGGGGAAGTGGACACGGGGGGATTCTCGAAGCTCACTGGCAAGCTAGTTTAGTGACAGACCCTGTTTCCAAAAGTAATGTGAAAGTAACTGAGGAAGATATCCAAAGTCCACCTCTGGCCTCCACGCACACATGGTGACACGTGCCTATGAACTTGCACACATGTGTGCCCACATATATATGAACACGCATATATCCATGCACACAAACATAGGTTAAAAAAATCATTTGTCACAAACTTCAAGATGGTTTCCTGAAGTTTTTTCCTTTATCAATTTAAACTCTTTTGGAAGTATCAGACTCCCTGCATTAAATCATATGATCTAATTTAGAATTCAACAATTGAGCAACTTGCTACTCTGCTCTGACCCACATTCCTATTGTTATTAGTTGCCTTGTTATAAATTTTAGGGAGATATATTAGATTATTTTTTTTCTTGTGTCATATTTTAAGGATACGTTTCCTTCTTAACATATTATTTCTACATATTGCAAATCACTTTCCCCCTCTGTGCCCTTGGTTCACTGGTGTATGAAATTGAGGTAACTTCTCAAGAGTTTCTGGATTATAGCCAGTCATGGAGTTCTTCAATGCTCCCTTCTCCCCCTGAGTAGGTAAGGATTTTTTCAGGTTATCTCAGGAAGAACTACACTGCTTGTGCACTTGAAGTTGGAGAGATAGATTTACTATGAAGAAGGGCTTAAAAGTTAAAATTAGTTCAACTCCATCTCTTCTTCCTCATAATTTTTGGAAACTCCACTCTTTCTTTTTATATCACTAGGAAAATAAAGATTAGTTACATATTATTTTCCTCGCCCAGGAGCAACATGAAAACAATGATGTACTTTACATTTTCTTCTGGAACTTACTGTTCAATAACCATATGGTAATGCTCGCCCATGAGGAAGGGCATATCCATGATTAGTCTATTTTCAATACTGCATAGTTTTCCATTGTAAAAATCCACTTTGATTCTCAACATAAGTATTTGACCTGTTCCTAGATATTTGTCTTTAACTTTACTGCTATGAGCATTTTTTGTACCTGCTTCCTGAAGTATGTTGGATAAAATTTTCAAAGGCTAATTGCATCATATAACTATTTGTGTGTAACATATAATTCTTAGGAAGAGGCAGAAAACAAGCATAAAAGTATTTTTCAACAATTTCATATACATTCTGTTTTCCTCAGCTTCTCTTCCCTTTTCCCATCAAAACATTTCTTTTTCCTTGTAGATCCACATCCTACACCTAGGACTTGTTTTTTCTTAATTTATTTTTGACCTAATGATTTACATTAGAATCTCTTGCATAATTGTTGGTGGGAGGATATTTACTGGAGAGCATACAATTCTCCAGTGGCTACACCTTAAAATAACACAACACTTGTTCTTTCAACAATCATTAGTTTCCACGATTTACTCTGGTAGCCCTCATCTGTGGTGAGAAATTGACAGTCTCAGTCAAGTATAGGAAACCCATTTGCTGTGCATCTCTGAAGGAAGCCTATAAATTAATCCAGAAAACAGCAAGCATCTCCCCACCCCACTTCTCCTCCTCATGCCCTTACACAGTTTTCACCTCCTTTTCCAAGAGGTGAGCTGAGCCCTGGAGTAGAGCGGTAATTACAGAGATTCAAAGATGATAACATTACCAGAAGGGGACTAGTTTGTGTTCAGCCCTGAACATGACACCTAAATAAATACATTCGTATTCAGACAAGGAGAAAGTTGCAGTCCTTCTGCTCGGTGTTTGTAAGGCAAGAGAATAAGAAATCCTTTTCAAAAGAGATGGTTATGGGGCTGGAGAGATGGCTTAGCGGTTAAGCTATTTCCTGTGAATTCAAAGGACCCCAGTTCGAGGCTCGATTCCCCAGGACTCATGTTTGTCAGATGTACAAGGGGGCGCACATGTCTGGAGTTCATTTGCAGTGGCTGGAGGCCCTGGCGCACCCATTCTCTCTCTCTCTGCCTCCTTCTCTCGGTCTGTCGCTCTCAAATAAATAAATAAAAATGAACAAACAAAAAAAAATAAAAAAGAGTTGGTTATGATAAAGAAGTAGCAACCGATAAGTGACAAGACCATTGTCAGCTTTAAATCAGCTCACATTTCCATGGGATTTTGTGCTGTCATTGCACGTCATGGTGAGTTTTCCAGTGATGCATGTGCTCTGGACAACGGCAACGAAACACACCTCAGGGTGTAATCGCAGCAGTAAATCAACAGCCCGGGAGAGCAAGGTTCTGCAGGGAGCAGCCCGTGGCTTTCTGAAGTAGCAAAAGCTGTGGGTCCAGCACTGATTCTGCCTAGTATTGAATATGGCCGTGTTTTCAGAAGCCACATTCAGGGAGTAACCAATTGATAAAACTGAGAATCCTAAACCTGCCCAGTAGGTAAGGTGACACCCTGACCATAGTGTCAAGGTTGGGTGGCACTACTGAAGAGAAGGACCTGAGAGACACATGCAGAATGGCCATTCGAAAAGCAAGACTCAGTTCTCACAAGTGTTTGGAGAGTTAAAGGTTCACTCACGTAATGTCTTTTTGGAAATCTGTTGCATCTGCTTGAGAGGCAAGGAGTATTCTTGGGAGAACAATTTTGGACAATGAAGGCAGCAATCAGGGCCAAGATTTGAAGGAAAGGGTAAAGCCAACCGTACTTGAGACCATATATATATTGCGTCCTGGGGAGAGAAAAATAAAAATAGGTTGAAGGAACCTCTTACATTAGGAAAGAAGGAGAAACAACGGGCATGTGTTAATGAGAATTCTTTCCATGACTGCTTCTGATGTCTTGGACAAAAACGTTGACCTCACGGAGTCAACTACTCCAATCAAAACCTATAAATGGGGGCTGGAGAGATGGCTTAGTGGTTAAGCACTTGCTTGGAACCCTAAGGACCACGGTTTGAGGCTCAATTCCCCTGGACCCACATAAGCCAGATGCACAAGGTGGTGTATGCATCTGGAGTTCGTTTGCAGTGGCTGGAGGCCCTGGTGCTCCCATTCTCTCTCTCTCTCTCTCTCTCTCTCTCTCTCTCTCTCTCTCTCTCTCTCTCACTCTGCTTCTTCCTCTCTCTGTCTGTCTGCTTCTCTCAAATAAATAAATAAAAATAAAACTATAGATGGATAACTTTCCAATGGGTGGTGCAGCTTGATCAAGCTAATGGGAAAAGCTGTGGAAGATCAAAATGGAGGTAAGGGGAATGAATATTGAGGTTTGTCCAAGCATCACAGAAACACGCGTTCTAGCCCTGCCTTCAGCTCACAGCTCCACTGTTTATCCTGTTTCTCTCACCACCGGGCTTCCTCTAATGAACATGTGCATCTCCCTTATCTGAGTTTATCAAACAGTTGTCCTGTTTCCAAAAATTTAAAAAGTACATATTCCACTTCTCCACCCTGCTGCATTGCTCTCTGCCTTTCTTTGCTATCTCCAGCAAGACACTTGTTTAGAATGCACAAAGCATTTTATACCGCGTACCTGTGAGTCTTTCACACAGATATCTTAGGAATTACTCCTCCCTGTAATGTAGGTGGGGATAATTATCTCCGTTTCCATGCAAAAACAACAATTTGCAGGTGGGGTTAAACAGCCCAAATACATTCTGGCAAAAATCACAACAATGAAATGTGCTAAATATGTGGGGCTCATAAATTTGTGCTCATTTCATTATTATTATTTTTTTCCTGATGTTCTTTAAAGGATAATCTAAATCAGAACTACCTTGAGGTGCTCAGGAAAATGAAAATTGTCACATGCTACTGAGGAAGGGATCAGAAATTCACATCTTTAATAATTTCCCCAGGTGATTCTAATGTACTATGCAATTTGCAAAACAGTGCCATAGTTCCTAGGACCTCTCTTTCACTACCTCCATTATTATGTGTATTAAATTCAGCAGTGGCTTAGTTTCTCCAGGGAAAGAATCATATCCTCTTCCCTTGTGTATTTGCTCTTGTCATAACACAGCATCTTGTACATAATATATACTTAATATATACTCAATAAGTTTTGGTTGAATTATCGGCAAATTCTATGTTTCATCAGAGCCAAAATTATTATGAGCCCCCTTTTACCAGTTGGTAATATATTTTTATATGGCAAACCATTAAAAATATATTTGAAGATTAATGCATACACACATGTGTGTATATGTATTTTGTTTTTAAGTATATGAGGGTGTGTGTGTGTGTGTGTGTGTGTGAGAGAGAGAGAGAGAGAGAGAGAGAGAGATCCCTTAGGACACACTAATTGTAGAGCATTTACAAAGGAACGGAAGAATAAGAATGTAAAAGATCACTCAAAGACAATGACTTTTATCAGGTTCCTTAAGAATTCTTTTTATGTGTAGGCCAGTGTTACATGTATAAATATTTGCATTTAAATATTGAAATGTCTCAATACATTATATGTCTATAAATCTGGAAATAGCACTCTCCATTTCATTATATTTTTAAGTTTTCAGATGTGCCTGCTGATCTTACTCCCCCTCACACCTCTACCCTCCTTTCTCTTACTTCTTCCCTTTGTCTCTAAACAGTTTCACTGCTACTTTCATGGCACATCAATTTTTACTAGATGGGAAATCTACTGGGATATAAGTTCAAACTATCCATATATTACATTTTTCTTTGAAACTTCTTCCCAGGTTTTAATGGAGCTCCAAAGTGATAGAAGTAAGAAAAATTACAGACACTCATAAATGAACCAAACTCAATAGTTTAACACGCAGACAGTCCTTTTCACATTGTTGAGTTGTGTTAAATTTGCTAATAACAGAAATTGGAGTGGAGGGATGGCTTAGAAGTTAAGACATTTACCTGCAAAGCCATAGGACCCCAATTCAACTCCCCAGGAGCCATGTTAGTCAGATGCACAAGGGGGTGCACATGTCTGGAGTTCCTTTGCAGTGGCTGAAGGCCCTGGTGTGCCCATACGCCCCCCCTCCTCTTTCTGTGTTAAATAAATAAATAAATAAAATTAAAAGATATTTTAAAAATTTGCTAATAACAGAAATCTTTGCACAACCTGTATTAGAAGGGAATCTTCTTTTTTGTTTTCATTTTTTTTAATTAACAACTTCCATGATTATAAAAAATATCCCATAGTAATACCCTCCCCCCCACTTTCCCCTTTGAAACTCCATTCTCCATCATATCCCCTCCCCATCTCAATCAGTCTCTCGCCTATTTTGATGTCATGATCTTTTCCTCCTCTTATGATGGTCTTGTGTAGTTAGTGTCGGGCACTGTGAGGTCATGGATATCCAGACCACAAGGAAATCTCTTGTGCAAACAAAATGATGTACAGTGCCTACGTCACCAATTAATCCCCCATGATGGTTTTAAAAAGAGGACCACATACAAGTCTGTTGCCTGAGATTGCATATAAACTTGAGGATCTGTTTACAGCTTATAACCAACAGATGACCTGGCTCACCTGTGAATTTGACTCAAGAATTTAATTTTTTTTCCTGATTCTCTTCACACATTTAAGTAGAACTCATGCTTTCAAAAATAACTTAACTACATGATAATAGTGACAAAGACACTTTTCCTAGTGACAACAGGGAGAGTTTTAAGTAAAACACGGAAGATTCAATAATTTATTACTTCTACCCTCCCATAAAATTCTGCTACAACATCAGTGAAAGGATTAAGTCATAGAACCAAATAAACAAAAAGAAAAGAAAAGGAAATCATTTTGAAAATGGTAGAGGAGAAAGATGAATAGAAGCAAAGAGCCCAGTTTCCAGACTGGTTCTATGAAAAACTAAGACACAGACTAATGTTTTCCAAATTGCTTTATCTGAATTTCTCTTGGAAGTAAGAAAAAAAAAAATCAAGGTTAAGAAAGAAAGAACAAATGGATTGATTAAAGGCAAAGAAGATAAAGCTTTTAAATTTCTTCCATCAGCCCACCCAGCAGGAAGTGGCTCCTTTCCAACATTCTACATAGGACGAGAAGAATATCAAAGAGGTAATGGAAGATGGACCCCTGCCTCACACCATATGTAGAAATCAACTCAAGATGGATAACAATCTAAACACAAATACTAAACCCCCATGGCTCCTATAGATACACGGGACAACATTCATGACCTTGATTTGACAGTGGAGTTTAGTTTGATAAGAGGAAAAATTAGATAAATAATTAGACTTTATTTTAAAACTGAAAAGACCTACACAATGGGAAAATATATTTTAAATTAAATTTGTGATAGTGGTTTAGTAGCCAGAAAAAAAAAAATGGCATAATTTAGGAACCAAAAGACCATCTAATTTAAAATGGACAAATAATGTTAGTATTTTTCCCAAGAAAATATATAAAATGGCCAGCCTGCATACGGCTCACCATCTTTAGTCGCCAGCAAAGAAAACCTCAGTGGGCTCCTGCTTCACAACTTCTAGAAGAGCTGTAAGAGAAGCAAGAGGGGCTGGTAATGGCCAGGCGAGACCAGGCCAGCTGAGCAACGGTAATGAATGTAAACGAGGTGATTCATCTGCTTTGGAAAACAGTTGCTCAAAAAGTTATTTATGAAATTGCCTCGACTGGACCATTCAAATCCTAGCTATACTCAAAATAACTGAAACCAAGCTGGGACCTTTAATCACTGCGCTTTAAGAAAAATATTTTATTTACTAAAGAGAGAGAGAGAGAGAGAGAGAGAGAGCTCTTGTCACTGCAAACAAACTCCAAACACACGTGCCACTTTGTGTACCTGGCTTTATGTAGGTACTGGGAAATTCACCCAGAGCTGGCAGGCTTTGCAAGCAAGTGCCTTTAATGGCTGAACCATCTCCCCAGTCCCGAACAATATTCTTCCATTGCTCTTGCTTTCGCCTCCCAGAGGCTGGGGCTAAAGATAAGTCTGCTTCAGCCATCCTAGCTACCCAGGAGTCCCTTGGAGATGTTCTCAACATCTCTTCCTTCCTGTCTTTGACTCCTGCTTTCTTTATTTTTTAAATATTTTTATTTATTTGTTAGACAGAGAGAGAGAGAGAGGAAGAGGCAGATAGAGAGAAAGAGAATGGGCATGCCAGGGCTTCTAGCTGCTGCAAATGAACTCCAGATGCATGTGCCCCCTTGTGCATCTGGCTTACGTGGTCCTGGGGAATCAAGTCAGGGGCCCTAGGCTTCCGCAGGCAAACGCCTTAACCACTAAGCCATTTCCCCAGCCCGACTCCTGCTTTCTTGCTTCTTTCATAATCTTAAATGAGGTGGTATCAAGAAGTCTTTCACTGCGCAAACTGTTTCTTTCCAAAAGTAATGATTTATTGTTGTAAGTGATTCACACAATTAATAAAGATTTAGGCAATCTCCAATTTGCAAAGAAGGAAGGAAAATATTATGCCAAACCCCACCATCCTTAAGAAAAATAAAAATGGCTTTTCATCCTTCCAAATGAAGACCATATAAATATATATATATATATGTGTGTGTGTGTGTGTGTGTGTGTGTGTGTGTATGAACTAGAAGGCAATTTCTGATGAAAATTATAACTTTTAGTGAAAATTAAATTAAACACAGGCGGGAGAGATGGGTTAGTGGTTAAAGAGCTTGCCTGCAAAACAAAAAGACCCAGGTTTGATTCCCCAGGATCCACATAGCCAGATACGTAAAGAAGCGTTCATTAGCAGTGGCTGAAGGCTCTGGCGTAGCTATTTTCTCTCTCTCTCTTTCTCTCTTTCTCTCTCTTTTTTTCTCTCTCTCTCTCCCTCCCTCCCTTTCCCTCTCCCTCTCTCCCTCCCTCTTTCTCTCAAGTAAATTCAAAAATTTAAAAAAATGTTAATTATGTAATAACTATTCTTTTGCCATAATAGCTTCTAGTTCTCAAAGTACCATAGAAAACTAATACAAAAGATTGCAAGACCCTTTACAAAGATGACATCTGTTTCCAACACACTGTAAATTCTGAGATCCTGGTACAGTTCTGGCTATGCTGAGTTGCATTGTTGATTTTTGCATTAATGGACTGTTTAAAAACTAGATTCCTGGGCTGGAGAGATGGCTTAGTGGTTAAGCACTTGCCTGTGAAGCCTAAGGACCTCGGATGGAGAGGATCGCTTCCCCAAGACCCACGTTAGCCAGATGCACAAGGGGGCGCACGTGCCTGGAGTTCATTTGCTGGAGGCCCTGGCGCACCCATTCTCTATCTGTCTCTTTTTCTCTCTCTGTCACTCTCACATAAATAAATTAAAATAAACAAAAAAAATTTAAAAAACTAGATTCCAAATGGCCCATGCCCTTACACTCTGAAGTTGTGCTTCTACACTGCTCAACACGCCTCCTAACTAGATGCCCAGGAAGAAGACCATGTGAGCAGGAAATTTCTCTTTCCTTTATGCTATTGTTTTGTTTTGGGGGTGTTTTTTTTATTTTCTTTTACTTTTCTTTTTTCTTTTTTTTGTTGTTCTTTTGCAAAAGTTCTTATATTCCTTTTTTAACAATTATTCTTATTCTTCTTATTATTATTATTTGTTTGTTTGTTTTGTTTTTCGAGGTAGGGTCTCACTCTGGTCCAGGCTGACCTGGAATTAACTCTGTCATCTCAGGGTGGCCTTGAACTCATGGCAATCCTCCTACCTCTGCCTCCCGAGTGCTGGGATTAAAGGCGTGCGCCACCACACCCGGCAACAATTATTTTTGTTTATTTTTATTTATTTATTTGAGAGTGACAGGGAGAGAAAGAGGCAGAGAGCGTGAGAGACAGACAGACAGACAGAATGGCATGCCAGGGCCTCCAGCCACTGCAAAGGAACTCCAGATGTGGGAGCCCCCCTGTGCATCGGGCTAACAGCGGTTCTGGGGAATCGAACCAGGGTCCTTAGGCTTCACAGGCAAGTTCTCAACGGCTAAGCCACCCCTCCAGCCCTTGTATTCCTTTTTTTTAATGCAAGGTTAGTAGAGGCTTAACCATAATGGAAATGCTAGAAATCTGGAGGGGGTGGGAGAGAGGAACAATATCTCCCATGATTAAAAAAAAATTACTGTACATGTGATCCCCCCTCACCCCCCCCCCCCGTTCTTACACATTCATGCTGCCTGTGTACAATCTTGGCACATTTTAACAAATTGTTGGGAAATAATTCAGGTAGCCATAGTTCTCATGTGTTTTTATTTTACATTCTAGGTCTAAATAGAATCAGCTCTAACGCTGAGCTTTACTTGGCTTCTGCATTCCCAACAACTGAGTTCTTACCTCTGTCCACCTGTTAGTTGGATTTCCTCTTGGATTTTCTAATAAAGAGGGCGTGAGCATTGCATTGCCTGCTCTTCCGTGTTGAAGCCGTTTCTCTGTTGATTTAGTATCTGAATTACATATTTGCCATGTGTACTCGATGTTGAATTACACTTTATTTTCCATAAGCTAAACAGATGGCTCTCTGCTATAGCTTGTCCCTGAACATGGTTGTGGATTAATCTGAGGCAGCGCGGTCCTTTCTTCTTTCATTGGCTTATGCTCCCACCTAACATACCAAAGCACTGGTAATTAACTTAGCTGATGTCAACTACTTTGTGTTTTATTTTTCTGTATTAGATACCATCATTTCCATACTTAAATTCTCAATCGGTTTTAGTATTAGGAAATCTCATGCCATGTTTTCACAGCAATAATTTCCTGTCGTGAGGATTGCTTGTTCAAGCCGTTACATTTTCTACCCCAGAGACACATTGGCTTTTTCCTGGCCACCTTTCTTGTCTATTGTACTTCTGCCAATTTGTTTCTCTAATTGTGTTCCACGGCAACCTTTGTGAAGACCTGAAATCTTTTATTTATACCATTAATACTATTTCAGTCCTCTCAGTTCCGTTATTCGGGTTTTATTTATATATTATTTTGTGACTTTTCAATTTTCTTGCTTAGCTCTTCAATTTCCTCTGTACTATCATTTAGAAGGGAATTACTCATTTTAGCAAATTAATACTTGGACCAACTTATCCCACACCTGCAGAGTGATATCTTATATGTTTTGAGGCTTTTGATGTCATAACCTCTTCCTTTTTCCATTTAAAAATTTTTAATTTTTTAATGCATTTCTGCTAACATACAGGATTTTATTCTGACATTTCATACTCTTATGTCATTACTTTGTTCTCATTTTTTAAAAAAAATATTTTTATTTATTTATTTATTTGAGAGACAGAAAGAGGCAGAGAGAGAGAAAAAAATGGGCATGCCAGGGTCTTCAGCCATTGCAAACAAACTCCAGGCACATGCGCCCCCTTGTGTATCTGGCCTACGTGGGTCCTGGAGAACTGAACCAGGATCCTTTGGCTTTGCAGGCAAACGCCTTAACCGCTAAGCCATCCCTCCAGTGCTGTTCCCATTTTTTTCTAGATTGCTTTTCCTACAATTTTTGTTTCTTCCCAAGCAGAACCTGACAGCTGACTTTCAGAATTCATTCGGCTGCATGACCTCTGGAAGAAGTCTGCTCTTAGCTGCACAGCTCCTTGAATGAATTCAAACATTCCCAGCCTCCTTACGGGCTAGGATATGTGGCAGTGGTGTTAGGCATGGGGTGAAACCATGTCCTTGAGGGGTGGAACGTGCCCTTTTATCTCTCACCCTTCCCCTGTTTCTTGCTCTTTGGATGCATGGCTAGAAGCTGGAGGTTTACTTGGGAGGCTCACCTTGAGGTAATGGTTCCCCAAATCCTGAATATCTATGGTTATCTATCTATAGACTCTTTTAATGTGAGAAATAAATAAATTTTAAATTTTTTGTTTAAGCCATTATTATGGAAAATAACTCTGATCTGATAGTCTTTCTTCTTTCTTGCTGCTCACTTTTTCGCTCCCTCTGTTTTTCTTTGCAGATCTATCATTGCATAACTTCATGCCATTTTCTTAAAATTTGGTAGTTATATTGAGGCGTACATCCTCTTCCTCTCTTTGTCGACTTCTGGATTTCTGTCTGAACTGCAGCTTCGGAGCAGGATTCTACCTCCTCTTCATTTCTCTAGCACTTGTGTGGACCTGGGCACATGGGTTCAGGGAAGGGCATTGAATTTGATTAAATCTAAAATCTGTTTACCTGGAGCCAAGGTTTTAATCAGAGAAACTGAGTCTTATGGTTAAAGCTTCACTCACTGACAGCTCACTGATGCTAATTTGATATGGTTTAAGGGTTATAAAAACTGGCTTTAAAACTCACATAAAGTAAACAGGTTCCTCTATTCATCAAGGTTTTAAGTATTGGTGAAACTGAGTCTTAAGATAAAGATTCACGTATAAGTGCTTAAGTACCGAAGATGAGGTACTCATACCTAAAGACATTGTGACTTTATAGGTTCCTTCTGTTTTATTGTAATTCTATTGAACAGTCCCCACTAAGCTTAATCACTTAGGTTTTTGTGATTTAATTTCAGTTACTATAACCTTTATGCTCCTGTTAGGTAAAATATGTTGTTATAGCTTGCTTAAACCTTATCAAATTTAGGTCATGGGCAAAACATAAAATTGTTTTGTTAATAAAAATTTATATGGTACATAAAGTCAATGGCTATCAAGATTAAGCTAAACTCTCTCTATCTCTAGCTGCCTCTTTCTCTCTCTGTCTGTCACTCTCAAATAAATACATAAAAATGAACAAAGAAAATTTTTTTTTCAGAAATCATTTATTTTATTTTTTTAAATTATTTGTTTATTTATTTGAGAGCAACAGACACAGAGAGAAAGACAGATAGAAGGAGAGAAAGAGAATGGGAGCGCCAGGGCTTCCAGCCTCTGCAAATGAACTCCAGACGCGTGTGCCCCCTTGTGCATCTGGCTAATGTGGGACCTGGGGAACCGAGCCTTGAACCGGGGTCCTTAGGCTTCACGGGCAAGCGCTTAACCACTAAGCCATCTCTCCAGTCTTTTTCTTTCTTTTTAAAAAATTTTTGGGCTGGAGAGATGGCTTAGTGGTTAAGCGCTTGCCTGTGAAGCCTAAGGACCCTAGTTCAAGGCTCGATTCCCCAGGACCCACATTAGCCAGTTTCACAAGGGGGTGCACACATCTGGAGTTCATTTGCAGTGGATGGAGGCCCTGGTGCACCCATTTTCTCTGTCTGTCATTCTCAAATAATAAATAAAATGAGTAAAAAATTTTAAAAAAAGATTAAGCTGAGATCATTGATTGTAAAATGGTATTTTTCCTTTCAAAACAGATTTGTCAAGGGTTGTATTAGAGCTTAGCTGTTTTGACCCAACAAAGACCAGATTCTGCTCTATAACATGTAAAGTAACTTTCTCATTTCTGGCATCTCAAGTCCACTACTTAAAACAAAATTAACTTTTAAGACATATTCCCTATTTTATGGTACAGCCTCATGCCCAAACAATGGTCCCCATCTAAGAGAAATAATTTCAGGCTCTGCGGTTCTGTTTCCAATGTTCTGTGGGTAATTGGTACCCACACAGGTATCTAAACTAATCAATGATATTTTCAAACACAGGTACTAAGACTTTATACTGCCATACTTGTCCTTTTCTGACAATTTCTAGGTTAAATTAATTGGTCAAATTTGTATTATTTTCAAGACTGATAACATGTTCTGTCTGTATTTACAACTATTAGATATTTAAAGTGTAAGATATGCCTACTTTCTATGTGCAGATATGGCTTATACTGCCACAAGACAACCAAAATTTAGAAGCTCTTGTGCCATTCTTTAACTAAATCTATTTCAGTAATCAAATGTGCTCTATATGTACATACATCCAGGCTGGTGTACCTTCCTTTCTAAGTGTGTTAATTACCTATGTAGAAGCCAAAACCAATTGGAATCATCGGACCAAAAAGCACCAATATTTTGGCCTGTGCTCCAAGGTCATGAGGCCACTGGAGATGATGGGGCACTTCTACACTGGCTCCCTGGTCAGTCCCCTGTATTCCTGAGCAGGGAGGATACAGTGTCCCAAGCAAAATTGGTGTACAGTCTGAAACAGGAGAGTCACAAGTGAAGAGCAATGAGTCCTCCTGGCTTCCCAAAGAAGGGAAAACTACTTGGCCAGCATGGCCCTGACTGCTCCTAAGAGACAGCCAACATCAGTAAGCTATAGGGCTACTCCTGGGTCCCTAAAGTCTCCTTTGGAGAGCCATTAATGACCTCCAATATTAATCTTTGATTAAATTTTGGCTATCTGCATGGTCTTATATATTCAGAGAGAAATGTATAACCAAAGATAAAGAAGTTTCTCAAATATATGAATAGCCTATTAAGTAATATAACAAGAGCTTTCCAAGAGGGGAAACAAGCAAAACCTTAAGACATGTTGTCTCCATCTCTAACTTCTAATCCTCTAATAAGGAAAAACAGCCATAGATGACAAAAGAATTATTTTCAAATCTAGAATAGAATGAAATAGAGTATATAAATAGATAACTCTGACTAAAGGTCACTTAATTCAAAAGCCTTCTTTATACTGTGAACAATGGTGAATCTCTTCTAACTTATGCCAGGACATCCTTAAGTAAGTTTTAAGACAAAAAATGTATTTGTCAACCTTTAATGGCACCCAGTGGCTCTATGGTACCAACCTTTGTCTCTGGCTAGCCCCAGGATAAATGTTAAAAGGTACACTCTGGAAGGTGATGATCAAGGTTAAATGTTGTGTATATGTTTCTGATAACTCTGATAATCTCTCACCTGTCTCGCAAGCCATATGGAAGCAGATTGAAGGCCATGTCAAACACGAATGCACCATGTGATGAACAGTTCTGGAAGGAAATCTCAGCCAGCTCATGCTGAGACAATCCAACTCCATCAACCTGGATTCCCTCAAATACTCGCCAAGGCCTAAAAGTCCACAAGAAGGACAACCCTGAAGGACAACCCTGAAGGTGCCCGGTTTGCTGTGTGCCCACTTCTCATCAACTCCTTACTTTTATTCTTTCTCCCCAACATTCTCTCAGAGTTATCTTCCTGTGCCCCATCATTACACTTCTGGGGTCCTTCAGAATAGTTCCCCTCTCTGGGAGAGACTCTACCTGCCACCATTCCGTGCACCCCCTTGTCCTCCAACAGCAATTGGAGTATCTTCCCATGAAAGGCAGAAATGAAGGGGGGTAAAGTTAGGGTGGCTGGACCTTTGAAGGTTAAAAGGGCAGAGAAGTTTTTCTTATCTCTTGCCCTTTCCCAGTTCAAAAAAAATGTTTTTCCACAAACAGTCA
The DNA here is from genome assembly GCF_020740685.1 of Jaculus jaculus. Taxonomy (NCBI): domain Eukaryota; kingdom Metazoa; phylum Chordata; class Mammalia; order Rodentia; family Dipodidae; genus Jaculus; species Jaculus jaculus. The sequence continues at coordinate 43,625,023 of NC_059119.1, read as the reverse complement.
GAACCCCTCCTGGGAGGGAGGTCAAACAAAACCAACCTAGAGAGAAAATTTCTGACCCCCTAGGGGGTCTCAGGAGGGGCCCAGCCCTCCGCCAGCCTGCGTCACTGCCATCACGTGCACCATGTCCCTAGCTCTGCAAAGGACAGGCCTCACCCTCTTTGATTCTGGTCAGGGTGTGCCTCTTTGCCTGTTCAGCTCCAAGCTGACCAGAGCTGAATGCCTCCTCAATAGTTCCATAACCAGGACCACTTGTGTCCAGACACCTGCTCTCCTTTGGTGCAAAGGGGAAACCACCACATGCATAAATGTTTCCTCTCCCACTTATTGTTCCCCAGTCTTGATTGTTCTGCAGGTATATCTCCATGAGGAAGAAGTGACCCACAAACTCTGCCCACATCAACTGAGAGAAATTTCCATCCCTCCGCTGGTGGGCCTCAGTGTGACGCTGTCCCTGGGTGCCTCCGATGCTCTTGTCCAGACGAACCACCTCACAGGGGACTTACAAGTAAGCTTAATCAGGCCATGATATCTACCAACAACAGCCTCAAATCTCTCCACAGACAACTGAACCCTCTTGTGGGTGTGTTACTTCAAAACCATAGTCTTCGACCTCATTACTGCTGAACGTGGGTGGGACGTGTGTGGTCTTGGGAGAGGAATGTTGTGTTTTTGTTAATGAATCAAATGTTGTTGAACAAAATGTTAAAACTCTAAAAAAAAAAAAAAAAAAGAAACTCCACAAGGAGCTGTTTGACCAAAACAAGCCTGAGGACCCCACCACCTGGGTCTCTAACCTTTGAGTCACTTGGCTTCTCCCCCTCCTTAGCCCCTTCCTTGCGATAGGCACCCTATTACTTATAGCCCCCTGCCTCGTCAAATTTCTCAGACAACAAATAGCTAATATTGCTAGGGTTGCTACTAATCAGGTCCTTGTGCACCATCTAGCTCTATCTGAACTTAAAATAGACTATAAAGATCTCACTCAGGGCTGGAGAGATGGTTTAGTGTTTAAGCACTTGCCTGTGAAGCCTAAGGACCCTGGTTTGAGGCTCGATTCCCCAGGACCCATGTTAGCCAGATGCACAAGGGGACGCATGCATCTGGAGTTCGTTTGCAGTGGCTGGAGGCCCTGGGGTGCCCATTCTCTCTCTCTCTCTCTCTCTCTCTCTCTCTCTCTCTCTCTCTCTCCCTCCCTCTCTCTCTCTCTCTCTCTCTCTGTATCTGTCTTTCTCTCTGTGTCTGTTGCTCTCAAATAATGAACAAACAAAAAAAAATTTTTTAAGTGATCTCACTCAGTTTGATGACATTATAGAAACAAAGGGGACAGAGACAGGGCCTAGGGTTAAAGCAAGGCTAAACTGTCAGACCTGACTAAAGGCCCCAGGCTATGGGGAGGTCACAGCAGCCTGAACCACTGGACACATCTTGGGTCCTAGACCAGCAGGAGAGCTCCTACCCCCATTTTCAGGGGTAGCAGTAAGCCAGGATACTCAACCCATTTTCGGGGGTAGTGGTGAGCCTTGACCCCCAGACAAAAATCTCGGGCCCAAAGATTGGCAGGAAATAAGGTCACTCCCTCCCCAAGCCTGAGACACCTGGATGTCCTCATAAGACTTACGTTGTGCTCATAGCCCTGTGGCCTTTGGCCATTTACCTAGGAAAGTCCTTATGTGGTATCAGCCAGTAGCCTTCACCCAGCTCACCCCCTGTGACTCATACCCCATGCCTTTTCCCGCCACTATATAGATAACCTGACTCTCTCCCTAAGTGCTGAAATGAATGTCCCTAGGCATCAGCAAGCAACCTTTGAACCCACTGATCCCCTTAGGATCCTCTTCCTGCTCTCTCTTAACTGCTTATAAAAACTCCATCCCGGGCTGGAGAGGTGGCTTAGTGGTTAAGACACTCACCTGCAAAGCCAAAGGATCCTGTTCAATTCTCCAGGACCCACATAAGCCAGATGCACAAGGGGGCACATACATCAGGAGTTCGTTTGCAGTGGCTGGAAGCCCTGGCATGCCCATTCTCTCTTTCTCTCTCTCTCTCTTTCTCTTCCTCCCTCTCACTCTCTCACTCAAATTAATCAATAAAATATTTAAAAAAAAACACTCAATCCCCTGTCAAATAAGCAAGGGGCTCTCTGAAGCTGTCTCCCTGGTGTTTCTGCTCCACGGTTGCCTGGATGCCCCCAGGAAGCCAGTGCACAATGGCCCTACTGAGGAACCAGGGAGCCCAAGGGGAATGAATGCAATGCGAGTTGAACTCAAATTCCTGAAACCAGAGCCAAAAGACTATAAGAAAGACTTAGATGTAGTAAGGGAAAGACACTGAGGGTATTCTAATGAGATAGTCTATGACAGCAGCCCACCTGGATTTGTGGCCCAGTGCTCAACCAGAGGAGAAGGGAATCCCTATCTTTAAGGCAGGCAGCATTAGACCGAGTTGAAGCAAGACTCCCTTCAAAGGATGAGGAAAGTCCCATCCTCTCAACTAAACTAAACAGAAGAGGCATGCACCTGTGTGTTTGCATTGCTGGCAACTCTCAGGTCCTTGAGGAAGCACTTTTTGGATGATAGACTTATAGCTCTTGAGGGCAGAGAAAAAATTTATAATTGCAAGCTTTCTAAAGCAACTGTTGTAAAACTTAAAGGTCTATTTGCCATCACTCGTATTGGCTGGAACCAACAGTCAATTCACCTGCCAGGATGAAGTGTTCACCCATAGGCACTTTGAAGGATCTAGTAGCCTCCAGGAAACACAGCCTGAAGCTGCTCTAAGCTGTGACAGAGTTGGCTCGAGTCTCTTATTGCAGAGGTTGAGAGAGGCTCATTATGTGCAGACTTCTGCACACTATCAGTAGTCATGTTGTCATTGTGCTGTGGAAGTCAGCAGCACTCCATGGTCTGTACCCTTGCTGGACCACTGTCTGAGGGCTTGGTGCTCTGATCCAAGACCATTGCCCTTGTGCAAAGTTCTGACCGACGGCCTTGTTGTTGCATACATAGAAGATTCAAAATTCTTTCCTACCACCATACTTCAGCTGTCTTACTTGAAAACTATCCTGAGTGAGCAGAACTCCACACCTGTGTGTCTTCAGCAGTGTGTTCTGGCTTTGCTTATATGCCCACATCATCAGTTCCTCCCTGATCTTTCAGCTGACATTTTTCCCCCCATGAATGACAGCTTATCACTTTTTCCTCTATTGCTGAAGTTAATCCTTTAACTTTTCTTTATTTTCAACATCTTTATTTCCATCTCTATGTAACTGACTACCATCTGTTTTTATTTTATGTAATTATGTTGGATTTGGACAGGACAGAACTTAGTTATTGATGATATATCAACTGGATCTAACCAATTTTTCTTTGCTAAGTAGATTAGTCTTCTAGAGAGAGGTCACCAAATCTCCTTTAGCTCTACATCTTCTTTGGAACACAGTACAGTCTTTTATTGGGGCGTCTTTGTATGCTCTTTATTTCATACACATGAAAATCTTTCTAGCATTTCTTGTTCCCAGTTCCTGCTGGGAAAGTGACTTTAAAGGTGGAATTTAATTCTACTAACTCTCTATCTTAAAAGCACAGTGAATTTTGTCATTATGTAATAAACTAGTAATTGATATTAAATTAATTTTAAGGATTGTGACTTCCTTCTACCTTAATAACATTTATAAAATTGTGTCACAGAGCTATAATCTGGTCTGGCTTTCATCTCTTCTCTCGGGATCTCAGAGCTTGTGAATTCCTTTTCCATATCAAGGTAAATAACCTCAGTCTGACACAGAAGACATGAGAGTCACAGGGTACATTATGAGCAGGAGGGCCTGAGTTCACATGTCCCCATCCCTGCCAAATGCCAATTTGCTGCTTAATATTGTACAGATTCTCTCTGAGGCATGCTACATTTGTTCGGCAGCTGTTGAGCCTGAAACAGGGTAATAAAACGAGACAAAAAAAATGGTTCAAAAATCCTAATCACAAATGGTAATGTTTAACCATTTGTGCTTATTCCACATCTCCTCTGGTGAACTGAACAAGTTAGCCCTTTTTGACAAGCACATTCTTTTTCTTCTTTCAAATGAAATCCTACGGAGGGACTCCATTGATGCAAGAATAATTGGCATAGATTTGAAGACACAGTAGGTATTTATAAGTTGGAGATGAATTTTCTGCACATCCTGTTCTTTGTCTGACCCAGAAAAACATACTCTCCCTTCTTACATCCTCAGCTAGCCTCTTTGATCCCATTTTATGTATTTGGCGGTAGGCCATTCTGTTGTCATTATTTCTCTACACATTTTTGAATAGGAAAATAAATTTTCTTTTAAAATAAAGTGCATATTTATAAAAAAAATTAATCAAACAGTCACTACTTTAAAATCTAGAGTATGAAACTGCATGTTATCTTTAACCTACACTGGTGAAACCTGAGAGGGCTAGGTTAAGGCATCAAGCTGTACATGGTCCCTCTGTTCTATTAGCTCAATTCAGTCAGTCATCAGGACTGGCAGGTGACAGGTGAAATTGGAAGTAGAGCTCACCATATCTTCACGGGCTATACTATAATAAGCAAGGGGGAGCAATGGGAAGCAGCAGAAATGGAAATGTCTGGACTTCAAGAATTCTGACAGAAAAACAGTGGCCTGTCTAGGTCCACGCCAGTGTTCAAGCAAAACAGGGGAGATGTATTTTATGCACCAGAGATATGCTAAGGTTTTGTAATGTTAATAACTATTTCAGTGGTTTTCTTTTGGGGGACTGCGGTATCTTTTGCTTGTGTATGTATAGGTAATATGGTGTGTTTATGGGGGGATGGTATGCCATGTGTGTGATGCGTACACTTGTATGTACCCTTGTGGTGTCCCATGCGTTCATTTGCCTATGTTGGTCACAGCAGAACATCAGCTGTCCTACTCCATCGCTCTCCTGCCCTTTCTTATTTTGAGTCAGTTTTACAGATAATGGAACTTGGTGGTTGGGGGTGGGAGAGGTTGTGAATCCTGGTGATTTCTTGGTCTCTGCTTTTCTGGTGTGGCTGGGGTAGCAGGTGCATGTGACCACATCCAGCTATTTAAATGGGCGCAGGAGATGCAAGCTGTGGTGGTTCCAGCCCATCCCCTACCCCAGGCCTTCATGCTTGTACTGGAAGCACACTCAACTGCTAAGCCACCTTTGCAAGCCTATTTTCATGATTCTCTCTCCTTCTTTCCATCTTTCCTTGTTCCTTCTCTGCTACCATTTTCCCTTCTCTTTTGCCAAGATAAATATCCCCATACCATAAAGAAAAGGCATCATTAGGGGCACTGCTTCAAGTTCTTTCCAAGCTTTATTGTAGACATAAACACAAAGATAAATGCATCTGGAGAAGAGCCTTACAGAGAATAGCACAGTGAATATACGGCTATGAAAATCATCCTTGAGACACACCGTCATATCCAAGTGAGTATCTATGAGCTGCTGAAAATCATATCCAAGTGAAAAATCTATGAGCCGCTGGGTGTTTGATAACAGGGAACATGAGGTCACCAGGAGACTCTGCTCTGAAGACCTACTCAAAATTGTAGCAGATCTTGCTAACAGGATGTTTTTATTTTGGGAAATTGGAAACATTTCAGAGGTGGATTAAATAGGCCAATAATTCAGTATATGTGTTTGTTCACTTGCCTCTGAAATATTTATTGCAGGAAGGCAAATAGAATGCTTTCTTTGTCAAACATTTAAGGTCTGGCATCACAGCTCATCAAAATTCAACAAAATTAAGAGCTACGTGACACTTAGGAAAAATATGAAGATAAAAATAAGAACAAAAGAGAAATTATTCATGACTTTAGCTTGTGCTTAGTGATGTGTGTTCTATTTAGGTAGGTAGCAATTATTGATATGTAACCACATCCACCTAGTAATTAATATATATATATATTTTTTTTTCTTTCTGGCTCTGGCCACATAGGAAATTTTACAAACCATAGAAACAGAATTCTCAAGGCTACACTTATAGTAATTAATCTACAAGTCATATCCATATTAAAATGAGCTGATATTACCTACTCATTTCCTCTGATCCAGCTTTCTCCTTGATCTTTTTCAGTTTTGCTTCCTCCCTGGATCAGATACTTAAACCACAATTTCTCTAAAATACTTCTCTATGCCATGTCCATTTTCCAGTAGCTCCCACTTCACATTTGCCTAAGGCACCTAAAACTGTTAATTCCTGAATCCAAAGCATATACATACATAGCCACTTTCATCATATATATTTCATTATATTTGGGGGTTGTGAGGACACAAAATTTACAGTTAAGAAAAAATCTAGCTCAGCCAGCTACGGTGGCTCCCACCTCTGATCTCAGCTCTTGGGAAGCTTAGGTAGGAAGATTGCCTGGGCTACAGAATGAATTGCAATCCAGCTTGTGCTGCCTCTAAAAATAAAAGAGAGAAAGAGAGAAAGAGAGAAAGAGAGAAAGAAAGAAAGAAAGAAAGAAAGAAAGAAAGAAAGAAAGAAAGAAAGAAAGAAAGGAAGGAAGGAAGGAAGGAAGGAAGGAAGGAAGGAAGGAAGGAAGGAAGTCAGAAGAGAACAAGAAATAAAAGCAGTGAGGGAAGGAGGGAAGGAAGGAATGAGGGAGGGTTGGGGGTGGTGGCTCATACTTATAATTCCAGTACTTTGGAAGCAGAGCTAGGATGGCTGTGACTTTGAGGCCAGCCTGAGCTACAGTTTGAGGGCATGCTGAGCTAGAGTGACACCCTGCCTGAAAAAATAAAAGATGAGAGAGGGAAGGGAGAAAAAGAATGAATGGAAAGGAAAATAAATGAAAAAAAAGGAAGGAATTATCCAGCTTAAATTACAGGGCTGGAGAGATGGCTTAGCGGTTAAGCGCTTGCCTGCGTAAGCCTAAGGACCCCGGTTCGAGGCTCGGTTCCCCAGGTCCCACGTTAGCCAGATGCACAAGGGGGCGCACGCATCTGGAGTTCGTTTGCAGAGGCTGGAAGCCCTGGCGCGCCCATTCTCTCTCTCTCCCTCTATCTGTCTTTCTCTCTGTGTCTCTCGCTCTCAAATAAAAAAAAAAAATTAAAATTAAAAAAAAATTATAATGTAGTAAGTTTTCAATGGATCTCCCCAAATTGTGTGAAAATAGCTATGACTAGCAGAAATAGTTACATGTTTTCTTCTACATATTCCTAAGTATAGATGCATGTACTGTCTCAAAGCCGTCCTTTATTTGTAAGTGATTCTTTTTTTTCCCTCACACTTGTGCCACTGTCTTCTAGAATGGCAGTGGCCAGAATTGGGCCACATGGTATTTCTGAATTATTTCAAGTAAGAAAATGGAATTTTGCTTCTTTTGCTGTTGTCTTTGAAGCGTATTTGATTAATTTTCTTTCTATAACCCAAGGTTGATTTTTGATATGATTATCATACTGTATCATTTTATGATGATAATCTCAAATATAGTTGTCTACAAGTTATCTAATATACAATGAAAGTTCTGACATATAGGTATAGTTCCTTGTTTAGAAGTGAACATTTGAAAATTTATTGACCAAAATTAACTACTAGAATTATAAACTTGGAGAATTTAAAATATATACTCATAGAAACTGGTGATGGCTTAAATTTTATTTCATAATGAAGGACAAATATGGTAAAATATGTTTTCATAAATAATAGATATTTGATAATTAGGAAATTTAATAATGCTGCTGCTAAGGAGATGTCCCTGACACTTGACAGAACTAATTAAAGTCAAAAGTCATTGTGCTTTCTCTTGCAATTCAGAAAATCCAATCCATAAAAAATGTACTAAGTGTCCAAGATGCCATGGTAATGTACCAAAAAGTATGTAACATACCAGGGTTAGAAAATTGGCCTTTGCCATGAAGAGACTTACATATGCAAAGCAAAAAATAAATAAATTTTTAAAGCTGCAGAAACTTAAAAAGCAACAGCAAAATAATTAAATAGCCATTGAACACAACCATTATAGGCATCTTCTAATTAAATATATCATAATTTGCTAACTAACTTATACTTTGATGCTAATTTCTATTGGAAGGAAGAAAGAAAACTCATTAGAAGAAATGCATGAATCTCGGTAATTAGGAAGTTACTACAGCACAAATGTACGTTCTGGCTTTACTGGTGAAGCTGGGCAACCCACGGAGAAGAATTAAGAGAAGTCTTACATGAATGCAGAGAGTATAGCAGTAAAGAATGGCAGACTATAAAGTTAGTATATCCTTGATATGAAAACGGGACAAAGATATTGCAGCAGTAGCTGGGACCAAACACCAGAGCAGATGCAACTTATGGGAGCAGAGGATTGAGCTCAGGCTGACAGTTTCTAGGGAATCTCTACCCTGGCTGAGCAGGCTGCTGCACTTTATCACACTTGAGAGAGGACAGCTGGAGTAATGCATCTGCAGTTCTGCCCTGAGCCTCTCAACATCTCCAGCAAGACTCCCTCCTAAAGGCTCCTCCAGCTGGGGGCGGTAAGCATAAGCCAAAACACTTTTTAGGCCATGGTGGACATTTTACATTCCAACCACCACAAACATTGTTGGAAAAAACAAATAGCTCTCCAGAACGTAGATGCAGATATCCCAAATGTGATGAAACAAAACACTTCCGAGGAGAAAGAAGTTACCAACACATGATGTATCCATACAAAATATGTCGTTAATAACGGTAAATGAAAATTAAAAAAAAAAAAAACTAATAAGAGAAAGCAAAAAAAAGACAGGGGCTGGAGAGATGGTTTAGTGGTTAGGCGATTGCCTACAAAGCCAAAGGACCTAGGTTCGATTACTCAGTACCCATGTAAAGCCAGATGCACAAGATGGCACGTGCATCTGGAGTTTTCAGTTGCTGGCCCATTCTTTATCTGCCTCTAAATAAATAAATAAATTAAATAAAAATATTTTTAAAAGTAGCACAGACTGCCTACGTACATTTATTTTAAGTACACATGAATCTTAATATTTAAAAATCCACCCATGCAAATTTACTACAGTGATAATATTGAAACAAAAATCTTGATACTTATAGAAAAAAATGCTTCATAAAATTCATACATATCTAATGTGGAGATGTATCTCAACAGTAATGCATGGAAGGCTCTGGTTCTAGTTCTAGAATTGAAGGAGAGGCATCCATACTCACGTGTTTATAAAAGGTTTAGTCAACTAAAAATATAACACCCTTAACTTGAAATATAGGTTATCTATGAAAACCCCCAAACTCACATCCTACTGGTAAGAATTTTCAATCTTTTCTTCCCTAAAGACTTGTCATGAGTATTGGTCTAGTGGTCTCTAGAGGTATAACAAAGTAAGGAGAAAAGACAAAGGGATTGCCGGGCATGGTGGTGTGTGCCTTTAATCCCAGGTCTCGGGAGACAGAGGTAAAAGGATCGCCATGAGTTCGAGGCCACCCTGAGACTACATAGTGAGTTCTAGGTCAGCCTGGGCTGGAATGAGACCCTACCTCAGAAAACCAAAAAAAAAGGCAAAGGGATTTTCAGCAAACAAATAAGCAAAAATGACTTTTTAGAGACATAGTTTTAAACAACCATAAAACATAGTTTGATGTTGGATGACTTTGCAATTGAGTTCCTCATATCCACTTAATGATTTTCTATAACCTGTGATAGAAATTATCAGTGTAATTAAGTTGCAAAATTATTAGGTATTTAATTATGAGGCATACTGTGGAGATTTTTAACGGTTTTTCAACTCTTGGGATGTAGAAAATCCTATGGAATCTATTTGAAACATCCATGAATTATAACTGAACTTAGGACACAGGATACAAAGTCGATATACAAATAATTCATTGTGTTGCTATCTCTGGCAGCAACCAACCAGAAAATAAAATATGCTTTTCATTAATATCCTAAACCATAAGGTCCATAGAAATGAAGTTCATAGAATCACTTCAAGATGCCTTCACCTAAAACAAGTGACTCAGAGCTTTTTCAAACACCAGAGTGAATGAGGAAATACACACTATTCATTGATTTGAATATTCTGATAATATTAATATTCAAGCGCAATCCAAAGACAGTCTCAGATACCTCTTAGTGGAATTTGATAGGCTGACTGTCAAATATACATGGCAATGATACATGAATTTGCTTATGCTGAATATGATGCATGTTCATGATCTATTGTGAAGTCACACTCATCAAGGTAGTGTTGTGCCTCACAGTGGGTGTGCAGTCAGAGAATACTCTGGAAAACATGGAGATAGGGTCCTACATATAGAGCTGACTGTTTCTCAACACCAATGCACCTTCATGGGGAAAGAAAGTCATTTCCATAAATAATGCCAGCTAAGAGTGTGAAGAAACAAAATGACCCTCAGCTGAACTCATACCTTGCAACAATATGGTGGATGGACATGATTTGCAGTTTTATACAGAAAACAACAGGAAAGAGTCATTTCATGGTATGAATTATGCAAAAATGTCCTAGGTACAAAGGAATAAAGAAACTGAGGGGAGAGAAGAAGGTTTAGATTTATGGAATTTTCATTAAAATTAGGAATTTAGGGCAGGCATGGTGGTGCACACCTCTAATCCCAGAACTGAGAAGGATGAGGTAGGAGGATGGCTGTGAGTTTGAGGCCAGCCTGAGACTAATTCCAGGTCAGACTGGGTTAGAGCAAGACCCTACCTTGAAATAAAATGACAACAACAAAAAAAAATTAGGAATTTATGTTGCTCATCAGGCTTGGGAGGTTGCTGAGTTTGTAAGAGTGCTCACTTTACAAATTTAAGTACTTGAGTTCAAACCCCAGCATTTGTGTAAAGAAAAGTCTAGAATGGCACACAGGCCTATCACTCTGGTGCTGAGGTGGACAGCGATGTTAGGATCACTGGGGATCACTGGACAGCCACTCTAACCAAAAGTGGTGGGCTCCAGGTTTAGTGAGCGATCCTGTCTCAAAGGAAAAACATAAGGCAGAGAAACGAGAGTAGAACATGGTCTGCAGACATCACACACACACACACACACACACACACACACACACACTTTTCTGTTCATCCAAGTTGCCATTGATGAAGTCACAGGCTTGTGAATCTTTTAATTTTTTTTTTTTTATTGAAACTAACGTAAGTACAGACAATATACCACGATCATAGTCCTCCACTACCACCTTACCCCACCCTCATCCCTCGGAATCCCTTCCTCTTTCCAACTAGTCTTCCTTGTGTTTTGTTGTCACCGTTTTTTTTTTTTTTTCCACCTATCATGCAGGTCTTATAAATAGCAATAGCTACTGAGGTCATGAGTATTAAGGTCACTTTGTGTCCGGAAGACAGTCTTGTAAGCACTTCTCTCCTTCTTCTGCCTCTTACATACTTTCCACAACCTCTTCAATGACACCTGAGCCTTGAGGCATGTGATAGAGAGTGTCACATAGTGTTCAATGCTCCACTGTCACCTGTCAGCACGTTGATGAGTTTCGAGTAATCCCAGTGGTTACCGGTCCATGGAAAGAGAAACTTCACTAGCTAAAAGTGAAAGTAGCTCTAATATACGGCCATCAACATAAGTACATACAGGGCAGCTTTGTAGACATAATATAACCATTTAGCTTCACTGTGGTAGGACTCCCCCACCCCACCCCTGGGCTTATGACCTTCCAAGCTGTAGACTTTTCATTATGTTTTCAGTACCAGGTAGAAATTCACTTTCGTGGAGTGGGCCTCGAGTTTTATCAGAGAAGAGCAGGTTTTCTCAAAAACAGATAGGTCACCATTGTACCAGTTGATGCGTTTTTCCTGGTTGGTTAGCCTTAAAGTTTGCAGGGTCCACTGCTGGTTAAGAACATTAATGGCTTTTCTTCCCCAACAGGCTGCAAAGGTCTTTCCCCCGCGTCCTGACATATAGTCACCAGGGAGAAAACTTCTAGCTCAACTCCATCTTGATTCATCAGTGACCTGAAGCCCAAACATGTGTAATCTTCAGCCCTAGAGTCTTACTCTATGGTCCTGTTAGGCAATCAAGAGCCTTGGCAATAGCCTGTAGTGTTTTGCATGCATGAGAGGCCTCCCTGGCCAACAACTCACAAACTGTGTCCCAACTCTGGCAAATAAAATAAGATAAAATTTGTATTTTAAGATTTATTTTAAACAAGTCTTGATAGAACATACAATATAACTTTACAAATCAATAATATAAAGAAAAATCGAAAATTTAAAATTGTTTTTAAGCTTGAATTAAAAAAAATATTTATTTACTTGATAGAAATACAGGGAGAGAATGGGCATGGCAGGGACTCATGCCACTAAAAATGAACTCCAGATGCTTGTGCCACTTTGTGCACCTGGCTTTATGTGGGTACCTGACAATCAAACCCATGTCATTAGGCTTAGCAAGAAATTGAATTTAATTACTGAGCCATCCTTTCAGTCTCTTGAATAATATTTTTTTAAAAGGATAAATAAAATTACCTAACAAGTACAGGAAAAATTTTCAACATCCACAGTTATAATGAAATTAGTTATATGCCACTAAAATGGCTCATTTTAAAGACTGAATGTTGAGAGATTTGGAAACATGTGGTGCTCTCTTGCATTGCTGATGGAAGGAAAAAAATGTTATACCCAGTTTACAAAGCTATATAAGAATTTCTTAAAAATCTAAACATATGCATATGTTTTCTATAACCCAGTGATTCTGTTTCTAAATACCATTTCAAGATAAGTGATAATGACTTCATAAAAAAGATTTATTATAAAATTGTTCGTAGATGCTTCATTCAAACACATAAGCAACTGTAAATAACTATTAATAGAGGAATGGATCAATACATCATGGTGTATTCAAACAATACAAATCTGTTTTACAGTAAAAGAATAAGTCATTGATAAATACAACAATGTGGATGAAACTCAGAGACGTATTAAACAAAAGAGTCAGATGCAAATTAAGTACATGATATGTATTGCATTTTTAGAAAAAGCACAGTAGCCTATAGTGATGTAAGCAGAAGTTATTGTGTCTAGTATAATAAGAAGGGCAAGACAGAAACAGAAAGATATAGAAATGTTCTGTAAAATGATGTCAGTTTGATTACCTTAGTAGATACACTAGTTAAATCTTTTCAAAGTCCCTATCTAAAGTGTGTGGATTCCATTGTATGTGAACTGTAGCTTGATATTTTAAAAGAAGGAAGTCAACTATCAAAATCTCCTGCAGAACAAGACCCATTGCCAATGATATCATGATCCTGAATCTTGGGTGAATGAGCTACACTAGGCACAAAGTTGCACAGAAGTGAATATACCTAGCTATACATTTACTTCCCAAGCAGACAAGTCTCTTGCCTTATTAAAATTCCCAATTTCATCACCTTTAAAATTAACATTATTAGACACAGTATTTTTTTTTGATTACAAATAAATTTCACTATTAAAATTTAGGGAAAGTATAAAGGAAGAATTGACCTAGTGGAAGTGTGGTCGGCTTTGAACAGAACCCACTCAGTGATCCCAAATATTCCCTATAACTGTGACTCTGAGGAAACCAGTTCAAGATTCTGTATGTACAAGATTGGCCAAAATAATTAACCCGCAATTTATAGTCAATGTATCTTACTCAGTAATATCTAATTATTATATGTAATTAATCTGGATTATTTTCATAATTTCTCATGACATCAAATTGAAATTTTTGGAGGCATAAGGGAATGTGTGAGACCCTCTGGTTCAAGCATTATTATCTAGCAGTAATGAGGGTTTGGGGCATCTCAGTGGGCTCAGAATGCCTTCCATCTTCTCACTGTATAGTAAGACTTTCCTAAATAGTACTGAGGAAACTACAGAAGGCTTTAAGGATCCCTAACATACTTGAATTGTGATTTTTTTTTATCGAGACAAAATTGACAAAAATAAACTACATAAACAAGAGTTAAATATTGTTACCTGACATTAGAGCCACCATACTTCAAATAAAGCATGAGATGCAACCATTGCATTATGGAAACAGGCTTACTCCCAAATAGGCAATTAAGTAAGTAAACCACAAACACATTTATTTTCTAATAAATGATAGAATGGATTTCACACAAAGCCGAATACATGTTTCCAAACAACATGAACAGTACTTCATTGTTCAACTTGTTATTAGGAAAATAACACCGCCTTTGCCAGCCTGGGGACAGTTAGTTTGGCTGTACCTGATATGAGATCTACCTGAGGTAGTTTGCCACTTTAGTACTCTGTGGGAAAGCAATCCTCACTGTAAACACACTTATTCTCAAACTGAATGATGGAGTCAACTCCATAATACCAATAAAAAAACCCTTCCACTTACAATTAAAACTACAGGTTAAAAATAAACAGCATGACTGCTGGGCGTGGTGGCTCCTGCCTTTAATCCCAACACTCGGGAGGCAGAGGTAGGAGGATCGCCGTGAGTTTGAGGCCACCCTGAGACTCCATAGCGAATTCCAGGTCAGCCTGAGCTAGAGTGAGACCCTACCTCGAAAAACCAAAAAATGAAAAAAATAAATAAATAAACAGCATGCACCTCTTGTGGCGATGCACACCTTTAATCCTAGCACCCGGGAGGCAGAGGTAGGAGGATTGTTGTGAGTTTGAGGCCACCTTGAGATTACATAGTGAATTCTGGGTCAGCCTGGGCTATAGCGAGACTGTCTCTACCTCAATATAAACAAACAAATAAATAAGCAGCACGATAACTTCATTATATATAACATTATGACAGCAGACAATAACATGCAAAGTTCATATTTTTGAGAACTTTTGTTTAGATTGCTACACATTTCAGTGTGTTGGCTGATAATGTCACAAAGACCATTAAAGCACAGGTACACAAAGATAGTTGTTACAGATTCAAGAAATTAATCTGATCCCACTGGAATCGACCATCTGCCTGACAAAGGCTCCTAAGACATCAGAAATCCAAGTAACAAAAGAAAATAAGTTCTCTATTGCTGAGATGTTTGCTCTAAATATAACCTTCAAGCTCTCTTATTAAGTGGAAATTAAATGTACCCAACATGTAATTACTTAGAAAATGCTTAGTTAGAAATATTCTACTAATGATTACTATTTATTAATGCATCCGTTTGTATTAAGAGCTTTGGGGCATAGGACTAAGCTCTGCATTGGAGCCCTTGTGTAGCAAGAACAAGGTCCAGAGTTCCAGCCACAGCATTGCCTTTCCCTGCTTTCCTGGAAAGCCTTGCTGTTCTACATACTTTACATATATGTTCCTTCTTGCTTTTGCCTGTTTATTATTGTTGTTTTTTCACATTTTCTGCACTATGCTTATTTTTTTGAAAGCTTTTATATAGGTAACAATGTGCTTTTATCATAATCTCTTCCAATTTCCTCTGCCTCTTTTGTTCACCCACTCTTCACTGGACCCCTTCTTTCTGATGAGCTCCTCTTGATATGTTTTCTTGCAACCATTCATCATTCATATCAAAATATTGATGGGCTCATTTTTTGTTTTTCCGATACTGGTGACTACTGGGGATACTCAAACCTTACTTATTTGTGTGTGTGTGTGTTTGCAATATTTGGTTATAGACTGAGTATGATAATAAAGTTAGCAATCACTGCATAACATTATCTCCGATAAAAGGACAGACCCAGAGGAAGAGCACAGGAGAGAGAGACTAGAAGTCAACTTGTATTGGCTGAATTTTGATAAATGGACCAAGAACACACACTGATCAAGGGACAGCCTTGATAATAAACAGTGCTGGGGACGCCAGGTATTCATATGCAGAAAAACAAAATTATACATGTATATACCACCAGTTTTAAAAGAGGTTCAAATTAGATTTAAAATATAAGGCCCAAAACTATGAAACATCTAGAAAAAAAATCCAAGGGGAAAACATGTCAGGCCATTGGAATGGAAAATTATTTTCATTATTTACACAAGATTCCAAAAGCACAAAAAACAAGAGCAAAACGTTGACAAAGGAAGTTACATCAAACTTAAAAGTACAGGGACTAATCAACAGGGTCAAAACACAATCTACAAAACGGGAGAAATTATTTGAAAATATATATCTGACAAGAAGTTAATATCCAGAATATATAAGGCCTTCTAAACACTCAATAGCAAAAAAACAAAAATGACAAGCCACATGATTTTTTAAAATGATTGAGATATAGACATTTCACAAAAGGAGATAAACATTTGGCCAACAAATATGTTAAAGAAATGTTCACCATCAACAAGTATCTGGGAAGTGTAAATCAAAAGTACACTAAGCCTGGCCACTATTGAAAGGGCAAAAGATAAGTGCTGGCAAGCATGTGTATAAATAGGAACACTATTTTATTTTATTTTATTTTATTTTATTTTATTTTATTTTATTTTATTTTATTTTATTTTATTTTATTTTATTTTATTTTATTTTTGGTTTTTCAGGGTAGAGTCTCACTCTAGCTCAGGCTGACCTGGCATTCACTATGGAGTCTCGGGGTGGCCTAGAACTCATGGCGATCCTCCTACCTCTGCCTCCCAAGTGCTGGGATTAACATTTGCCACTGTTTGTGGGAATAGAAATGAGTATGCTCATTGTAGATAATCATGTGAAATGTCGTTCGAAAGTTAAGTTAAAACATAAAACTACGCTATCTGACTGCAGGACACACACGCACACACATTTCACTGTAGGGAATTTATCCTGATGAATGATCTAAAAACAGTTTTCAGATGCCACAACGAAGGAAGAAATTATACAAAGAAACTTAGAGGAAGTGAAACTAGAGTTGTAAAAGAAACTCGTGATAAATTTATTGCACAAAGAAGTACTCTGCATAATTCTTCCAGTTGTGTCACAGACATGGTTCTTGACAATATCAATATAAGAAGATATAGGGACCGAAATGCAAAGTGCCAAGAGAATAAATAATCTCCTCCTTTGAAAAAAATGAATGAAAAAGTGTCTCCTGCCCAGCCACAGGAAAGTGACTCTCCTTAGTGAGCATGAAAAGCCCTTCACTGATTTGCAGGTACGTCATGTCAGAGCTGAGACCCCGCTCATGGCGCAGCTCCACGAAACAATGCTCCTGGTGAAGCAAGCCTTGGGAAAAGCACACGGGTGTGCACCACAAGCAAGCTTAGAACATATAGCTGCATGGACTGTCCAGAGTGTAAGGTATCTGCAGGGAAGACCTCTTGGCCTGTGCCATAGGTGCCAATCAATGAAAGGGTCATGTGGAATGTGATGGTCAAAAATGATGGAGTGCTGGGATCCTGCTGCTGGTGTCTGGGGAGCATTGCCTCCCTGGTTCCCTTTACACTGGGCTTTCTGCTCGCCTTATGTGAGAGCCCCCTGTGGACTGAAGATAGAAAGAAGGGTTACTACAGCATGGATGGCAGGAATGCAAAGAAAGATGTAATGCAGAATGAAAGACGGTAAGAGCTAACCATCAGAATTGGGATACAATTTCCACCACGTCGCTGACTGACAAAAGCAGAGAGATATCCATCACAAGACAATGTCATTGGGAGCCAGAATGGATTCAGAGGAATAGTAAGATGCGTATGAAGTCCCAAGCACAACGCAACACAGATGTAAGGGAGCTTTACAACTGTGCAAACATATGCCTGTATGAATGAATAGGAGTGGATCCACGGGGATGAGATCAGGGAGGTATGATTTAAGGCGTTTCTTTTCCATCTTTAAACATTCCTTGAGGATATTTTGGTAATCTTTTAGCAATTCTGACTACATAAAAAGTTTTAAATTAAGAGACAAGCACAATCTGATAGGAAAATTTTACTTCTGATGCAGTTTTAAAAGATTTGATGGGCTGGAGAGATGGCTTAGCAGTTAAGGCGCTTGCTTGCAAAGCCAAAGGACCCTGGTTTGATTCCCCAGGACCTACATAATCCAGATGCACAAGGTAGCACATGCATCATCTGGAGTTCATCTGAACAGCCAAAGACCCTGGGGCACCAATTTTCTCTCTATCTGTCTCTTTTTTCTCTCTCTCAAATAAATAAAAAATATTCGTAATTTTTTTATATAATTTTATTTGTTGGGTTTTCGAGGTAGGGTCTCACTCTAGACCAGGCTGACCTGGAATTCACTATGGAATCTCAGGGTGGCCTTGAACTCACGGCAATCCTCCTACCTCTGCCTCCCGAGTGCTGGGATTAAAGGCACGCACCACCACGCCCAGCTCGTAATTTTTTTTTTAAATCAAAGTTTTAATGCTTTTACTTTGTGTGCGTCTGTGCAGTATTGTGTGTGCGCACATGCATATGTGTATAGTGTATGTGTGTGTGTGTGTGTGTGTGTGTGTGTGTGTGTGTGTGTGTGTGTGTGCAGAAGTGATCACAGGTGAGGAGCGGCTGAGGAGAATGTTGGGTGTCCTTCCTGCATGGCTCTTCCATGGACTTCCTTGAGACAGAGTCTCTCTGAAAGTAAAGCTGTGGCTTTCATGAGACGCAGTGATTCTCTGCTCTCCAGTCTCTATTCCCCCACTGGACAGGGTTTATAGAAACGCTCGGCAGCACCTAACTGTTTACAAGGTCGTGGGGAATCAAGGCTCAGGCTCCGTCACACCCTCATTCCTGCTGAGCCTTCTCCCTAGCCCTGATGCTTTGATTTTAAAATGAATTATTTGCTGGGCATGGTGGCTCATGGCTTTAATCCCAGCTCTCGGGAGGCAGAGGTAGGAGGATCACCATGAGTCCAAGGCCACCCTGAGTCTACATAGTAAATTCCAGGTCAGCCTGGGCTAGAATGAGACCTTACCTTGAAAAAAAAAAAATTAATTAATTATTAAATGATGGGGGAAAGCAAAGATTCTAAAATTTCCAATTCCAAAAATACAGAGTTTATGTAGATGAAAAAAAAAATAGTAGAAGTGAATCTGTTTTCATCATAATGCCAATGATCACTTAATTTGTTTCACAAATATAAGCTCCTTCAAACATCACAGCGACCCCTGTAAGGTATAAGCTCCTTTGGGCCTCATGATAACCCTTGTAATGTGGCCATAGTTTTGAGGTGGGGAATTTGAGTGATAGAAATCTAATCCTCTGGTTACTTTCTGAGGATAGAAATCATCCTCGCTCTCACCTTCTATTTTTAACTCTCACCTTGCTGCCATGCTGTGCCTGGTATACGTGTGCAAAAAAATTCATAGATGTGACATTTGTCCTTCCCCCAGACACATTCCACTGACCTCATAAGGTTTGATAATTTGCATTAAGAAGGGTCCTAGGAGCTGAAGAGATGGCTTAGCAGTTAAGGCGCTTGGCTGCAAAGCCAAAGCACCTAGGTTCGATTCCCCAGGACCCACGTACACCAGATGCACAAGGGGCACACACATCTGGAGTTCGTTTGCAGTGGCTGGAGGCCCTGGCGTGCCCGTTCTCTCTCTCTCTCTCTCTCTTTCTTTCTCTCTTTCTCTCTCTCTGTCTCTCTATCTCTTTCTATCTCTCAAGTAAAAAAGTAAAATATCTTTTTTAAAAAATAAAATAAAATAAAAGGAGTCCTAGGCTCCTTTCAATTAGAAAAAAAAGGAAGAAACTCATCTGTTATCGCATGCAATGATGTTTGTGATTCTTTGTTGATTGCCACAATGTTGCTGAAACATTTAAAGGGTTAAACAAGTCTGGGAAGCTAATGAGTGTCAGATACTCCACTATAGCTTGGACTTTCTCAGACATGATACATACATGTGAAAGTGGTCAGTGGCAATATTTATCACTCAAATATGTTAGCATTAAGTATAATGTGAACCACAAAGCTATTAAAGCTTAAACTAAGGTTTTTTAACTATCACTTTATTGGTGAGGAAAAATTGCACGCATATAGCTCCTATCATGAAGCCAGAAATACAGGCTTACAACCCAGGCAGCTGGACAATGGAATTCATATCTGACAGGAACAGAGCAATCACTGAAAGATTTTGTGTCCAGTCAACATTTCAGAGGTTTCCTATAAATAGAAAACAAAAGGCGTTTTTTAAAAACCTAGCATTGGTAGATTCACCTACAGTAGATTCCCCAGGGAGTTGCATAGCTAAAAAGTGACAGCTCAAAACATTGAAAATTCATTGCTTTCTCTACCTAGGGGGGAAAAAAAAGAACCCAGAATGTAACTAACATTAACACAGAACATTTGCTTTTGTAAAAACTAAAAATGGCTTCATTTAAAAAGTGACTTAAAATTCACAGGGCAAAGGAGATTTTGACAAGAAGAAATATAACATAGGATCTAGAAAAATGCATTTGCAGAAGGTGTGAAGAAGGGTTCATTAAGATTTCTTAAAACTCACGAGGAATTAATTTTTTCAGTCACTGATTGCTCCAGATTCAGAAATTTAGATTAAGTGTGACTTCTACTCTTTTGAGATTAAAATTAGTAAAATCATCTTGACTCACTGTTTCCAAAAGAATGGGATAGTCACCTAAGGTTTTCTTTTGCCTTTGTTTTCAACTGAGCAAATGCTTATTAAAAAAAAAAAAAAAAAAGTAAAGAAAATAATGATACTCTGAGAAGATATAAATTTTTAATTTTTTTAAATTTTTATTTATTTATTTGAGAGTGACAAACTCCTTCTATGAGGCCAGCATCACCCTGATACCAAAACCAGGCAAAGATAGAACAAAAAAAGAAAATTACAGACCAATCTCCCTCATGAACATAGATGCAAAAATTCTCAACAAAATATTGGCAATCAGAATACAAGAGTATATCAAAAAGATCATTCACCCTGACCAAGTAGGCTTTATCCCAGAGATGCAGGGATGGTTCAACATACGCAAATCTATAAATGTAATACATTACATAAACGGGTTGAAGGACAAAATTCACATGATCATCTTATTAGACGCAGAGAAAGCATTTTACAAAATCCAACATCCCTTCATGATAAAAGTCCTACAGAGACTGGGAATAGAAGGAACATATCTCAATATAATAAAGGCTATTTATGACAAGCCTACAGCCAACATATTACTAAATGGGGAAAAACTGGAAGCTTTTCCACTAAAATCAGGAACAAGACAAGGGTGTCCACTGTCCCCACATTTATTTAATATAGTTGTGGAAGTCTTAGCCATAGCAATAAGGCAAGAGACACACATAAAAGGGATACAAATTGGAAAGGAAGAAATCAAGTTATCATTATTTGCAGATGACATGATTCTATACATAAAGGACCCTAAAAACTCTACTAGCAAGCTGTTAGAGCTGATCAAAACCTACAGCAATGTAGCAGGATACAAAATAAATACACAGAAATCAGTAGCCTTCATATATGCTAACAACAAACACACAGAGGATGAAATCAGAGAATCACTCCCACTCACAATTGCATCAAAAAAAATAAAGTACCATGGAATAAACCTAACCAAGGAAGTAAAGAATCTATATAATGAGAACTTTAAAACACTCAAGCGAGAAATTGCAGAAGACGCTAGAAAGTGGAGAAACATCCCTTGTTCCTGGATTGGAAGAATCAATATTGTGAAAATGGCAATCTTACCTAAAGCAATCTACACATTTAATGCAATCCCTATCAAAATTCCAAAGGCTTTCTTCATGGAAATAGAAAAAACAATCCAAAAGTTCATTTGGAATCACAAAAAACCTCGAATATCTAAAATAATACTGAGCAACAAAAAAGATTCAGAAATTTAGATTAAGTGTGACTTCACCACACCTGATTTTAACCTATACTACAGAGCCATAGTAGCAAAAACAGCATGGTACTGGCACAAAAACAGACATGTAGATCAGTGGAACAGAATAGAGGACCCAGATGTAAGCCCAAGTAGCTATAGCCACCTGATATTCGATAAAAATGCCAAAAATACTCATTGGAGAAGAGACAGCCTCTTCAGCAAATGGTGTTTTGAAAACTGGATAAATATCTGCAGAAGGATGAAAATAGATTCTTCTCTCTCGCCATGCACAAGAATTAAGTCCAAATGGATTAAAGACCTTAAAATCATACCAGAAACTCTGAAACTGCTAGAGGAAAAAGTAGGGGAAACCCTTCAACATATTGGTCTTGGCAAAGACTTTGTGAATACAACCCCAATTGCTCAGGCAATAAAACCACAGATTAACCACTGGGACCTAATGAAATTACAAAGATATTGCACCACAAAGTACACTGTGAAAAAAGCAAAGAGGCAACCTACAGAATGGGTAAAAATCTTCGCCAGCTATATATCTGATAAAGGATTAATATCTAGGATATACAAAGAACTCAAAAAGTTAAATAATAAGGAATCAAACAAGCCAATCAAAAAATGGGCTATGGAGCTAAATAGAGAGTTCTCAAAGGAAGAAATACGAATGGCATATAAGCATCTAAAAAAATGTTCTACGTCACTAGTCATCAGGGAAATGCAGATTAAAACTACATTGAGATTCCATCTCACTCCTGTCAGGTTGGCCACCATCATGAAAACAAATGATCATA
This sequence comes from Jaculus jaculus, assembly GCF_020740685.1. Lineage (NCBI taxonomy): Eukaryota > Metazoa > Chordata > Mammalia > Rodentia > Dipodidae > Jaculus > Jaculus jaculus. Next base: position 43,602,576 of record NC_059119.1, on the reverse strand, counting down.
AATGTTGGCGGGGATGTGGAAAAAAGGGAACCCTTCTGCACTGCTGGTGGGAATGCAATCTGGTCCAGCCATCGTGGAAAACAGTGTGGAGGTTCCTAAAGCAGCTAGAGATTGATCTACCATATGACCCAGCTATAGCACTCCTAGGCATATATCCAAAGGACTCATCTCATTTCCTTAGAAGTACGTGCTCAACCATGTTTATTGCTGCTCAATTTATAATAGCTGGGAAATGGAACCAGCCTAGATGTCCCTCAACAGATGAGTGGATAATGAAGATGTGGCACATTTATACAATGGAGTTCTACTCAGCGGTAAAGAAAAATGAAGTTATGAAATTTGCAGAAAAATGGATGGACCTGGAAAGTATTATACTAAGTGAGGTAACCCAGACCCAGAAAGCCAAGCGCCACATGTTCTCTCTCATATGTGGATCCTAGCTACAGATGACTGGGCTTCTGCGTGAGAATGAAAATACTTAGTAGCAGAGGCCAGTAAGTTAAAAGGAGACATAAAGGGTAGAGAAAGGAAGGGAGGAGGATACTTAATAGGTTGATATTGTATATATGTAATTACAATGATTATAATGGGGAGGTAATATGATGGAGAATGGAATTTCAAATGGGAAAGTGTGGGGGTGGGGAGGGAGGGAATTACCATGGGATATATTTTATAATCATGGAAAATGTTAATAAAAATTAAAAAAAATAAAAAAATAGAAAAAAATTATTTTTATTTATTTATTTGAGAGTGACAGGTATAGAGAGAAAGAGGCAGAGAGAGAGAGAGAGAGAGAGAGAGAGAGAGAGAGAGAGAATGGGCACGCCAGGGCCTCCAGCCACCGCAAACGAACTCCAGACGCGTGCGCCCCCTTGTGCATCTGGCTAACATGGGTCCTGGGGAATCGAGCCTCAAACCGGGGTCCTTAGGCTTCACAGGTAAGCACTTAACCGCTAAGCCATCTCTCCAGCCCTAAAATTTAAAAGTATGTATACACATATGCATACTTTCACCACTTGGAGTTAATAAATACTATTATGATAATGTTTATTATATCACATGTTATTAACTATTACAAATAATTTAGGGTCTAGGGAGAAATTACAAAGAAATAGTTTAGGGTATAAGGTCAGTTGGAAAAGTAATTGTTTCATCAGAGAGAGTACCTCAATTCCATCCTCAATCACTAGAAGAAAAAAAACAAATGTCAGGCATAGGAGGGTGTGCTTATAATCACAATGGACACAAATAGCTCTGGGCTCACAGTCAGCCACAGTAGACTTATTGGGAGGCTCCAGGCTAATGAAAGGGAGTGTCTCAAAAGAGCCACAATAGATTTATTGGGAGGCTCCAGGCTAATGAAAGGGAGTGTCTCAGAAGAGGTGGGCTGCATTCCTGAAGGTGACAATCTGGCCCTTCCAGATGTGCGCACACAACCTGCATGCATTTGTGTACTTAAATACATGCGAACACACATGTACACACACATTCAAAAAATAATTTTTAGTATAGTGACTCATTTAATTCACTTAACATAGCTTTGAGGTATAGACTGCAATTCTTCAAACTCAGTTTCACAGAAACTAAACTAAGTCATGGGAAATTTAACCTAACTTGCCCCAAATCACATACATAGCAGTCAGGCTTCCAAGTAAGACATCTTGGCCTAAAGTTGAGATTGTTGCCATAAGTCCACATGGAAGAAACTTGATTTTCCTGCAGGTATATCATGAGCACGAAGGAAGGGAATAGCTTCACAGAATGTGGACTCATATGGCAATTACTGTAAGTATCATAAAAGGCACAAATTTCAGAGTGACTTGTAACCTGAAAATGTATAACGGTTTAATATCATTATGACATTCTCTACCTCCTTAACCAGCCAGAAGAAAAAATATTCAAAATAAATTTTATTATAAGTGAGAGAAAAATTATTTCAGTAGTTCCTGAAAATGAGTTCACTATATAACATAATACGTCCATTATGTTTAAATTTCATATTAAATTCTCTTATTCCCATCAATTCAATATTTTTCCACTCAAAGCACTTTCGAATAACCTCATGATCAATATTGATTGAAATTTGAGTTAGACACAACAGACCTTTATGTAATTTATTATGTACACTCTCATCTATCTTATGGTCAAAATCAGTACAGAACTAGCTATGAAGTTAATGAGTTCAAGCAAATGCATAAGATCTGCACAAGAAGGGCTTTATTTTCATTTACTCCTCAACACTGCCATTTCATAATGTGCCTTTCCTTTTCACTGCAGATGTCATTGTGACCCTTACCACTAAATAATTCAAGTACAAGACATAATGCATATATCAAATATATATATATATATTCATATATATCAAAAAGTACAGGGCTGGAGAGATGGCTTAGTGGTTAAGGCACTTGCCTGAGAAGCCTAAGGTCTCATGTTCTACTCTCTAAATATCACCGCCTAAACCAGCCACAAAAGTGAGGCTAGTGAAAAGTCGCACATGCCCACTAGGTGGCACAAGAATCTGGGCTTTGATTTCAGTGGCTGAGGCCCTGGCACTCTGAATACGCTCTCTAAAATAAAATAAAAATTTTAAATAACAAAACTGCAGCCTGAATAGTTCTTGATTTTTCCAGATAGGAGATAGCTTTTTTCAAGGCATAATGGAAACTATAAAACAGTTGATGTATGAGGTACACGTTGAAGTGGCAACAAAAAACAGCTGTTTCTTTTCATTGGGCACCTCAGTGAGTATATCCTCTGTATCTCAATCACTTATGTCCACCCTGTACGTCCACCCTGAGTATATCTAAGGTACTTGTTCTAGTAGGGGACAGGGATGGGCAAATGATTACGTTTTATAACATTTTGCAACTAAAAGCTGTGTTAGGGTTCTATCACTAAGACAAAACACCCAAGAAAGGGGCTGGAGAGATGGCTTAGCTGCTAAGGTGCTTTCCTGCAAAGCCAAAGGACCTAGGTTCGATTCCCCAGTGCCCACGTAGGCCAGATGCACAAGGGGCGCATGCATCTGGAGTTCGTTTGCAGTGGCTGGAGGCCCTAGCGCGCCCATTCTCTCTCCCTCTTTCTCAAATAAATAAATAAAATACATTTTTTAAAATACCTGAGAAAAATCAACTAAAAAGGAGGAAAGGTTTATTTTGGCTCTTGGTTTTAGACCATGGTTGATTGTACACCATGGTGGCTGTATGCAGTGAAGCAAAGCCATCTACCTCCTAGGAGCTAGATAGCAAAGGGAGGGAAAGGTAGCAGTCACAGTTGCAAGATCCCCTTAAAACGTACACTTTTTTTAATTAATCTAACTTCCTTCTAATAGGTCACACTTCCTAAAGATTCTAAACTTCCCAGCAGCATTGCCACAGGCTTGCAAGCAGACCTTTAGCACATGAGCCTATGTTAAGGTGGCCCTTGAGATCCAAACAATAGCAAAAAACTATCTTAGCTATTACCTACTGTGAGAGGTAGACTTGGTGTTTACCTCAATTCCAGTACATAATTGATCTGCATGTCCCAGACTTCCTTTCTGCCTTTGGATATGGCTGAATCCTAACTATAAGGCTTGTAAGTGAACATTGTGTTTGAGCCATTTCAACGCCTGGCACACTAAAAATACCTTCTATATTTTCTCCTTAACATAGCGGACTGAAAGACAAAGATGCTCTGCTTCAGCTTTTTGTAGCTGTGTCCCACTAGAACGCAAGACCATTATTAGTCCACATTCAGAAATGTTGTGAGCCAGTGTTAAACTTTTGATAGCTAGAAATTGACTGAGGTGAGTGAGGGTATTTACTCGAGAGAAGTCAGAAAGTGCCACATGGGAGGGCTTAAAATCTAGCACTATAAAGGATTTGCTAGCTTTAACACTGTCATGACAATGGCTTTATAATCCACGTGTGGACGAATACTAAGCCGACGTCTCAAAACAACTTGAATCTGTCATTCACTACAAGGAAAAGAGCCGCCCAACCAAGAGCACCTCCGTTAGCTTGCCATGTCCTGTGAGCTGGAAACAAGGTGTGCAGGTTTGTTTAGATCCATCTATGTATCTATTTCCCAGACTCATTAGGCATGTTTCCTTCCCTGGCAAAATCCTCTTAGTGTGAAAAATGGTCACTCCAGCAAGATAAAAGCTTAATTTTTTTTTTTTTTTTGGTGGGGGGAGGATTAGGACTAGGAAAATTTGAAGTTCATCTGGTATAGGCTCTGGTAATAGTATTGTAACTTACATACTAGTTAAATCCATTCATTATACAATTGTATATATATATATATATATATATGTAATTGTATATATATATATATATATATATATATATATATATATATATATATATATATATATGATCTTCTTGATGATTTTCACATAAAAGAAATCAAGGCTACCCTGAGTATGTAATGCAAGCTGTAGAGTGTCATTTCCTGCCCTGATGGTGATGACAGAATCATGCATTCCTGTGACTCATACAATAGCCTCTAAGTATCTAATACACTTTTGGACACAGTTTATGACTTTGGTACCATGATATACGTTTGCTCGGGAAAAGAAACAACAGATATTGTGGTTTATAGTGCCTCGGTAGCCAACCAATTGAAGAGAGAGGAAGACAGTGCCTATGTGGGGGCCATAACCAATGTGATGAACACAGTTCTTTTTTTTTTTAATTTTTTTTTGTAATTTTTGTTTATTTATTTGAGAGAGACAGAGAGAGAGAGAGAGAGAGAGAGAATGGGCACGCCAGGGTCTCCAGCCACTGCAAACGAACTCCAGACGCATGCGCCCCCTTGTGCGTCTGGCTAACATGGGTCCTGGGGAGTCGAGCCTCGAACCGGGGTCCTTAGGCTTCACAGGCAAGGGCTTAACCGCTAAGCCATCTCTCCAGCCCCACAGTTCTTATTTCTTGTGCAGGGTTTGGGTTCTCGCAGTCCGTACAGTTAAAGGCACTTGGTTTTACATTAAATCCAATGTCCCTAAGTTTTCGCCTCTGGCAAGTATGGCGTGGAGAGATGTAAGACTGGGATGAAAAGTGCTTTATCTAGAATCAGTAAGAATTACAGTTGGATCGACTCTGAGCCTGTAAGCCAAGCCCGTCACACATGCACGGCATAACCACGGACCCCTTGATGGAAGCCTCGAGTGGAAGACTTGGTAGAGCACCAGCCAGGTGTCAAGCTCCCCGTGGTCCGTCTTCACCTCGGAGTTATTTCTATCCAGTGTTTTTTATATTGAGATTCCTGTACTTAATCTTATTTCCCTCTAGTCATTCAGGCTAATTCAACAATCTGTTTCCATCCTCTATTTCTAAATTATGTTTAGTATGCAAGCCAACTGTATGCTTTTCACAATGCAGCTAATTTAATACTCACAGGATTTAATCTTTTCATAAAGCTGGTGTGATTTGTGTTCCCATTAATGAGAAAACTGATATTCAGATATTAAGTAAAATGTCTATGTTCTCATAGTTGGTTATAAAAAAGCAGTCAGAACTTAAATTTAAACACAAATTCATGTGATTCTAACAAACACTTTCTTGGTTTCTTTACTATCCTGCCTGTCTCCAGATTTTCCTGTCTAGCCTCCCACCATTTCTCCATCAATATCTTTGGTTCCGGTCAGATTGGTAAGCTACTTCACTGAGTACTATTCTGTTAGCAAGTCTTTGCATACACCCGTCCATGCCTCTATAATGTTCCTTGTCAGGTCTACTTGAACCTACTTTTAACACTCTATTCCAGTCCCACACTGCCCTAAAGGCTCGATGTTAATTATTTCTATATTTTCCCTATTCTGAAAATACAGGATCTAGAAAAGATTTGAAATAATAAGGTTATGTTACCTATGATATCAAGTTCAACACTGCAAACTGCTATCATTTGGGTTAAATGGATCCTGGTAATGGACCTTATTTGCCCTACATAGTGATTTTGCCTTTGTTTCTGTTAAAAACAGAATGTAAAACCTTACAGAAAAATGTAATCCTTTTACTTACAAAGGAGAAAACAATGGTACAGAGAGACTGAAATTTTGCCTAGTATCATTTTGCTGACTCAACTGAAATGAGCCCAAAGCTCTACCCAGCCTTTGTCTGGTCTATTCTTGTAGTTTTTTTTTTTGTTGTTTTTTTTTTTTTCACTTTTATCTAAGAGAACCGCAAATAAATCACTGACTGACATCTTCAAATATTAATGGAGGATGTGTTAAGTACTGATTGATTTCCTCACAGGCTTTTGCATTTGTGTTAAACTAGGCATAGTAAGCACCACTTCTTCTTGCTCACACAGAAAAAGGGAGATGAACCCAAGAAATGGGTTTTACCACAGTCCCAAAGCACTGGTGCCTCCAAAATGGTGCAACATTCTTTCCCCAGGCTCTGTCATGTGTTACAAGATCTTTGCGAGCCATCTTGAAATCCCAGGTCACTGGATGGAGCCATAGGAAGGAGAGGAACTCTGTGAGTTTAGATCTCTTTGCATAAGGACAGTCCAAAATTCAATTCATTTCAAGCAGATACATATAATCCAATATAATTTTCTTTAATATTTTAAAGAAGATAATTTGTCAGAATAAAAGATGGCTCATTAAAGTTGTCTGCCATGTAAGACAGAAGAACAAGAGCCAATAATACCAAAAGGAAACACCTCTAACTAAAGTTGTGACTCCACACTACGCTCAATTTGCTTTTTCATTACATGTAGGGCAAAAAAGAATGGACCTATAGTGATCAAGTCATCATGAAAAAGGGGCTTTCCTTTGCTTATGCAGCAATTGAAAGCATGGTCTATTATACTTACACAATGTTGGACAAGTAGAAATGTTTCTGAATTAAAGATACATTATAATTGCTAATAAGCTATCATAATTATAGCAATCAAAATTCTAAGAAGCACACTCTAAGACTGCATTTCTCTGATAACTTGACTGGAGAAAAACAGGTGCATAAACAGCCTGGGACAAGAAGATGTTGTCATGTACTGCATAACGTAGTTTTGGTCAACAATGGATTGCAGAGAGAGTGCTGGTCTCATAAGATTATACGGATCTCATTCACTGTAGCTAAGTTATGAAACCAAACCAGATGTCCAACAGAAAAAGAAACTTATGCTGTTTATAGGAAAATGGATACAACAGCTAATCATCACATTATATGAATTAAGCCAGTCTCAGAAAGGTAAATATTGTATATTTTTATCTCATCTGTGATTCCTAGGTTTATACAGATACATGAAGTCAAGTGTGTATGGAGGACACAAAAGTTGAAGGGAAGCTGGGAGAACAGAGGGAATGACTCAGTGGAGGGCAGGGAAGAAAGGTCCAGGACTATGCTCCACATCCGCTGTGTTCTTTGATGAAAATGTCTTTCTGTAGCACAGTATCATGTAAAATGACTGTGTACAATAAGTATTTTTAAAACAAAAAAATAAAATGACGATGATGGAACTGAAAATTTCACATCACTTAGTGAAGTCAGAACTATCTTAAACTGATAGCGTGATGCGTTATTCATATTTCCGAGTGTTGTCTGTGTAATCAAACCTATGTCACAACCACCCATTCACATTAAGGTATAGCAGTCGAGTTGCATACGCTGCACAGTAATTGATTGTAGTAATAATTGACTGTGTTACTTGTTTATGCATTTACTGTGCAATGACTTGATCATTATTTTAGAGCGTGCTCCACTTCGGATGAAAATCTCTTGCAACAGATCTGACTAATGTAGGTCAGTTTCTCGAAGTGATCTGTGTACACACAGTCTGTAATGGCAAAACCATGACAAAAATCACCCACTGGCCTATTTCTTGGGGCTTATCTCCATCAATAAACAATGCGCAGTTTTACTTAGCATGGAAAAGAGACAATTCTTAAACCTGAAATATTCATTTTTGTATCTTCCCCAACAGAGACAAAGCTAATGGCATAAGCATCTCGGCAGTTACGGGAACTTCCCACCTAGCTTTTAAGAAATCTCCTAAGACCCAGAAGGACTCTATACAAAATACTGACCATAAGTAGCTACAGATCCGATGTTTCTCACAGCCTATGAGACCAAATTGTACTTAGGAATCACCACATCCTGTTCCTATACTCCCACCCACATGCACACACAATTTAAAAGTATACCAAAAAAGTATGTATTCATATTCACTAGAAAAAAAAAAAAACAACTAAAAACTGAAAGTTTCAGAAAAAAAAAAATTGCAACCACATGTGTAAGTTGATACCTGTAGGCCCATACCTAACTCAGTAGATGCTGGCTGCAGCTCAATAAACCAAAGCAAGACAAGAGATGTGGTCTGAAGACCAGGAAAGCAATGATATTGAGCCTGCTACATCAAAGAACAGGCTATGACCTTTGGGTGACAAGTGGGTGACCAAACAATGCCCACCACTTGACTGGCACAAACAGCAAAATTATCCTAATTCATTTGGAGAATAGAGTATGCAAGTTGAATATGAAACCAGAAATTCGAAGCTTTAGGGGCTGGAGAGATAGATGCCCTACTGGTTAAGGTGCTTGCTTGCCTGAAAAGCCAAACATTCAATTCCACAGTAGCCACGTAAGCCAGATGCACAAGGTGACATGTGTCTGGAGGTCATTTGCAGTGGCAGGCGGCCCTGGTGTGCCCATCCTTTCTCTCTCTCTTTCTCTCTCTCTCTCTCTTTCTCACTCTCTCCCTGCTTCCCCATCCCATCAAATTAAATGAAAAAACTTTATTATAAAATAAAAGAAATTGGAAGCTTTAGCCTTCCACCATTCACTGGAAGGATGCCCCTCGGGATGCTGTATCCCAACTCAGCAATTAATCTAAATACCCATCTAGGAATATTGCAGTCTTCAAGGTTCCTGCAGAAACCAGTGTGAAACTGGCCATTAAAGACAACTTACCTGAAGACTCTCAGAACAAACAGCACAAGAATAAAAAAAAAAAAAAAAAAAAAAAAAATTATGATGAGCTTATACCACATGTAGTTCTTAGAGAATAAAACAGCAAGACCCAAGTCAGTCCTCACTTTGCTTTTTGAAGATATTATAGTTTGGGGCTTGCCTGGGAGGCTGACTTGCTTTCTTAATGAACACCTATTTTTCATACCCTGTGGAGACATAGGAGGTGTCATTCATTTCAGCACCTGAGTGAAATTTTAGCTGATGTAGTGATCCCCTTCTCTATGGAGCCACCATGAATCTCCAGCAAGGGTGCCTCAACAAGTATTAGAAGATTTATATCATACAACTGGATTTTTATGAACATCACAATAAAGCTAGAAAGAGTTAAAAAAAAACAAAAACAAAAACAAATATTTCCTTCCAAGGAAACATAATTTCTGTAATCCAAAAGCTCTAAAAGTGTAGCTCTAGCTAGTGATACATAAGGAATTCACAATATGGGAGGCGGGGCGTGGTGGTGCACACCTTTAGTCCCAGCACTCTGAGGCAGAGGGAGATGGGTCACAGTGAGGTCAAAGCCACCCTGAGGCTATACATAGTGAATTCAAGGTCAGCTGAACTAGAGTGAAACCCTACCTCAGGAAACAAACAAACAAACAACAACAAAAAAAAAAAAAAAAACAAATTCACAGTATGATATTTGAAACATTAGAACCATCTTTAAAACATGCAATAAAAATTCCTGGACTACAGGTAAGTACTACAATTTTTAATAAATTTATTTATTTATTTATTTATTTATGAGAGACAAAGAGACAGATAGAGAGAAAGAGATAATGGGCGTGCCAGGGCCTCCAGCCACTGCATACGAACTCCAGACATATGCGCCCCCTTGTGCCTCTGGCTTACGTGGGTCCTAGGGAATTGATCCTGGGTCCTTAGGCTTCACAGGCAAATGCTATAACCTCCAAACCATTTCCCTAGTCCCCTAATATTTTTTTTTTTAATCGTTGCGATGGTCTTGCTATGTAGAACTGGTGTCACACTTATAATCTTCCTTCCACGGACTCCTGAATACTGAGATAAGCAGTCGTTACAAAGAAAATTAAGAAATCCATATCCACATTTTGGTTAAAAAGGGAAAAAATTATACTTGTTGTGGGTATTCAATTAACATGCTAGACTAAAAATTAATGACATAGATTGAAAAAGTAAAAATGATAGATGCAGTGATTAGTCATTTAAATATAGAAAGGAATTGAAAAAATTCTGAATATTTGCAACAAATGCTAAAATATATAAAATTAGTTTGAAACCGATAAAAGTGAAAGAGATAATGGAAAATTAATTATGTTTATAAAATACTAGCTGATTGAAATATAATCTTGGTTTTCAAATATTTTTAGAATAGCAGGAAAATCAAAAGTTTCAAATAATATAAAACTCATGAGTAGCTTCAATGTTTAGGCAAAAACCATACATGTACTTTTCTAAAAAGGACAAGAAAAATAGAAATTCCAAATCTATTCAGAAGAAAATAATATTGATGGCTTTAGAAGTTGTTCCAAGTCTTTAAGAGAAACCAATAATGACTGTGAAAGTTATCTGAAAGCAAAAGGGGAAAAAAATTCTCAATCTGTTTGTTTTTAATATATTTCATTTATTTGAGAGAGAGAGAGAAAGAGAGAATGGGTGTGTCAGGGCCTCCAGCCACTGCAAATGAACTCCAGATGCATGTGCCCCCTTGTGCATCTGGCTTACATGGGTTCTGAAGAATCAAACCAGGATCCTTTGGCTTTGCAGGCAAATGCCTTAATCTTTTTTTTTTTTTTTTTTTTTTTAATGAGAACACAGAAATTTTGATGCTAGACAGGGTAATCGAAATTTTAGACATCACTGGTAAATCTAGATGCCAAAATTTGTTTTAAAAATGTTGTAATGACAATTTCCATAAATATAGACAATACACCATGATAATAATGTCTTCTTACTGCTCCATTTCTCCACACATCACATTCCCCTTCTGTTGAATCCCTACTTCATTCCAATTAGCCTCTCTTCTATTTTGATGTCATCATTTTTTTCTTCCTATCATGCAGGTTTTGTGTAGGTAATGTCAGAAACCATGAGGTCTGCCGGGCATGGTGGCGCATGACTTTAATCCCAGCACTCGGGAGGCAGAGGTAAGAGGATCACTGTGAGTTCAAGGCCACCCTGAGGCTACAGAGTTAATTCCAGGTCAGCCTGGACCAGAGTGAGACCCTACCTCGAAAAACCAAAAAAAAAAAAAAAAAGAAAAGAAAAAAAAGAAAAGAAACTATGAGGTCATGAATATCAAGGCTATAGATGCCAAAGTTATTAATGTTATAAAATATATCTATATATTTATAGAAATTATATATATGACAAAATTATAAACAAGGATTATTTCAAGCTTATAATAACTGCTTTCATGAAATTTAATATCTTCCACCATTTCATGTACTGATGAAGGATAACAGAATTTATGATAATCTCAATAGTTAATATTGATAATAATTAATATTTAAAGTATTATTTTGAACCAAGGGAATAAAAATTAAAATAATTCATAACAAACAAGAGATAGAAGTGGGCTTATCTAGCATATAAAGAATATTAACCTGGGCTGGAGAGATGGCTTAGCAGTTAAGGCACATACCTGCGATGCCTAAGGACCCAGGTTCGATTCTCTAGGTCCCGCGTAAGCCAGATGCACATAGTGGTGCATGCATCTGAAGTTCGTTTGCAGTGGCTAGAAGCCCTGGCAAGCCCATTCTCACTCTCTTTCTCTGACTTTAATAAATAAATTAAAATAAAATCTTTATACAAAAAGAATCTTATCCTAAAAGTTACTACACATAAATACTATTTCATACTCAGAAAATTACAAAAGTTATATAAATATCAGAGCATGTGGAGAAATCAGAATGCTCAAATATTTCCATTTAAAATTAGTTTGGCCAGGTGTGGTGGCACATGCCTTTAATTCCAGCACTTGGAAGGCAGAGGTAGGTGGATCACCATGAGTTCGAGGCCACCGTGAGACTACATAGTGAATTCCAGGGCAGCCTGTGCTAAGAGTGAAACCCTACCTCAAAAAACCAAAGGGGAAAAAAAAATTAGTTTGGATAACAGTTTTTCAATGTCTTAAAACGTCAAGACTTGCATTATGCTGGGTCCTAGTGGTGTCAACTAATATGGAACAAAGAATACAGAGGACACACATGTGTACTGCTCTGATGAAAAGATACTGGGAGAAGATGAATGCTCTTCTAAGGAGTAGGCATGTACATTATTTGTAGCCATTACCTTCCCTTGGCTGGAACAAGGCATCAATCAGAAGACGCTTATGGATGAAAAGGGTTGAATTCTGCTTACAGTTTCTAGAGGCTGTCTCTTTTTTTTTTTTTTTTTAATTTTTTTTTGTTCATTTTTATTTTATTTATTTGAGAGTGACAGAGAGAGAGAAAGAGGTAGAGAGAGAGAGAGAGAGAGAGAGAGAATGGGCGCGCCAGGGCTTCCAGCCACTGCAAACAAAGTTCAGATGCCTACGCCCCCTTGTGCATCTGACTAACATGGGTCCTGGGGAACCGAGCCTCGAACCGGGGTCCTTAGGCTTCACAGGCAAGCGCTTAAACCACTAAGCCATAGGCTGTCTCTTAATGGATGGAAAACTTATGGATACTAGCCAGCCAAGTGTCACTTCTCATATCAGGGAGGAAGCAAAGAGAATCAGCTCCTATCTCTGGCAAGCTGGGCTGCACTGATAAACTTCAAGGCCCATCCCCATGGACATCCTCCCTCCAGCAAGGGCTCATCTCCCAAAGGCTCCACCAGCTGGGGATTGAATAAGAGAATGAATAACAAATATATAAGGCTGTGGGAGACGGTTTACATTCAACTCATCATGGTATAGTATTCAGACTACTGGTGATTTATAGCACTCAGACACGATGGCTTTTGACTTTACAATGGCATTAAATACAATAGGTATTTAGTAGAAACCATATTTTAGATGTTGACTTTTATTAATCTTTTCTTGGGGTAGCATATGTGGAACTATTGGCATGATCTTGCATAGCAACAGTGAGCTACATGCCCAGTCAGTCGCACAGTAGACAATCAACAGCTAAAAGACTGTCCTAGGTTGCCACGCTGTGATGTTCCTTCCACAGGGATGCATTAAGCAAACTTTCAACTCTCACCATGTTTGCAGCTAAACCTGGGTGTATCAGTATACGATTCCCTTCGGAAGTGCAAGAGCATCTGGATTCTTAAAATGTATTTCCACCCAGTGAATGGATTAGACTTTATGGGTCCACATGAATAAATCCCTAATATATGCATTTACACAAAAACATTAAGTGCCTCAAAAGAGAAAGAAACTGAAAGATATTTATAGTTTAGGGAATGGGTCTTATAAATATAAAATATATGACATAATAATGTGGACACAGATGTTCAAGGTATTAAAAATTAAACCAGAAAGGAATAAACAAACTTCGAAAGAGTAACTCCTTGTGGGGAGGAAGGATGACAAGGAATAATATTTAGAGGCTCCAATGTTATCTGATGCTACATTCCTTTTCTACATCAGAACTGTAAATGTATAAATTTTTATTAATGATTGGTAGAGTATATGTAAAAAATCACAAAAACGAATGAGTATTATGAGTGACATAGGCTGTTTTTTTTTTTTCAGATATGAAGCTCAAAACTGAAATTACATATGGATACAAAATCACAAAAATAGCAGCCAAACTACAAATAGAAATCCATTTTTCCAAGTTTAACATTCTCTCCATGAAACTACATTGACTTCAACCAGCAAGATTCGTGTGGTGTTCATAGAGTCCACAAAAATAGTTTACCTGTATTAAAAGCTTACTTTGGATGAGATCGCAACATCTGTTTCATTTGGCCCTTTAATGCCAAGAGTTACACTCATTCTTGCTTATTACCCATGGAGAAAATTCCTCATTGCAGAAGTTATAGCTTGATTATCTTTTTAAAAATATTTTCATTTATTTATTTATTTTAGTGAGACAATCAAGAGAGAGGCAGAGACACACAGACACACACACAGAGAGAGAGAGAGAGAGAGAGAGAATGTGTGATTATGGGTGCAACAGGGCCTGTTGCCACTGGTAACAAACTCCAAATATATGCACCACTTTGTGCATCTGGCTGTATGTGCATGCTGGGGCATTAAACCTATGCCACCAGACTTTGCAAGCAAACACCTTTAACCACTGAGCAATCTCTCCAGACCTTTATTATCTTTTTGTAAATGTATATTTTATTTCTTTATTTGAGAGAGACTAAGAGAAAGAGAGAGAGAATGGGCACACCAGGGCCTCCAGCCACTACAGACGAATTCCAGATGCATGTGCCCCCTTGTGCATCTGTCTTACATGGAATCTGGAAGGTCAAACTGGGCTCCTTTGGCTTTGCAAATGCCTTAACCACTAAGCCATCTCTCCAGCCCCCTTTATTATATCTTTATCACTGTTGATCATAATATCTTACACACACACAAGAATTCTCTTGTGTGCTTTATGAATTTATGCATTATGCATTCTTTCAGCCTGTTGAACAAACTTGTTTATTTTTAATCTCATATGTCATGTACTGTCTTGCACTGAGTGGACCATTATATATGAACTGGTCATGGTGAATATTTATCGTGTGTCCTAAGTAGTTATTTAGATGCTTTGAAACTGGCATTTACAGCAGAGATTCTATGATCATCCCTAGCCTATTTTGAAAGGAGTAATTCCTACACATTAGAACAGCAGATGGTTACACCTAAAGGGAAGTCAAATATCGGCCTGATTGCATTTCAAACAATCTAATTGTTCTTTGCTGATTTCACAGCATAACAAAGTTCAGAGTAGCAGAGAGAAATTAATCAATACAGAAGTGAAATTCTTCACTTATTTTCCCTGTCTTGTCCTTTAAAAATCCTAATACAAATATCTAAAAATAAGTTGAACTGAAACACTTATTTTTTGTTTGCTTGTTCCAGGGTAGGAGAGAGTAGGCACGCTTCCTCCCACGCCTCCCAGCAGCACAGGCTTACAAGTGGACAGGATGCCTAGAACTGTTATTTAAGAGA
Source organism: Jaculus jaculus (assembly GCF_020740685.1). Classification (NCBI taxonomy): domain Eukaryota; kingdom Metazoa; phylum Chordata; class Mammalia; order Rodentia; family Dipodidae; genus Jaculus; species Jaculus jaculus. The sequence continues at coordinate 43,587,537 of NC_059119.1, read as the reverse complement.
ACAGAGATGAACAGTAGTACTCCAAGCACTCTCTTCCCCCAGTGTCTTTCATACCCACCATATTAGCTTCACCCCCAAACTGATAGTTTCAGCTCAAACACAAAGAAGGAAAACGGTAGTAGAAACATGAGCACCATCCTTCTATTTTTCTACCCCTTTCCATTCATCTCCTTACACCCAGTCTCTAAAGCAGTCCCAGAGCAGTGGTGATGTGGGCAATGGGAGAAAAATAAGTCTCAAGGATCCTGAAATTCTGAGCAAGGATGAGCACTGAGGATGAGAAAAACTGTGCTCCCACGGGGGTGGGGCGGCCTTTCTGCTTGTGTCTCCTGTGGGTGCTTCCCTCGCGTGGTCCCTGATGGAGGCATTTGTGGGAATCCTACGACAGGCCCTGGTAAACAGACTTTTACAAAATGCTAGAGAGGTAAAAGAGAGGGAGGGATTGTAAAAGTGGTGCCTTGTAAATGGTTTTTAAAACTTGAGCTTTGAGCGGGGCGTGGTGGCGCACGCCTTTAATCCCAGCACTTGGGAGGCAGAGGTAGGAGGATCACCGTGAGTTTGAGGTCACCCTGAGACTGCATAGTGTATTCCAGGTCAGCCTGGGCTAGAGTGAGACCCTACCTCAGAAAACCAAAAAAAAAAAAAAAACTTGAGCCTTGCCCTGAAGCTCTGCATTCAAGAAGGAGCTGCTCTTCATAATATTACGTAGACTTTAAGAAGACAAAAAAAAAAAAAAAAAGATTCTAGCAACGAAAATCAAGAGAAATGAAAATGGATGTTACACAATTACATAATGCTAAGAGGGTTAATTTGCACACACGCACAAAAAAAGTCTTAACAAATAGTTGCAAATACAAATGGCGTTTCAACAGGTCTACAGCAAGACTGACAGAACTAAAGGGAGGAAAAATAAGTCATAATTATTACTGAAGACTTCATCAGTATTTTCTCAGTAATCAATATAAACACTAGGGTATAATAATCAATGATTAATAATTAATAATCAATATTATATGGAGAGATAATAATTAATAATAATAATAATTAATAATCAATATTATATGGAGAGATGGCATAGCAGTTAAAGCAAAGACAAAGGACCCAGGTTTGATTCCTTGAGACCCACATAGCCAGATGAACAAGGTGGTGCATGCGTCTGGAGTTCTTTGCAGAGGCTAGATTCCCTGACATGCACATTCTCTCTCCATCTATCTATCTGACCACCTCTCCCAAGTAAATAAGTAGAACTAAATATTTAAAAAAGCACTTTGACAAACATAGATGTAAATAGTACTATGAGCCAGCCTGGATCTAACTGATATTTACCTGATACTCTGCATGTGATAGAATATGTTATTTTGAAGTGAAAGTAGAAAACTCACAAAGACAGAGCATGATTTGTGCCCAAAATAATCTTTAAAAATTCAAAATAATCTAAGTAACACAAAGCCTATTCTCTGATCTTAACAGAGTTAGACTAGAAATAAAAACACCAAGATAAGAGGGGGATCAATAAACATATGAAAATTAGCACATGTAAGTAATCCATAGGTCAGAGACAAAAGTTCAAAGGTAGTGACAACACTTGGAATTGAATAAAAGTTCAAAAAGAAAAACAACATCAAACTTGCAGACTTCTAGAAAAGTAGGGCTAAGAAAAACAAATTGTACTAATGAATCAAATATAAAATGTCATTGCAAAATATTATTCTAAGATCCCATATTTAAAAAAAAAACAGCAAAACATAGTCACAGCAAATAGGTGAAAGCAAATCAAATAAGAGTAATGGCAAAGAGAAGAAATATAAAAAATGAATTAATACATAATCCAGTTGTCTGTAAAAAAAAAAAAAAAAAAAACCACACAGCTCATAGATCTATTGTCAAGGAACAAAAGAAAACAGATTATCAGCATCAGAAATAAAAGATGGGAATGTGACTCATGCCTATAACCCAAACACCTGAGAGGCTGAGGGAAGAGGATTGGGGAGGGAGGGAAGAAAAGGAAGGGGGAGAGAAGGAAAGGAGGGAGGGAGGGATGGAGCAAGAAACTGGAAGCTCGATATTATTAAAGATGCTGCAGTTCTGCCATTGTTAAAGGGCTGGGAGGAAACACCACCATGAATTTATGAATGTAAATTCAACAAGTTGGATAAGATAGACTGTATTTCCCAAAGCTTCAGTCTTTGAAAAAACTTGTACAACATGAGACAGATGCATAAATAATCTTATAGTTATTAGAGATATTTCTCATGTACTTTAAAACCTTTTGAAAAGTCTCCAGTCTGAGATGGTTTGAGTGAACCCCACCAAACATTTGAGGATTAATAAATGATTCGACACAATCATTTTCAGAAAGCAGTGAGTAGTTTTTCTAAAATCTGCATTGCTCTGATACTCAAATCAGACAACTGGGGAAAATCCTATAATACATTATACCCTGTGAATAACTTCTTAGAAAATCCTACAAATGTATTCAACCAAATATCAATGAATCAAATTCACCATTATGTGCAAGAAGTAATTAGCCATGCCCTGCTGAGATTTATCCTAGAAATGAGAGACTTGTTTATCATCAGAAGTCATTCAATATAACCTACCATATTCTAAAGAGGACAGACCACATAGGCATATTAACTGGGCATAAAAAGCATAAGAAAAAAATAAATAGCCATTCAGTGTTAAATTGCTCAGCTAAGTAAGAGTGGAGGGAAATTTCTCACCTGATGTTTAAAGAATGACTGTATACATATGAGTGAGCTCACACAGTCCTTGCCTTTCAGTACCTAGTTTATTTCATTGTCCTCTAGTTTCCTACCTGCTATTGCAAGTCTTTCCTCTTTTCCACAGCTAAGAGGAATTCTATGTCAATAATGTACCATCCTGTCTTTACCCATGAATCTAATGCTGAACACTTCGGTTGATTCTCCACCGTGACTATGATGAATGGAGCTACAACAAGCATAGTAATGCATATATTTCTTCCACACAAAAGTTAATGTCGGGCTGGAGGGATGGCTTAGTGGTTAAGGCACTTGCTTGCAAAGCTAAAGGACCCAAGTTCGACTCCCCAGGACCCATGTGAGCCAGATACACAAGGGGGCACATGTGTCTGGAATTTGTTTGCAGCTGCTGCAGACCCTGGAGTGTCCATTCTCTCTCTTTCTCTCTACCTGCCTATTTCTGTATCTCTCTCTTTCTCTCTCAAATAAATAAATAGCTTTAAATCTTAAAAGAAAGTTAATCTCATAATAGTAGAGAGTATGATGATAGTTACTAGAGATGTGGGAAGTTGTACAATATCAAGGCTTAGGGATTTGATGATAAGAGAATAAAGGATCATGGAATCTCAAGAGGAACAAGTTTAAGAGTAATCTGCTGCACACCATGATAACAATAGCTATTGATGGTAAAAATGCCAGAGAAGCTGGGTGTGGTGTTGCACGCCTTTAATCCCAGCACTCAGGAGGCAAGAGGTAGGAGGATCGCAGTGAATTCGAGGCCACCCTGAGACTCCATAATGAATTACGGGACTTCCTCAGCTACAGTGAGAGCCTACCTTAAAAAATCAAAATAAATAAACAAAATTCTGAGAGAGGGAGAGAGAGAGAGATTATTAAGTATTCTCACCACAAACTACTGTACAAGGTAATTCACATGCTAATTTACTGGATTTGACAATGCACAATGTCCACACGTCAAAACATCACGTTGTATATGATAAATACACATCACACACACACATAATCTGCAGGAACATGGACTTCCCCCATACTTAATACTGAAGGGCTGAGAAAGTGGTGGTATTAGTAGATGGTTCAATGCTATGTGGCTGGCAACACACCTGGAGAAGAAAATCCACATTAAGTGTAACACCAATGAGGTACAGGGGACCTCAAGAAACTGACAGAACCCAGAATGACATCCATTGGAACAAGATATTTCTTCCTAAGAACTGGTACACAAGTGTTCGCTTCGGCAGCATGTATACTAAAATTGGAGCGATACAGAGAAGATTAGCATGGCCCCTGCGCAAGGATGACATGCAAATTCATGAAGTGTTCCATATTTTTATGTCCCTCAACTGATGAGTGGATAATGAAGATGTGGCACATTAATACAATGGAGTTCTACTCGGCTGTAAAGAAAAATGAAGTTATGACATCTGCAGAAAAATGGATGGATCTGGAAAGGATTATACTAAGTGAGGTAACCCAAGCCAAGAAAGCCAAGCGCCACATGTTCTCCCTCATATGTGGATCCTAGCTACAGATCATTGGGCTTCTGCGTGAGAAGGAAAATACTTAGTAGCAGAGGCCAGTAAGGTAAAAAGGACATATAAAGGGAGGAGAAAGGAAGGGAGGAGGGTACTTAATAGGTTGGTATTGTATATATGTAAGTACAATGATTGTAATGGGGAGGTAGTATGATGGAGAACGGAATTTCAAAGGGGAAAGTGCAGGGTGGGGGAGGCAGGGTATTACCATGGGATATATTTTATAATCATGGAAAATGTTAATAAAAATTGTGAAAAAAAACAAACAAACAAACAAAAAAAGAATTGGTACACAAGGCGTTCCTGGTGACACAGGACTGTAATCCTAGCTACTGAGTACACTCTGACTGTAAATTCAGGTCAGCCCCGGTAATTTAGTGAGGACTGGGGCATAGTTCAGTGTTCAGTGATAGATCATTTGCTAGCATGTGAGAGGCCCCAAATTCAGTCCCCCATGATGTAATTTTTTTTTTTTTTTTGGTCATTTTTGTTTTTATTTTCCAAGGTAGGGTCTTGCTCTGGCCCAGGCTGACCTGGAATTCACTATGTAGTCTCAGGGTGGCCTCGAACTCACAGCGATCCTCCTACCTCTGACTCCTGATTGCTGGGATTAAAGGCGTGTGTCACCACACCTGGCTAAAAACAATATTATTTAAAGTAATGTGTGCAGTTGCTTGAATGTGAAATGCAACTAAGCCTCATACTCAATTCCCGGTTTCTGGAGACTTTGGGAGGTAGAAACTTGCCGGACGTGGTATGCCACTGGGGACAGGCCCGGATGTTTAATAGTCTAACCCTATCGCGTGCTCGCTAGCTAGCTCTTTCTGCTCAGCTGCGGTGATGAGATGTGAGCCAGTTTCCTTCTCTGCACTGCTTTCTACACCATGATGAAACCTCCTCTCAAAAGGGTAAGTAGAGGGATGAAGAGATGGCTTAGTGGTTAAGGTACTTGCCTGTGAAGCCTAAGGATCCATGTTCGACTCTCCAGATCCCATGTTAGCCAGACACAGAAGGATGAGGCAAGCATAAGGTCACACATGCCCAGTAGGTGGCACAAGCATCTGGATTTGATTTGCAGTGGCTGAGGCCCTGGTACACCAATTCTCTCTCCCTCTCTCTCTCTCTCTCTCTGTGTGTGTGTGTGCATGTGTCTCATTTTCTCTCGCTTTCAAAAAAATAATAATTTAACTTTCAAAAAAGGGTAAGCAGAGTCAAAGCCTCGTCTTCTATAAGCTGCTTTTGATCAGGTGTTTTGTCCCAGCAAGGAGCAGTTAACTGAAATATGTGTGTTCCCAGGGGCCCATAAAATCCATCAGCTTCAATGACCAGAAGTCAGACTCTTTCCCTGCTCTACCATTCCTCTCTCAGATCTTCTCCTCTTACACAGGTATGAACAATTGTTTTCATAAAAAAAATAATAATAATAACTTGGATGCTACACAAGACAAAGCAGTCAGACTCAAGATCAGAAGCAAGGCAAGGATGCCCACACTGAAGTACCAAAGTACTGGGGTACCTGAGTATGGAAGTGCCTAACATGGTCCTGCAGCTTCTAGACCACCAAGCCACACAAGAACAGCCTCTGGAGGCATGCGGATGGGAAGTAAGAATAAAACCGCTGTTCATCTTCACAGACCAGGTGACCTTCTACCCAGAAACCCTCAAGAAATCTACAAAAAATCAAATAAAGGAGATTAGCAACACTGCATTAAGTGAAGAAAACAAAGACTATTGTGTTATAGGATGGTGGCAATTATAAATTAAATTTATAATTTAAATTTATAAATTAAATTTAAAAATTATAAATTAAATTTATAATTGTCCATTTACTTTAAAAATTAAATGGTTAGCGCCGGGCGTGGTGGCGCATGCCTTTAATCCCAGCACTCGGGAGGCAGAGGTAGGAGGATCACTGTGAGTTCGAGGCCACCCTGAGATGACAGTTGATTCCAGGTCAGCCTGGACCAGAGTGAGACCCTACCTCGTAAAACCAAAAAAAAAAAAAAAAAATTAAATGGTTAGATAAAAGTATGACAAAACATGTACAGGATCTTTTTACTCGATTTTTTTTTTTTTCAGTGAAAAGATTTGAGATTTAGAATACATTTTAGTAAAATAAATAAATAAATATTTTTCCACTAACTTTAGGTAGAAGAGACTTGTATTGCTTTCAGGTGACACTGAGGCAGCCTCGGGACTTCATTGCTGCCAACTCCACATAGTTTCACATTTCTTTGCACTTCCAGTTTCCCAAGGCGCTTGAAACTCCAGATAACAACACCTAAGTCCCCTGCAGGAAATCCCCAGGCATTTTTACGGAGGATTCTTATTTAACCACTTTCAGCTGTGCATGGATTGAAAGGGTAGTCCTAGGAACATTAGCAGTGTGCACTTCCAATCCAATCATGTTTAGTCTATCTTTTCTCTCACGTAAGTGTCTTTTTGTACTTTTTATTCTGGTGACAATCTGCAGTGGCTGAAGGTGCTGGGGAGGGTCTGAAAATGGCTGAAGGCCCAGACTCCAATAGTATGTAAAGGCATAGAGTGTTTATTCTGCAGAATCAACCAGCATGCAGGGGTCGACCATTCAAACAAAAAGAGAGGACCTTGCAGGCTGCTTTCAAGCACAGCTAAAAGAATTTCTGCAGGAACTGAGTCCTATAATTTGACTGGGATTTGAACATTAACTATACTTGTCTTTATTTGATTGGTCTTAGGTTCCAGGGGGAATTCCAGAAAGGTGAGGTAATTCCTTATTGTGATTGGCTAAGCAACCAACAATTACATTTGTATACTCTTGATTGGTCTGGAGCCAAAAGGGTCTAGTCTTGTGACTTTTCAGGAAGTGACTCAGCTTTTCTCAGGACAGTTACTGATTGAACGACCCTTTGTTCTAAATTTTCAGGCCTAGCTAGGGTGGTGTTTTGCTGAAGCCTGTTAGGGCGTTAGTTTACTCCTTTCATCTGTCATGTTTTCTGTGATCTGCAGGTGAAGGCTGAAGCATGTTGCTGGAATTCTTGGTTTGTGCCTGAATGAGGGTGTATCACACTTCTGGCATCAGAAGTGAGGTGCATGAAGTACTGAGTACAAAACCCCTGCCATTAGTGAGCCATTTGGTGAGCGACCATTTAGAGCCATTTATTTCCCCTTCATATGCATCTCCAATTTCTCCAGCACCATCTTGTCTTAAAAAAAAAAAAAAAAAAAAAAAAAAACAAGGAAAAGCAGTCTATTAATTGAGTGTGTGCATATCTGTATGAGTGTATGCACGTGTCATTACGTGCATGTGGAGGTCAGAGGACATCAAGATGTCTGTTTTCCACTTTCTTTGAGAGACAGGGTCTCTTCGACTACGAATCCACTTCCAGACTGCAAATCCGTCCAGACTAGTTGACCCACTAGCTTCTGGGATTCTCCTGGTTCTGCTTCTCATTGTTGTCGGCACATTTGGATCATAGAAATGGGGATCCAGTTTCACATGGATGCAAGGCACACAGGCTTTGCCAAGAAGCATCTTTAACCACTGAGCCATCTCCCCGTCTCTCTTGCACTGTTTTGAACTACTCCAGAGTGCATTCACATCCCACCTCTGCTCTCTGCCACGTGTCAGAAAGTACTTGGCACTTTTCACTGACCACAATACTCCAGATAGGTTCAACATAGTACGTGCGACAATGGAATACATTCTGATGTTCCAGGAGAGCAATCTCATCGACAACTTAATTCCTTATACAGTAGGGGTCCTGCTCCCCACCTCCTCTCATTCACACGTGGCCTAAAAATTGCTGAGCACCAGCTGAAGGTCAGGTAATGAGAAAAAAAACAAAACAGATGGGGTTGAAACGAATATTTGCTGATTCATTGCTTATACAGAAATAAGAAATGTTGAAATACAATGATGTGGTATCCTTTCAGTAATATTATATTTGCTATCAGTTTCATATTTCTGCACACATATACACGCTTATCTTTTAATCTCCTTCTCTTTACCATTATTGCTACTAAAAATGAACCTAATTATTCAGACAACTGTGTTTGCATTTTTTTTTAGCTAATCATTTCAGTTAAATGGCAGAAAAAAAAAAAACAGATCTCCATAAGCACTAAACCAATCTCATAAGTATTAAAAATAAACTGTCATTTCCTTCCCACTTCTAAATGCATTGTCTAACTGGTTTGATGGCTACTTTTTTTTTAAATCATTTATGAAATCTGTTTTTCATTCCCTCCCTACCTTCCTTTCCTTCTCACTCCACTTTCTCCCTTCTTTTCTCATCTTTCTTTTAGGATATTTGGTTTCGACACTTACGGGAAGACAGTCACAAAAGCATGCACTGGGGCCTTCATTCAGAGCGCCTGAGGATAGCATGCTCTTGTCAGTCCAGAAGCCCCCCAATCAGCCATGGACACTAGGTCATTCTAATGCTAACCAAGCTGCATATGATTTCTCAAAGTGCTACTTAACCTTGTTTTATTATTTAAAATTAGAAAATAATAGTGAAAATAGCTCATTTTAAAAACTTAAGAATAATTACCCACATGATTTCATGTATTACTTATGACTGCTTAACTTGAGGAAATAAGTTGAATTTTTAAGAAAATTTTTGTGCCAATGACTGTGCTGACTTGAAGGGCATCAAGTTACTATGTAGCGCAGGATGAACTTGAACTTACAATCCTCCTGCCTCAGCCTCTAAAGTGCTGGAATTACTGGTATGCACCACCACATCCAACACTCTCAGGCACTTAGATGTAGGATGGAAGAATTAGTGTATGAGAGAAAGTGATATCTTACCAGAAGAATGCAAATATGATTTTAAAGATCGTCCTCTCTCTTAATGTATTTCTGACATAAGTATTTTCCCATAACCAATATGACTCCAGCTCATTAAATTTTAAAATTAATATATCCTGGACAGAAATGATCTAAATAAAATGACCAGAGAGCAATATTGAATGGTTTCCAAATTCAAATGAAATAACAACTTTATTCTTTTATTCCTCATTGCAGTTCAGAGTAAGTCACCACATGTTTGTTTGTTTCTTTTCCTCCCTCAGTTCTCCAACATGACAGCTTATGAGGGGACTAAGTGTAGTAATTTGGCCTCAGAATTAAAGTGAATAATTTCTTGGCATTCCTGAAGCCATCAATGCTGTCTCAACATTCACCTATCTTCTCATTCACGTTTTGTCTCCCTGAAAAGGACAGTGACTTTGAAATTTTATGACTTTTTCTCTAATCAAAATTAAAAATGTTTTTACCTAGACAAAAGGACAGTCACAGGATTGTCCATGTGCCCCCCTCTTTCTGAGGGACTGGTCTGCCCCACAGGCCCACCGAGTGTGCCAAGGAGCATCTCTGCCCAGTCTCTTTCTCATCATCACTGTCTGAGATCAAATACTCCTGGATTTTCAGTGGGACCTGGGACTTCTGACTGTCCAGCTGTGCCTCAGCAGGGATTTAGAGTGGTTGTGGGTCCTGGAGGAGAAATTTTATGACTTTTAAGCCCTATCCTAAGACCTTACTAGAATACATCGTTCGTCCCTTTAATTGTAATGAAGTCATCAATGAGAAGACGATTCCCAAAGGAAATACAATTTTCTTAATAAAAAGAAAAGTCATCAAAATCTAAAGAATGAAGTATAAGACAATCGATGACTTGAAAGAAGGATTTTGATTATTATGACTCTTACCTTCTTTCATTTTGTAGCATTTTCAACTCATGCACTTAAATCGCTCTGGGTTGTTTCTCTCTAGGCCCTCTGGGGCAGTGTGTCACAGTAGGCTCCTAAGCTGTCACAAAGGATGCAACCTGAAGTCCAGAGATCCTAATAAGGCTATTTATAAGCTAAAAGTACACTTTTTCAAACCCAGGAAGAGCTTTTCCTTGTTCCTTTAGTTTCAGGGTAAATATGTATTTGGCTTCATCATAGGTTTGGCCTCTTGTTTAAACTTTGTTCTCAAGCCAGGCATGGTGGCTCATGCCTTTAATCCCAGCACTCAGCACTCGGAGGCAGAGGTAGGAGGATCATCGTGAGTTCGAAGCCATCCTGAGAATACAGAGTGAATTCCAGGTCAGCCTGGGCCAGAGTCTAAAACACACAAAAAAAACCAAAAACTAAAAAATAAACTTGTTTCTTCCCTCAAGAGGGTGTTTTGGTTTGTGTCCCATTTTCTGTCCTCAATGATCATAAAAAAGTGCTTTAGTAAATGTAGAAACAATATAAGAATGAAAAGTGAGTGCATGCATAAATACATACTTATTTTTACTTGTTTATTTCACAGTTACTTGGTGATTGTGGTATGAATAAAAGAATAGAATCCCTTGATTTTGATGATTTATATATAATGGATCTTTCTCATACTGAACCTATTATTTACTAGTAAATACATTTGTTAAAGTTGTCATTCTTCTTGATTTATTACATGCTACTATTATTTGCTCTGACTAAGGCCACTGACCAGATACTTACTAGCTTTTCTGTCTATGTTTTTACCATTTTACTCCTATCCAAATTCCATTCTATAGGTTTTTATCTTTCAATGTACTTACCTTCAGTTTTCATATGCTTATTTTAATGCATGTGCCTAAATAAATATGACACTGACATAATATGTGTTTTAAATTTCATATTTACTTGTGACATATCTCATTCTATTTTCTAACTTTTCTCCATGAAATAGAATAAATATAAAAATATTTGGGAGACACACCAAAGTTGTGCATCCAGTTAAATTTTTCTCACATATGTATATATTCCATTTTAGCTGTCTGCCACATTTTACTCATCTGTTTTCTTAGAATGATTACTGAGTTGGCTTTGCATCTTAATGATAAATGTGATTTCTCTATGCTCTTCAGAGAGAATCTTCGCAATATAAATGCCTAGGATTAGAATTACAAGTTCTATGTAAAACACATACTTAGTTTCACAGAGCATTAACATTTTTTTCTTCATATTAACAATATTAACAATAGTGATTATGTTCACATTAGCTCTGCCAGCATGTTAATATTAATAATCACCTATTTATAAAGCATTGAAATTGCAAATTTTCATTACTTCAACTAAAAGCTTTAATTTTGATATCGTAGCTCTGAAAGATTTTAGTAGAATTAATGGCATGGAGAATAAAGGAGTGTTCTTTTTTGTTGTTTGTTTTTCTGCTTTCTTCATTTACTATCTGTGATGGTTAAATTCTGCTGTCAAATTGAACAAATTAAGAAGAGAGAGAGGAAAAAAAAAAAAGAAGAGGCATGTTTCTTTGGTGAGACGGTATGGGTTTTTCCAGGATGGACTGGTAGAGGGAGGAAGCCTTTACCCCAGAGTGGGTGGACCTTCCCTTTTCAGCTAAGACTGGAGTCCGAGTGACTCAAGCATGAGGCCAGAGGACCAAAATGGACAGTTCAGTGAAACCTTGTCTCAAAATAAAAAGTAAAAAGTAGACAGTGATATAGCTCAGGGGTAGAGTGCTTTTCTAGCACATAAAAGACTTGAGTACGTAAAAAATGAAAAGCAAGCAGATACAAATTTTTTTATGAGAACTTTCAACTAGCCTAGTGTGGTGGCACGTCCCTTTAATCCCAGCACTAGGGATTACGGAGGCAGGAAGATTGAGTTTGAAGACAGCCTGGGTGGCATAGTCAAGACTGTCTGAAAAGGGCATGGGAAAGCTGGGGAGATGGGACAGTAGTTGAAGGCACTTTCATACAAAAGCCAGGGGTCCAGGCTCTAGTCCCCAAAACCCAAAAGAGGCACAAAGAGGTGCATGTGTCTAGAGCTCATTTGCAATGGCAGGAGGCCCTGGCATACTCTGTTGTCTCTCTCTTCCATGAATGAATAAATAAAAATCAGGTGAGAGAGAGGATTAAGAAACAAGGTCTAAACTGGGCATGGTGGTGCACGCCTTTAATCCCAGCACTCGGGAGGCAGAGGTAGGAGGATCGCCATGAGTTCGAGGCCACCCTGAGACTACATAGTGAATTCCAGGTTAGCCTGGCTAGAGACAGACCCTACCTAGGAAAACAAAAACAAAAACAAAAACAAAAACAAAAACAAAAAACCAAAACAACAAGGTCAATAAAACCAGTTTCAAAATCAATATATTTAAATAATTTTCCTTAAAATAGGACTCTAAATTTAAGGAAAACTTGAAAATCAAAGGAGATTTTTAGAAATAAATAAGGAAATTTTGAAGTTGTAATCTTACCAGGACCTAAGCAGCAGGTTAGAAACAGACTGTGCTTCTAAGATTTCAGCTTCAAAAATCTCAAACAGTACGATCTATAAAGAAAAAAAAAAAAAAAAGAGGAGACTTGATAAGAAAAGAGGAAGCTCTTCAAAAATATTTGGAAGAAAGATTAATAGATATGGGGGTTGGGAGATGCAGAAGACATAGTGAGAAAACAAGATGAGGGTGTAAAAGAAGCCATAAGTAAATAAAAACAGAATGAAGGGCAGGTTCCCTGGAAAGGATTAAATGAAACAGACTCCACAAAGTATCTGCCATTACAAATACTCAGAGTGCGAATTTCTTACCCCTCTGTCCCATTATTTCTAACTTCCTATTTTTTTTTCTAAAAGCAATTAAATTTTATGCTGTAAAATTATCTTTATACCTTCTATGGATGGCTTTCATTGTGCCTAACATTTTATACATGTTACTTACATGTCTCTGAAGAGGAAATTGGAATCTGAGAAGAAAATAACTTGCATGAAATAATATTATGTCAAACCTAACATATTTCATTCCAAAGCATTGTGGCTTTTAGTTACCATTACAAACATTCATCTGTAATTTTCTAGTATTAACCAAATAGAGTAAATAGAAATAAGATCGCTTTGCAAGAAATCCTCATGGAATGACTTTTCTCTGAAAAAGCAAAGCTCTTTATTCAAAGTAAAAATATGGAACAGAAAGAAACATGAACATGCACATTGCATGCTGACTTTTTAAAAAAATGTTACTCGATGCTTTATTAATTTTAAGATAATTTTGTGAGAGAAAGAATTCAGCCTGAGGCACTATCATCATCACCTCTATGGCAGACAAGCAGGGGATCTAATGGGTTTGCTGGCAGCCATGTTAGGCATTTGGAGAATGCACCATAGACATTTGTGTCCTGGATGGCTCTCATTGCACATCAGAGCTTCTGTGGTGTGTGCTCATGGTGACGATGATGCCTCTTTCCAACTGAAACTCAGCTGAGCGCCAACTGAACTGAAAAAAAAGGCTGGAGCTCACTCTGCAGTGTGCTGGGGCTCCTGTTTCCTTCCTCACTGTCCCTCCCACTCCCCATTCGTTCCGTTTGCAGCAATGGGTAACTTCTGTGTGTAAGCATAGTGTTTATCCCTGGGTTAGTTATAATGAGTATCAGCAGAGTTTTTGACAGCATGAAGTTTACCAGGTAATGGGTGACAGGAAAATTAAGGAGTGACACAATTAGGGCTGGAGAGATGGCTTAGCAGTTACATAAAGCGTTTGCCTGCAAAGCCAGAGGACCTGGGTTCAAATTCCCAGCACCGATGGGAGCCAGATGCACAAGGGGGTGCATGTGTCTGGAGTCCGTTTACAGTGGCTGGAGGCCCTGAGGTACCAATTCTCTTTCTGTCTCCTTCTCTCTCTCTCAAATAAATAAATGAAAATAATAATAATAATAATAATTTTTTAAAAAGAAATGACACAATTAAATAACTAATTATAAACTTTTTGATTAAATTATACAAGAGAAACAAAGGTGTTGGCCTTAATGTTGGTTGACCTATTCTTGCTAAGATAACTAAAAAGTGTTTTTCTGGGACCTGGACCTAAATATATGATGCCATATTCTCTAAGGTCTTAGGCACATAGGTGAGCATTATTCTGCTAGTCCTGATGATAACAGCCTATGATGTAAAATCATTATAAGGATGAGGCATCCTCATTGGACAGCCACCAAATGTGTCTAGGAGGCAGGCGCTCCTTATAAGGAAAGATCAACACTGAGCATTTCAACAATGGGTGACATCTTTAGATTTAATTTTCTCTCTCATCTCTTGATTCCTTTTTCTTCCTCAGTATAACCTTTTGACCCTCTGCCCATTTTTATTTATTTATTTCAAAGCGACTGAGAAAGAGTCAGAGAGAGAATGGGTGTACCAGGGCCTCCAGCCACTGCAAATGAACTCCAGACGCGTGCACCCTCTTGTGCATCTGGCTAACATGGGTCCTGGGGAATCAAGCCTCGATCCGGGGTCTTTAGGCTTCACAGGCAAGCGTTTAACCACTGAGCCATCTCTCCAGCCCCTCTGCCCATTTTTAAAATATAAATAACATTTTATTTATTTATTTATTTTAATTTATGAGAATGGGCACACCAGGGCCTCTAGCCACTGCAAACGAACTCCAGATGCATGTGCCACCTTGTGCATTTGGCTTATGTGGGTACTGGGGAATTGAACCTGGGACCTTAAGTTTCGAAGGCAAGCACCTTAATCACTAAGCTATCTCTCCAGCCCCTCCCCATAACGTTTTTATCATGGACTGTTCTTTCATGTAATCTTTTTTATTTAATATTTTTTATTTATTTATTTGAGAGCAACAGACAGAGAGAGGAAGAGGCAGAGAGAGAGAGAATGGGCACTCCAGGGCCTCTAGCTACTGCAAATAAACTCCAAATGCATGCGCCCCCTTGTGCATCTGGCTAACATGGGTCCTGGGGAATCGAGCCTGGAACCGGGGTCCTTAGGCTTCACAGACAAGAGCTTAACCACTAAGCCATCTCTCCAGCCCTTCTTTCATGTAATCTTTAACTTTAATCTCAGCCGTAGGACACTAAGTGCTCTGTACATGTGTGGGAGGTGCCCTTCCTAGTTCTAAAGTTTAGCTGGTCCTTCCTCGCCCCAGCTCTCCTGACAATTTGCCCCAATACTATTTTCTTTAGAAAGGAAAACTGAAGTTCACCCAATAAAACATGATGAATCTGGACATATAACTTATTCACGCTTATTTTCACTTACCCAACATGCACCTTTAACCCATGAGCAATGTGTCATAGCCTAAGAAAATAACTGAAGAAAATGAAAATAACATACCATGATGATAACTGACTAGAGAGGTGATGAGAAAGCTCTGAAACAGGTGTCTAATGAAGTCAAAATAAAAATAAATTATTCATGTCATAAGCAACTGGATACAGGAAGAATTGGGATTATTTACAATCAACTGGGGAACACTGCACATATCCCAAGGAAGGAGAAATTTGTTTAACGATGATATTATAAAATACGCACAAAACTGCTTCCTTCACTTTCTTGTCTTCAGTACATTTATCTCTTTCTTATTCTCCCAATCAATTATAAGATACATTTAGTAGGTTATAGCCAGCATTTATTTACTATATCGAAAAGCATGTTTTTATATAAACTTGTGTGCATTTGATTACTGATAAGATTTATAAGATTTCCATATGCAGTTTAAATCTCTTCAGCTTATTTTTTAGTCTAGTAAGTTGTGAGCGCTTTCTGCATCAGTTCACAAAAAGTACCTTCATGAAATGTTAATTTTTTAAAAATATTAAAAAAATTTTTTTGTTTATTATTTATTTATTTGAGAGTGACAGACAGAGAGAGGAAGAGGCAGATAGAGAGAGAGAATGGGCGTGCCAGGACCTCCTGCCACTGCAAACAAACTACAGATGCGTGTGCCCCCGTGTGCATCTGGCTAATGTGGGTCCTATGGAATTGAGCCTCGAACCAGGGTCCTTAGGCCTCATAGGCATACACTTAACCTCTAAGCCATCTCTCCAGCCCGAAATGTTAATTTTTATTAAAAACGTATTATTATTTGGCATTTTATTTAAAATATTATTTCTCATTAAATCAAGCAAAAATTGATTAAGAAATTATTGGTCTGAGATGACTGAGCACAGAATGCTTGTTTTAAAAATCTCTTACTTTTTTTCCTTTCTATCTCTCATGATTTTCCTCTAAAATGACGATATAGTGGCAAAAGAGGAAATAAAATCAGAAGTACAAAAAGAACAGAGGGAGCCTTAGTAGAGGAAGAATTTTAACAAATATTTAGTTATCAAAAATAGACAGCAGGGGAGGACTGAGGAAATGGCTTAGCAATTAAGGTGTTTGCCTGCGAAGGCTAAGGACCTAGGTTCGATTCCCCAGGATCCATGTTAGCCAGATGCACAAGGTGGCACACATGTCTGGAGTTTGTTTGCAGTGACTGGAGGTTCTGCTGCACCCATTCTCCCTCTCTCTACCTCTCTGTCTCAAATAAATAAATAAAATGTTTTTGAAAAAATAGATGGAGGCGCACTGAAATCTAAGGTTGTGAAGAAAACCACAGGCCAAAAAATCCAAAGAAGTGAGAGGGGAAAAAGGGAGTCTCAGCCGGGCATGGTGGCGCGCACACCTTTCATCTCTGCACTAAGAAGGCAGAGGTAGGAGGATCATGGTGAGTTCGAGGCCACCCTGAGACTACATAGTGAATTCCAGGTCAGCCTGGGCTAGATTGAGACCCTACCTCAATAAAAACAAGACACAACAAAAGTCTCATATACTCACAATCCCTCCAGGAGCTGCAGAAATGTGTGTTCCATGCAACAAGAAGACCACGCTCCTCTCAGAGAAGAATAGAGAACTGAAGGATTTATTATTACACCAGCTGGCTGAACTGAAGCGTCTGCTTCAAAAACAAATAAATAAACCTGCATCCCTGAGAGTGGCCTGCTCTTTGTTTTTATAGACAGTTTTAAAGAGCTGAGTCACCTAGGACACACGGGGAACAGAAACGATAGGAAACAGTGGGTGAAGAAGCTTGTAAAGTCGGGAAGGAGCTATGTGACTTTTCAGATGAGCCCCAAATGAGTCATTACCTGCAATCCGCACTGGCATAGTGACAGACTGACAGAAGTCAGAAGGCGTCTCCCAGAGTTTCGTGCCACCTCTTATCTGTCCCAACAGCACCCATAAGAGCAGCTGCAGCAGGTGCATCAGTATTGCCCTTAGTTTGCAGCATAGGAAAAATAGGAAGGGGATCAGAGACATGTCTCAAAACTCAAAAATTTACCCTTAATTTTCCCATCTTATTGTCAATTTTTCAATGTAGGAAAAAAAAAAGTCCCCCTCATCCACCATGATGATATTATGCATCCTGGTTTGCAGAAACAATCAAAGAAAATTTTTTTTTGAGTTCTTTGTATATCCTAGATATTAAACCTCTATCAGATGTATAGCTGGCAAAGATTTTTTTTTCCCCATTCTGATCTTGGGATGACTCAGAAGCCATCATGGTTCTGGAAAGAAGTGACCGAGTGCTCAGTACTGCAATATCTCTATCACACTTTCCAAGGCTCAGGGTCTATTGAGAAAGAGGTGGCGGAAAGAATGTAAGAGCCAAAGGAAGGGTAGGACTCCTTACAACGTGCTCCCACCAGACACAAAATGACCTGGATATCCAAGACCTCGCAGTGCCTGACACTACCTACACAAGACCATCATAAGAAGAGTTAAAAATGATGACATCAAAATAAAAGAGCTACAGATTGAGATGGGGAAGGGATATGTTGGAGAACAGAGTTTCAAAGGAGAAAGTGGGGGAGGGAGGGTATTACCATGGGATATTTTTTATAATCATTCAAGTTGCTAATAAAAATTTGAAGAAAATAAATTTAGTGTGGAAATTAGGTGAGGATAGAGTCTGGCAAAAGTGCCCATCACCTGTTGGGCAGAGGGCCACCATCCCAGCAAGCTAGGCTTGTCTCCACACCCCAAAGTCAATTCTGAATCACTGAGCAAGCATAGGCTTTGTCTTTTTGACCTTTAGGTTTTTGTTTGTTTGTTTACTTGCTTGCTTATTTTTTTTTTTTTTCTTGAGATGTGGTCTTCCTAAGTAATCAACATAGCACAGAAAACTCACTGCGTTGTCAGGGTTCACTCAACTCACCACGTCTGCCTTAGTAACGTGATTGTTGGAGTTACACCTTCAAACCACCACGTGTGCTCGAAGGTTTTCATTTCTGTATACTGAAACCTAAGGGTCTTTGCACAGTATTAGATCTCCATGGATTTTTATTCATTCTATCAGAATAACCAGGTTAAGTATTTCTTATCTTTTGCAGTTGTCTTCAGTTTTAAACCATAGACTTTAAACCACTGAAAATGTATTTTGCAAATCCAAATTAGTAGTTCAAATTTCCAGTTTTGAAGAGCTGTCTTTCATGATTTAAATAATTATATATTACTCAAACCACGGATAATCTTTCACAGTTCTTTATGTTTAACGACTGAACGAGCTCTTGGCTAATGTGCCCAGTCCCACAGTTCTAACACTAAAAATAGTCAATATATAAAAAGCAGGATTCAGGGATGCAGAGATGGCTCAGCAGTTAAGCAGTTGCCTGTGAAGCCTAAGGACCCTGGTTTGAGGCTCAATTCCCCAGGACCCACGTTAGCCAGATGCACAAGGGGGTACACACACGTCTGGAGTTTATTTGCAGTGGATGGATGCCCTGGCGTGACAATTCTCTATCTCTCTCTCCATCTGCCTCTTTCTCTCTCTGTCTGTCACTTTCAAATAAATAAATAAATAAAATAAAAAAGAATTTTAAAGGAGGATTCAAACATAATTACATGTTTTTCTTGAAATTATTCTATTTATTACACTCTCTAGAACTTCTCATTGTAGTTTGTTGTCTTTAAACTGTGACTAAACTAAGTAATGGACTGTTTCAGATATTTAGTCTCAGTGTAGAATATGGTGTGTGTGTGTGTGTGTGTGTGTGTGTGTGTGTGTGTGTTTAGGTACATGTGATATATATGAACATGAGTATGTATGTATGTATGCATGTATGTGCATGCATATGGAATCCAAAGAACAGCCTTGGATTCTCTCGGTCTCCATCAACCTCTATTACAAGACAGAGCTTTAAGCTGTCCTGAGGCTTGATAGTTAGGCTCGATTGGCTGGCCAATGGGTCCAGGATTTCCCTGTCTCCTCCACCCTATATCTGGGATTACAAAATACATTCCACGGTGCCCATCTTTTTTATTTTATTTATTTATTTTTTAATTTTAAAACTCAGGTCTTAGTAATTGCAAAGCAAGCACTTTGCAGACTGAGTTGTTGCCCCAGCTCTGTGTTGTTTGCTTTGTTTTGTTTCTTGAAGTAGCATCTCATATAGCATGGGTTGGCTCTAAATTCAATGAGTAGCAAAGGGTGTTGAACTTCTGATTATCCTGCTTCTATTTCTAGAGTGCTGGGATTACAGACATGCTCTTCCATGCCACCATGCCTGGCTTATATGATGCTGGGTGTCAAACCCAGGGATTAATTTACAGTAGGCAAGCACACTGCCAAGTGAGCTGCATCTGCAGCCCAGGAATGATATGTCTTTTTAAAATATTTTATTTTTTATGTGAGAAAGTGTGAAAGAAAGAGAGGGGCAAGAGAGAGAAATAGGCAGACAGAGAGGAAGAGAATGGGCATGCCAGGGCCTCCAGCCACTGCAAATGAACTCCAGACACATGTGCCCCCCTTGTGCATCTGCCTTACATGGGTTTTGGGGAATCAAACCTAGGCCCTTTGGTTTTGCAGGCAAGCTCCTTAACTGCTAATCCATCTCTTCAGCCCATATATAACGTCTTGTTGATCAACATTTTAACACATATTTTCAGAAATATGTTTTAATATGTTTTCCATATTTCTTACCTCAGAATATACTCTCGGCACTTATTTCTAGGTGTTTTTATTTATGTTATTGTTGCAAAGTGATATTTCTATCCTATAATTATATGCTGCTATTGCCATAGATTTTTATGTTTATCAAGACTGTAGAGAATAAACAGTAAAATAGCTCCACTGGTCTTATTACAACTAATTTCCACGGCACACAACACACACCCAAATTTTCTCACTTCTACCAGCAGCCCCCTCACATATCTGAGCTGATTTCCTTCCATAATTCTAAATAATCCACTTTTGTTAAACTATTAAGGACTGTTGACTTTCTCCTATGAAACGTACAAAGCGAACATTCTTTTGCAACCACTCACGTTTTCCCAATCTCTCAATTTTATTTGATTGAGGTTTGATCATTTCAATGTAAATAATTTAGACAGTAAAGAAGTAATTAACATTTTATTCTCTCTGCTGTAATTCCTTTTCGCACTGTTAGATAAACATTTAACCAGAAGTAGCTTATGGCTGGAATGGGTTTATTTCAGGTTTACAGAGTCCAAGTGTAACACCGTCCATGGCCAAAGGAGTTGGCTCACTTCCACCGATCATAGCAGGGAGACACCAGCAAACACGAACTGTCAGAGCTCCAACTGCTCTAAACACACTTTAGGGCTGGAATTAAGATTCACCCCCTTTGATAACTCCTCCAGCAGGCTCCTGGAGACTTAAGTTGCAAGCTTAATAAAAAATACCTCAGGCTGGGCTGGAGAGATGGCTTAGCAGTCGAGCACTTGCCTGTGAAGCCTAAGGACCCTGGTTCGAGGCTCGATTCCCCAGGACCCACGTGAGCCAGATGCACAAGGGGGCGCACATGTCTGGAGTTCATTTGCAGTGGCTGGAGGCCCTGGTGCACCCATTCTCTCTCTCTATCTGCCCCTTTCTTTCTCTGTCAATCGCTGTTATATAAATAAATAAAAAATTAACAAAAAAATTTAAAAACTAAAAAAACAATACCTCAGGCTATGGGAGACATACATTCACATTCAAACCATCATATTACCCAATATTATAATTTTATTTTTATTTTATCTATCTGTGTATTGGAATAGGTGTGTGGGGTGTGAATGGTATGAGTGAAACAGAACAGTTTCCTAATTTCCTAAATGTGTTTCTCTATTCTTTCCCAATGGTACAGAACACTATGATCACATCCAATGTAGCAAGGGAAACCCATTATTTTTGAAAAAAGGCAATGGAATAAAACAAAATGGAGCATATTAGATGACACTGTATGTATAAAAGTAAATTTTACTCATGAAACTTGTTTTAATACATTTATGTTTGTGTATTGTCACAACAGAATATCATGACTTTTGCAAGAAAGCTTTGAAACCACCTTCGAAAAGCTGCTATGAAATCCTCCTCACAGGATGTTTTGTGAACTTCATTTAACCCAGAATAACGGAAGAGTCAGTCATTCAGTCAACACTTCTGTTTATCAGCTTCTCAATCTATAAAAGAAAGATTGCAGATTCTATTCCTTGCCAAACATAAAACCTGACATTAACACAAAATTCTTACGTTGAAATTAATTGAAAAAGTACCAGTCACTGGCTACAAATTCTGCCTTAAGAATAAATCACCATTGGTGTTTGTAGGTTCACTGAGATGAACTTTCAGACCAGACACAGTTATGGAGGAAGGGATATTTATAGAAGCTTACAGATCCAGGGGAAGTTCCATAATGGCAGAAGAAGCTGGCCTGCCTTCACAGGACCAAGCTGAGAGGGAGAAAAGCACAAGCCAAAAGCCAAAAGCCAAAAGCAACAGAACACTTCAGGAATTCCTGCTAGGCACACTTTGCATGTCTTTAGATTGAAACCTGAAACTAAGCACCACACCTTAAAATCCAACCAGTGACACTGCCTCCAGCCAGGTGGCTGCAGATGCAAACTACAAACAAATAAAAATCTGAGTATATTGGGGGCCATCTATTCAAACCACCACGTTCCACCCCAGCCCCCAATAGATTTATAACCATCCCACATTGTAAATTGTACTCAGTTCCATTTCAAAGATCCCCACAGTCTTGACCAATTTAAGATATTAAGACCTGTAAAATCAAACAAGTTTAACATTTCTAACATATTTAACATTTTCAACTGGAATAATGCATACCAAGGATAGACTAAAACAATGAAAACTCAAACACTATCAAACAAACATCAAACTTTGGCAGTTCAAGTTCAGTATAACTAGAGGCTGACAGCCTCCAAATTTTCCAATTCTGCCCCGTCAGCTTGGCAGAGTAACCAGGGAACACTTGCATTCCAGGCCAACAATGAGCTCTATGGTAACCCTTGCATAGTCCTGGTATATACAAAACATCTTCAGGTCTTCATGCAAACCACAGTCCATCATCCAAAGGCTCTTTCAGCCCATCAGGGCATCAGGTCCTGCCTCATGCAGCATCTCAGCAGCAGTTCCTGCAACCATGTGCAATTCACAACCATTCCATTCATTTTTCATGCTTCTAAAACCAATACCAAAAACAGACATACTCTTTTTGTTTTTTGATTTTTTTTTTTGGGGGGGGGGGTTTCGAGGTAGGGTCTCACTCTAGCCCAGGCTGACCTGGAACTTACTACAGAGTCTCAGGGTGGCCTTTAACTCACGGCAATACTCCTACCTCTGTCTCCCGAGTGCTGGGATTAAAGGCGTGTGCCACCACACCCAGCCCACAGCCATATTCTTTATTCAGGGATGAAACAAATCATAGCCTTGAAAAGCAGGTTCCTTCTCCAGTCAACTCTTTCCAAACGTGTTTGCATTTCTATGATAGTCTTCCCTCAGACATCCTTTCCATGGTAAAGCAATTGGACCATCTTCCTTAAGATTGCTAATGTGTTTGACAATAGCAGCTTTAATAATCTAAAGCCAGTCTCTGTGCCAGTAAATTTAACTTGCTTAAAGTTTTCTGGCTTAAAATCCTAAATCTCTCAGTCCCATATCTCGAGCCAAGCACATCAGTCCATTACAAATTTAACCTTTATCAAACTCTCTGAGCATGGGCAGCAGGATCCAGCCAGCCCTTATGCCAGTAGCCCAGTTCCAAAAAAGTCCTTTGCAGTCTTTCCTTCCCCTTAGAAAGCATATAAGCTAAGCCTTGCAGTTCAATATTGTCTACACTTAGAATTCTCAAACTCTCATCATAATAGTCCATAAAACTTGGCTTACCACTCCAGAAGGCATCTTCATTTGCAAGCACCAAGTTCATGCCCATTCCTCCAAAACAAAGGTTCCAAAAGACCAACATCCACATGGTCAGGTTCATCTCAGCTCACTTCTTGGTACCAAGTTCTGTAGCAGACACCTTCAGGTTTGCTGAGATGAACTACCAGACCAGGCACAGTTATGGAGGAAGGGATATTTATTGAAGTTTACAGATCCAGAGAAGTTCCATAAATGGCCAAAGAAGCTGGCCTTCCTTCACAGGACCAAGCAGAGAGAGAGAGAAGTGCAAGCCAAAAGCCAAAAGCCACAGCACACTTCAGAAACTCCAGCTAGGCACACTTTGTTTGCAGATCTTTAGATTGAAATCACAAACCCACCACCACACCTTAAGATCCACCCAAGGGACACTGCCTCCAGCCAGGTGGCTGCAGACGCAAAGTAATAAAACACAGAATATATTGGGGGGCATCTGTTCAAATCACCACAGTATTCTTAAGTTTGATTGCACAAAATGACCATCATCAAAGCAGCTTTGTGCTCTGCCACCTTATTGATAAGAGAGACATAAATTTTATATTTTTTTACAAGGCTAGGAACCTGCTTTTACACTTGCTTTATCAGCACGGTATGGCCACTTACTAAGTAAACAGTTTTTCAGTGAGAACCTCATTGAGGACTGGAGAGATGGCTCAACGGTTAAAGGTGCCTCTCTGCAAAGCCTGCCTGCCTGTGCCCAACTCCCCCGTACTCAGTTAAAGCTGGATGCACTACATGGCACATGTGCCTGGAGTTCTTTTGCAGTCCATTCTCACTCAGCATCATGTCCATCACTCTTTCTATCATTCATTCATAAATTAATTAATTAATAATACATTCATTCATAAATAAATAAATAATACTCATTCAATCAGCCCCTCATTAGAAATAGTGCTTAATTTTCTTCTTCTCCTCCTCCTCCTCCTCCTTCTTCTTCTTTTTCTTGGTTTTCAGAGGTAGGGTCTCACTCCAGCTCAGGCTGACCTGGAATTCAGTGTGTAGTCTCAGGGTAGCTTTGAACTCACAACGATCCTCCTACCTCTGCTCTTGAGTGCTGGGATTAAAGGCATGCACCCAGCCTTAATATTCTTTATGATCTATTTTCTACGTCAATTAGCTTACAGTTCACTTCAAAGTTGATGTGAAAGCATGTAAACTCATAAGGTTCGATGTATGCCATATACACTAAATGTATGAGGAAAATATCCAGTATAAAACCTATGTGGTTGCATGTTCTGAGCCTCAAAGAGTACAGGGGAGATATTCCATAACTGAAAAATAAAAGTTTGTTGATTTAAGTTTTGATTTTACGTGCAAGTTAAAGGGCAAAGGTACTTAAATGACACAAATTCTAATTTCACAATCTAATGATCTCATTAATTATGCATCTAAATTTGTGAGCTTAAATATCTGAGTATGTTTCAATTTATTTTTTTATTTTTTTGGATTGAGTAACCCAGGATATATCCAACTATATGTAATAACTTGAGCATTATCACAAATATTGCTTTGGTCATAAGGATGTTCTACCTGGTCCCCAAATATGTTCCCTAATTGTGACTATTTTACTTAAGCCAGGTAATTAGCTTTCTCTGGCTACCCAGAGAAAAATGATGCATAGGAGAAGTAAATTCTACTTTTGGTGCATTCCAGTAGGTAAGAAAATGTTTCCTCGCTACCTTATTTGACACAAAAAGAAATGGATTCGAACACCCTGACCTCTAACTAAAGAAGAATAGGAGTGACCCAGTTTATGCATACCCTGCTTACCATGTGACTTTGAAACAGGCTGGAAGAGACACGATATTGAATAGTCATCCTGAGGAAACTACTGCTAAAGATAAAAGCACAAATCCTATGTGTGCAAAAGCGGGAAAAAAAAATCACTAAAAGGACATTTTCTCTCAAGTATCTCATTCATGCAATAATGTATATTCATTTTCTATTTGCAGCCGAGTATTTCTTATTGCACATTAGTTATTCTAAAAAGATAAGTGAAGGGAATTTAAATAGCGCAGTCTTGGTGACTTTTTGAATCAATATGCATTTCATTAATGAAAATTAAAATTGGGTTATATTGCGATGTTAATGTTAAAGTCTTGGCAGATGGGATGCTAGGCAAAGAACCAGTACAGATCTAATTGCAGCCTGAACCTCCCTGTTATAGACGGCAGGGTTATGCCTCACCAAGTTTCAGTGGTTGACATCTTAACTTCAATTTGATGATGCTAGAGGTGAAGTGTTCTGGAGGTGATTGAGTCATAAGGATAGAACGATCACGAAGGCAATTAGTGCCTTTGTACAAGAGACCCCAGGCATCTGTCTCTGCCTTCCTCCATGTGCGGCGCTGGAATGTGCAGGAGCCGTGAATGGGATAGAATCCTCAGCTTTCAGAAACTTGAGAAATCAACTTCTATTGTTTATAAATTACTAGAGTAGGGCTGGAGAGATGGCTCAGTGGTGAAAAACACTTGCTGGCACAGCCTGTAGGCCTGGGTACAGTTCCCAGTGTGCCCAACATAAAGCCAGATGCCCAAAGTGGTGCCTGTGTCTAAAGTTAGTTTGCAGCAGTACCAGGTCCTGGCACATCCATTCTCATTCTCTCCTTTTTTTTTTAATCTTTTTCTCTCCCTTGCTTATAAAAAAATATTTTTAAAGCCATAGTAGTACAAACGGACTAAGATACTAACTGAAACTTTCATTCCATAAATGGGTTCGCAAGGAGCAGCTGTTTAAAAAGAGAAAAGAAGTTGTTCCTTAATCTTGCGCTGTCTAGAAAACATGTTCTTGTTGTTTTGCGCTTTCTAGTCTTTCAATATAGAAAATGGATAGAGAACTAAGACTAGAAAAGGTCAAATATTTAAGGGTTTTTCTGTCTGGTACACTTACTCCTCTGGCTAAGGTAATAAGGATAAGATAAATGGCGGTGGGGGGCGGGTAAGAGAAGCTAGCTTGGCCATAAAAGTCTAGAGTTGCCTTGTTTCGAGGAAATATTTTCTAGGTCTCGAGGAGAAACAAGTTTTTCTTCCTGATGTGTTTGCTCTTACACATGCTTTTGGAAGCCCTGCATTGGTGCCTCAAGGAATGCCCCAGGGTTTGGGATCAGCGCAGCCTGGCCTTGCTTTTGACGCTTCTCTTTACCGTGAGGGGTCAGGATCTGCACAGTAAGATCTGGGTTCTGGCCCAGATGTCAGCACCATCCCCACACAGATACGGCAATCCTCTCTATCTTTCCCACCACCCAAACAGCAGCCTAGATATTCTACTTTCCTGGGGACCACACTGGAAACTTTAGGTCTGGTTTGGGAGGAGGCTGGGAGAGTTACAATGTCCAGTGCTTCTTGTGAGTGCTGGTAATTACACGTATGAACTCCTTCAAATAGCATATGACCTTTAGAAGTCAGTTGGTTTGAAATGTACGTTATTTTGTTACTTTTTAATCCTTACATATGGGGAAAGGGCAGAAGTGCATTTGGTAAATATACAATAATCTTAAATTTTGGTCTCCAATAATTCTGTTGTCCATTAATGTTTACACATGTCTTTGTAAGCTTTGTGATAATTTTCACCCTTATAGCCTGCAGGAAATACAGGAGCCATCGAAACAGTGATCAATTGCTGTTTCTTCAGTGGACAAATACAGCAGTATCCCTGCATAAAATTATTTTTACATCTATACTATTTATCCAGCTTCGTGTACTGAGTAACATACGCATAATAAACATGGAAAATTGCACAATGCAAGCTGCGTAAATGGCACAGCCGTTGAGGTGCTTGCCTTCAAAACCAAGCAACCCAGGTTGGAGTCACCAGTAACCACATAAAGTCTACTGCACAAAGTGGCACATGCATCTGGAGTTCTTTTGCAGTGTCTGGAGGCCCTGGTGTGCCCATTCTTGTTATCTCTCTCTCTCTCTCTGCTTGCCAATAAATAAATAAAGTCAAAAAACACACAGTGTTGAGGCTAAGGAGATCGCTCATGGTTAAAGGAACATGCTTACAAAGTCTGAGGATGCTGGTTCAATTTGTAAGCCACCCCGCTAAGGACACAAATATGTTGTTAGCACCTACTCTGTTCTTTCACAGCACGAAGAAGCCCTGGTACACACACACACACACACACACACACACACACACACACACACAAATGAATAAATAAATTTAAAAATATATAAAACACATTGTTTTTTGTTTGTTTGTTTTAGATTTTTTTTTTTTTTTTTTTTAGGTAAGATCTCGCCACTCTACCCCAGGCTGACCTGGAATTTATTCTGTAGTCTCAGAGTGGTGTTGGACTCACAGTGACCCCCCTGCCTCTACCTCCCAAGTGCTTGGATTAAAGACACTTTCTGCCATATCTGGCTACATGCATGGCTTAAAGTCAAGCCAGTTAGACATATATAGAAAATAAATACAAAGATATTGTAGCACTCAAAATATTCTGATTCAGGGCTGGAGAGATGGCTTAGCAGTTAAGCCCTTGCCTGTGAAGCCTAAGGACCCTGGTTTGAGGCTCGATTCCCCAGGCCCCACGACGTTAGGCAGATGCCCAAGGGAGCGCACGCGTCTGGAGTTCGTTTGTAGTGGCTGGAACCCCTGGCGCGCCCATTCTCTCTCTCTCTATCTCTCTGCCTCTTTCTCTCTCTGTCTGTCGCTCTCAAATAAATAAATAAAAATAAACAAAAAATAACAAATATTCTCATTGGAATATTTGGAAAAAAATATCTTTGGGCAATCTAAATTCCTTATCATGTTGTTTTGCAAATAAGTGTTACTCCCATCTTTAATCTAGAGGTATAAAAACACCACAGACAAGTCAGCCGATGACGGACTCACACATCTAAGTGTCAACATTCATGCTATGTGTGCCACAGCTATCTCTTATTTAAATCTCCTAACAACACCATGAAGTAGGCGACATGGTTATTTTCACGTTATTGTTCAGAAGATTAGGCTTAGAGAGAAGTAACTTGTTCAAGAACACGCAGCTGGTAAGAAGGCTGGGAAAAGGGTATAATCTACAAAGCATGGATTCTAATGGCAGATGTCCCTTTGACTGACCTGAACCTTGCTTCAGTAAATCACAGTTATTGTTGTTTTTCTAGCTTCCCATCTCAGAAAAAGAAGGTATCTTGAGAATCAAGTAGGAGACATAGAAAAGCATTGCAAAAAGTCATGACCACATTGATAGGAAATAAACTATCTAAGATATTTCCATCGCCACACTTCAATAGGCAGGAAAATTCATCCTGGATCCTTCCCTCTTTTAAATATTTCATCCTTCAAATCTTAACACACTATCAGTTACACAGTTCTTTCCCCCGAGTCTGAATGCCCTAGGCTGTCTGTCTTCATTTGCAATGATTAGATAGGGGAAGAAATAAGGGGGTGGAGGGCAGTGGTTATGGCAAAGTACTGAATTTCTACCCATATTCCTTGCTCCCTTCTCCTCCCCATGTTATGCAATGAAAACTTGTTTACACTTGAGGCTTAGCTACTATAGGTAAGTTCACCTGTTCTAGATTGCTTGTGCCTTTTTATTTATTTTGAGGACCAGACAATTTTTTTTCTATCAGCCAAATAAATACATTAAAATCTTTTATTTCCCATGCTCAGGATAGAACCCAGAGAAAAGTGCTACTGAATAGTGTAATTATGAGCCAAAATCTCAGGCCTTTCTTTCCTTTCAAAGCGACCCCTTCTTATATCTTTCCTATGGAATTGTTTGTATACTTTCATTTTATTAGGAGATGAAACTATAGACTTGGGCTCTGGAAACAGCCATGAAATAGAGACCTCTTACATTTACTCTTTCGCAAAAGCAAAATATTAATTTTAGGACACAAATAATTGATGACTTCAGTATAATTTTATGACATCCTGGGGTTTTGTTGCACATAATTTGGGAAATGCCACCTGCTTGCCTGGGCACAGATATTTTGCAGTTGCATCAAGGTGAACGTAGGAGCCCCTCAGTGACAGGAAGCGCATTGTATTTTTCTCTTCCATTTGGCCTTCAAAAACAAGCACATTGGAAAACTTAATGCTTTTTCATCTATAGCCATAGATGAAACTAAAAATAACAAACAACAACAGGCTTTGTAAAGCTAGCTCATAATCTTTCATTACTGTTCTGCAAGTACCGCCATTTATTTCCTCCAGTGTTATGTGTTTCTATTGAATGCTTACTTCAGACATCATTCTCTGATTAAAAAAAAAAAAAAGGAAATACTTTAAAACATAAGAAAATGTGTTACCTTTTTTTAAGTGTTGATATTTGGGCTTGTGTTTATAAGGGTTAACATTTGATTACATTTTTAAACATTTCTAAATACTCTAAAATAGACATTCTTCAATCTTGCTTCAAAATAACCTCAGGAAGTAGGGCAAGTATTTTTATCTGCAACTCACAAATGGAAAAAAAGAAAAAGCTGGTGGCTCCGCCAACATTTTCATTTAGCAGTAAATCTAAAATTGAGATGAAGTCTTTTGACTTCTGAGACATATATGTATTTGCTCAACAATTAAGCTTCATCCATATTTTGAGACATTTCTGGTTGTAATGACAAGTATGTGTGTGTGTTTGTGTGTGTGTGTGTGTGTGTGTAAGGACAATAAAAAGAGAGTGAAAAGAAATTCAAATGTTCTAAAGGATTTGAGGAGTAATTAGGCTCTGCTGACCCCTTTATAATCATGAAGAGGCAGTCATGCTTACAATAACTACTGATAGAGATTAGGAACAAGGTAGTGTTCTTTTGCAGATAGTTAATCAGGGACACAGGCCCAAATAAATATCTGCTTGGATTTGCTAATCAGAAACAACCTCCAGGTTTCTCCTCCTTAAATTTTAATACCTGTAATAGTTTGAATGTATGTCCCCCATAGACTCATGTGTTTTACTGAAGCTTGTAACTTGGGTCTCCAGCCACCTGGCTGGAGGCGGTGTCACTGAGAGTGAATCCTGGAGTCCAGCCCTAAGGTGCATCTGGGGGTGATTCTGAATTCCTGCCCAAAAGTCTGAGAGAGGAGTGAGAGCTCTAGGAGGCACCCTGGGGCTTGCAGCCCATTCAAGGTTATTGCATTTGGGCGTCACGGGCTGTTTGGTTGTCGCTCTCATCTAGGATGGATGGAAGTGGCTTCTTCCGCCACTGAGGGAACGGGCCTCCTGGATCTGAAAGCTTGCAATACCCCCTTCATTGTCTGCACTGTGCCTGCCTTAGATGCTTGAACCTTTCTTGCCCATCCCCACCGTCTTTCCTTGGACTTAACCAAATGAAGCTCATCCCAACTGAACACCTAGTTGACGTCTCCAGGGTTACCAGAAAACCCGGTCAAAGTCACCTTGCAGACCACCCACTGTTCCAGAACCCTTCCCAGTTTGGGAAGCTTTTCTGCTTTACTTTCTGGCTTTCCTAAAATCAATCTTTCTTAACTTACTCTTCTGAGTGTCTGTACTTGCCGCTTCTTCGTGAGTCATAATGATTGGTGTGGGGAGTTCTTGTGGCCATTGAGGGTCCAGTTGAAACCCCTAAGCTGAGCCCAGCATGTCCTGAGAAAAGCTCTGCTCCTTAACACTAGGAGAAATCTGGGAAGCACAAGAACAGATAAAGCCTCTCTTCAGCCTGAATTTGGCACAGGTGTCCAGGCCAGATTACCTGTCCAACCTGCATATCACTCTTGGTTTCTCAAGTCAGGAAATCTATATCATCTATGCCTACCACAGCTACTGTGTTATGAAATAATGAAGAAAGACAAATAAAGAAATGTCCCTTTCTCTTCAGGTAAAACTCAAATATATCATTTAATGATTGACATTAAGCCACTCTAAAATTGTTCCACATTTTTCTCTATTATGTCATCATGAGATTTTTGGAATTCAACTAAAGATGGCAAGACTAGGTGAAATAAAATATGATAATTGGTGTGGTTCAAGGAGAGGGTGTTGTTGTAGAAAAACTTATCTTGTTCTTCACTTTTAGTAATGAAGAGAAGTGGGAAAGAGAAAGAAAATTAATCAACTATTAATTCAGATAGAATAATGCTTATGATGGGTGTGGTGATGCAACCCTTTAAATCTAGTACTCAAGGCAGAGGCAGAAGGATTGCTGTGAATTCAAGGCCAGCTTGAGACTACATAGTCAATTCCAGGTCAACCTGAGCTACAGCAAGATCCTACCTCAAAAGAACAAAAAAAAAAAAAAAAAAAGGAACTGAATTTGGGCTGGACAGATGGCTTAGTGGCTAAGACACTTGCCTCTGAAGCCTAAGGACCCAGGATTGACTCCTCAGGACCCATGTCATCCAGATGCAAAAGGTAGAGGCCCTGACATGCTCATTCTCTCTCTCTCTCCCTTCTTCTTTCCTGCTATTTCCCCCTCTCAATAAATAAATAAAGTATTTAAAAGAAAATAACTCCTATGCCTTCAGGAAATTTTCTGTTTTATAAGCCAAAGATATGTTTGCCAGGATAAGAAAAAAATATGTATACTTTCAAGTTTTGATTAAATTAAAATGAAAAGGATAGACACTGATTAATTTCAAGAACTATAGAAAGAGTTGTTGGTGATATATGCCTATAACCCCAACGACTTGAGAGTCCAGAGGATTGTGGGTTTGAAGTCAGCCTAGGCTAAAGTGTGAGATTCTGTCTCAGAGAGAGGGGGAAGAGAAAGAGAGAGAGAGAAATGAAAAAGAAGGACTCTGAACAGGAAGTGAAAACAGGGACAAAGGTGGGTTTGCTTGTATTGCTTTCACACTCAATAGGAGTGATGATCCTGTATGTGACATGAGTGTCCCCTACATCTAGATAGAGCACAGAATTCTCCATGCTAACCAAAAATACAATTTAGAGGACAAATTTACTGGTGATTTTAAATGTCTAGTCAATAAACTCATGTGTTTTCTTTCTTTCTTTTTTCCTTTTCTAAAAAATTCTTTTTGTTCATTTTATTTATTTATTTATTAGAGAGTCACAGAGAAAAGAGGCAGATAGAATGGGCACTTCAGGGCCTCTAGCCACTGCAAACGAACTCCAGATGCATGCGCTCCCTTGTGCATCTGGCTAACGTGGGTCCTGGGGAATCGAGCCTCAAACCAGGGTCCTTAGGTTTCATAGGCAAGCACTTAACTGCTAAGCCATCTCTCCAGCCCTTGTTTGTTTTTATGAGGTGGGTCTCACTCTCATTTCTAGTTCAGGCTGTCCTGGAATTCACTATGTAGTCTCAGGGTGGCCTCAAACTCACAGAGTTCCTCCTACCTCTGCCCTCCCAAGTGTTTGCATTAAAGGTGTGCACTAAAAGACAGGGTCACGTTGGCCTGCAATTCAAAACCCTCAAAATGCTGGGCTTGTGAGTGTGTGCCACGGTATTTGAACAGTGTAGGTCACGTTTTGAAGAAGGACTTTATAAATGATAGCTCATAGACATCCTTATCAATGTATTAACTCTGCACTGGACACTACGTGCCTACAAGGTTAGTGAGTTGTAAGTCAGGACTAGAGAAGAGGAGGAGACAACATCCTCGTCAATGTCTAATAGCGGAGAGCCGTGGCATTCTGCTTGAGCGCGAAGCAGCGGAGGGCTCTGCCCTTCAAGAGCACACGTATGCCCTAATGAGCGTGCCCTCCCCACTTCCTCTGTCTGCATTGCACCCACTCATGAAGATGACACTTGTGTTCCGTTGTCTTTCTAAAGGTATCCCTTGCTGTCCAGACTCGGTTTATCAACAAATCACGTAGACTGGCCTGGGGAGGTTTGGTTTCAACTGCATTATGGCCTTATATTTTCTTGAAAATTTTTTTTTCCCGTATTTTTAAAATATGTTATTTATTTATTTGAGAGAGAAAGGCAGATTGAGAATGAGCACCCCAGGGCCTCTAGCTGCTACAAACGAACTCTACATGCACTTACCACCTTGTGCATCTGGCTCATATGGGTCCTGGGGAATTAAACCTAGGTCCTTTGGCTTTGCAGGCAAGCACCTTAACCGCTCAGCCATCTCTCTAGCCCTGCATTTCTTTTTTAATACAGAGTCTTACTTTGTAGCACAGGCTGGCCTCCTGTCGCCCCCTTCCAGACTCCCAAGCTACAAGCATGCACCACCATGCCTGGCCCACGCCTTAAATCTCTAAGTGTTCTTATGCCAATTTCGCCTCTCCTTTCCCAGAGAACTGTAGTTGATAAAGAGTAGATAAAACTCCTCCTATTAATTTTATTCTTTATAAAAGCTAACATCTTTGTTGTTGTTCAACAAGCGTTTGTTTCTCTTTATTTTATGGGTAAACGTAGACAGCAAGGACAATGAATCGTGAGTTAGTGGGTTATGCACTGAGAATTCAGAGGAGAAAAATCAACCTACCCAGAAGTAATTTGTGAATTTTTTTTTTTTTTTTTTTTTTTTTTTTTGGTTTTTCGAGGTAGGGTCTCACTCTGGTCCAGGCTGACCTGGAATTAACTATGTAGTCTCAGGGTGGCCTCCAACTCACAGCGATCCTCTGACCTCTGCCTCCCGAGTGCTGGGATTAAAGGCGTGTGCTACCATGCCAGGCTAATTTGGGAAACTTTTAATGACTAGATAGGACCTGAACTGAGTCCAGAAAGATGTAATCACATGGAGAGAAAGCACATGCTAGGGGATGCATCTCTAGAACTTAAACACCATACAGTTTCCAGACAACATGTTCCCAAGGCAGTGCTGATGAAGGGACAAATTGCCTGTCTTCCAAAGTGAAGCCATGAGCCACTGTTACATGGCAAGGTATGACATAAAAGACAAGATATGGGCTGGAGAGATGGTGTAGCGGTTAAGCGCTTGCCTGTGAAGCCTAAGGACCCCGGTTCGAGGCTCGGTTCCCCAGGTCCCACGTTAGCCAGATGCACAAGGGGGAGCACGTGTCTGGAGTTCGTTTGCAGAGGCTGGAAGCCCTGGCTCGCCCATTCTCTCTCTCTCCCTCTATCTGTCTTTCTCTCTGTGTCTGTCGCTCTCAAATAAATAAATAAAATTAAAAAAAAAAAGACAAGATATAGGGCTGTAATCATTTGCTCTTGTAGCTACTAATAGCACAAGTATTTAGTTTAACATAAATTGGGCTATGGAGTTAATCAAACTTCAAGTTCTACTTTTTCTTCCTCCTATCATTTCATGAAGCTTTCCCGGAAACTTGTAACTGAAATAAAACCATGTTCTACTCCAGGAAAACACATGTGTTTATCTGTGGCCCTACAAATAAAAGAAGTGAGATTATAAGGAGGAAGAAGAAGAAATCATCAGTCTAACTTGACTTCACACCAGCTGATATGTTAAATACAGGTTTACAGTATTTGCTTGTGACAACCGAATGTAAGACATAAGTAGTCCACCTCAGTATAACAAAAATCTAATCACCTTCCTCTGAATCTGTATGTGATTCAAGACAGCATGTTCTCTCTAGCGTAGTTCTCTGCCTTCAGTGTCCTCTGTGAGTCCGTCTTCTGTGAGTCCATCTGCTCCCACATACCTCACTCCCCCTTCTCCACCCCGATCAACTTTATCTTTTATGAAACAACCTATTCACATTTCAAAGTCCAGCTCAGCTATGCCTCATGAGCTCTTCTTCCACCTGTTTTGGTAGAATAAATCCTTCCCTTCGCAGTTTTCGCGTGGCTTTATCACAGAAATATAGATCCTGTGTGTCCACAGGAATTTGGAGTGATGCATCCAGGCTTATCAGAATCTAGCAGGATTTTTAGCAATCTAGAAAATCTCAACATTTTTTGTTAAATAAGATAAAGAGGAAAAAATAGTTTCAGTTGGAACTTGAAAGAGAGAAGGTTGCATTTGAACTAGTTAAATATTCATACATATGTTTTAACTCTTCTCCTCCTCTTCCTCCTCATTATTATTACTGTTGTTGTTGTTGTTGTTTTTCTAGGTAAAGTCTCACTCTAACCCCGGCTGAACTGGAACTCAGGCTGACGTCTCAGACTAATGTCAAACTCCTCCCTCTGACTTCCAAGTGCTGGGATGAAAGGTGTCCGCCGCTGTACATGGCTACTTCTCATTATTTTAAGACTGGACTTAACTAGGTCACAAATTCCATCTGTATTGGACTAACCCTACTGGTGGAGATTCCGAGCAAGGCTGTCATCTTTTGCAGGTAGCTAGTTAGGGACAAAGACACAATAGATCTCGGGTGCTGGCCTGCCCTGGGGCAAGGGAGCTTCCGTCTGATTCAACATCTTGATCAGGACAAAAACTTTCAGGTTCTTTCATCCTTTCATGGGCTTTGCCCCTCTGCCATCCCGCTAGAAGTTATCTGTCTGAACCTGTGTTCTCCTCCCTGGCCAACCAACAAATCAAGGTCCTCACATACATTTGAAATTGGCAGTAAGGATCACCCGGACTTGACAGCTGATTTATATAGCTCCAAGGCTGTAAGGAAACCCATTCCAAATTGCCACCTAGCTGCCTGCTTAGGACCCTGCTCAACTTGTCAGCCTGAGAGTTTCTGCTTTATTTCCACTCTCTCTGAAAAACAAATCAGGGATGGAGAGATGGCTTAGCAGTTAAGTGCTGGCCTGTGAAGCCTAAGGACCCCGGTTCGAGGCTCGATTCCCCAGGACCCACGTCAGCCAGATGACAAAGGAGCGCATGCATCTGGAGCCCGATTGCAGTGGCTGGAAGCCCTGGCGCGCCCATTCTCTCTCTCTGCCTCTTTCTCTGTCACTCTCAAATAAATAAATAAAAATAAAAAACAAACAAACAAAAAAAGAAAACCAAATCATTTAAAACCTACCCTTCTTTGCATTCATGCTTGTCAATTTGTTACAAGTCCTAAAACAGGAATTCCAGAGCCACTGGCTTGGGGAATTCTAAGCTCATCCAGAACCCAGAGGGACTTCACTGATCTCAATTCCCATAACACTGCTTCCATGGCACAATACACACACACACACACACACACACACACAGTGGATGATTGTATGTCTATATATTTATAAGTATGTGTATATATGTGTGTGTCTGCATGTATACGTGTGTGTGACATGGGATTTAAAAAATAAATGTTTATAATTTTTTTTTTCTAACAAATTGGGTTACTTTTATTGCATTAAAAAGTAGTCATTTCTAATTTTTGTTGGTGGTTCTGGTGACTTAACCAAGGGCCTCATGTATGCTGGCAAATTCTTTTACTGCTGAGTTACATTTATAGCTGCACTTTTTAAAACGGGTTTTTGCTGTGTATCCCAGACTAGTCCTGAATTCAGGACCACCATCCTGCAGCCACCTGAGAAATGGAACTACAGGTCTTTTTCTTTAAGACAGTGCACTTTCAGCCAGACGTTGTGGCGCATGCCTTTAATCCCAGCACTCAGGAGGCAGAGGTAGGAGGATCGCAGTGAGTTTGAGGCCACCCTGAGACTCCGTAGTGAATTCCAGGTCAGCCTGGCCTAGAGTGAGACCCTACCTCGAACAAACAAAACAAAAAAAAAAAAAGAAAGTGCACTTAATAGGTTGGTATTGTATACATGTAAATACAATGATTGAGATGGGGAGGTAATATGATGGAGAATGGAATTTCAAAGGCAGGTGGGGGACAGGGAGGGTATTACCATGGGATATTTTTTATATCATGGAAAATGTTAATAAAACTTGTGAAAAGAAAAATAAATTAATTAATTAAAAGTATTAAAACAAAAAAAAACTGGGTTTATTTTTATTTATTTATTTGAGAGCGACAGACAGAGAAAGAGGCAGAGAGAGAGAGAGAGAGAAAAAATGGGCATGCCAGGGCTTCCAGCCACTGCAGACGAATTCCAGATGCGTGCGCCCCCTTGTGCATCTGGCTAACGTGGATCCTGGGGAATTGAGCCTCAAACTGGGGTCCTTAGGTTTCACAGGCAAGCGCTTAACCACTAAGCCATCTCTCCAGCCCAAAAGTGCACTTTCTTAAAGACTGCTTGTGTAAATGAAATACCTCGGTTTGCAATACAGGAGGAATTGCTGTCATGCCACAGTTGATCTGTACTTCACAGCTACTGCTTTTGAATTTATTGGGATTATTGATAAAATTTAAATAACTAGGATCCATTCAAGATCAAATCTTTGTGGTAAAAAAGAAAACAGTAATTTGCATTTCCCAAACATGCTAAATGGTTCTTTGAATATTTGCGTCTCCTTTAGGACTTTATTGACATGAGATATTCTCAAGATAAGGTCTGTTCGAGATTGTAGATTCCTTATTCTTGTTTCTTACCTTTTTTTTTTTTTTTTTTTTTTTTGGTTTTTCGAGGTAGGGTCTCACTCTAGCTCAGGCTGACATGAATTTAACTCTGTAGTCTCAGGGTGGCCTCAAACTCTCGGCGATCCTCCTACCTCTGCCTCCCAAGTGCTGAGATTAAAGGCATACGCCACCATGCCTGGCTTTGTTTCTTACTTTTTTATGTCAACTGATTGAGAAAAAAGAAAGAAGAGCTGCACCTATCCTCCAAAGACTACACAACTGATTTGAATCCCACTGCAGGGGTGGAGATGGCTTAGTGGTTAAGGTGTTTGCCTGCAAAGACAAAGGACTCAGGTTCTATTCCCCAGGATCCACGTTAGCCAGATGAACAATGGGGCACACTCATCTGGAGTTTATTTGCAGTGGCTGGAAGGCCCTGGAGAGCCCATTCTCTCTTTGTCTCTCCTCTTCTTTCTCTGTCAAATAAACAAAAATAAAATGTTTGGGGGCTGGAGAGATGGCTTAGTGGTTAATCACTTGCCTATGAAGCCTCAGGACCCCAGTTCAAGGCTAAATTCCCCAGGACTCACGTTAGCCAGATGCACAAGGGGGCACACGCGTTTGGAGTTTGTTTGCAATGGCTGGAGACCCTGGCACTCCCATTCTCTCTCTCTGCCTCTTTCTCTCACTGTCACTTTCAAATAAATAAACAAAAATTTTTAAAAATACATTTTAAAATCCCAAACAAAATTATCTTGGGCTACATATTAGCCCCTGATAACCAGTCATTGCCTACCTCTGCATCTGACCAAACATCCTTGTTGCTCTCAGGTCAAAACCTTCTTGGAATATGTCAGATCACCAGCTTCAACCACCCACAAGACTAAGACAGCCATCAGAAGACTTCAACAGAGTTCCATACTTCACTGTAATCTGTGTATCTGATTTTCCACCAATGTGTATTGAAAGTGTCTGGATTTATTACTTACTTTTGCTCTGTAAGTATAAATCATCATGAACTTGTTAGTGATTGGACATGAAATTTGAGATAACCTGAATCTAGGTCTCCAAGCTGTGGCCAGTTATATTTGGCTTCAGAATAAAATATATATATATATTTCCCTTTGAGGTGAGAGCCATGTGTTTTTCACCAACAGTTTTTAATTCCCAATATTAGTTAATATATGACACTCTCTGAGCATTGCTAACTGATGAGTTTCCCTACCAATTCCCAATTACTTCTCAGGAACTAAAATACAAAACTATGAAAACAGGGATTTTCTTAAAATATATATTGTTCACTTCTGTTATAGCATATTACCTCACAAGAGCCATGAAAACAATAAGCAATTATTAATTTAAATTATTAATGAATCTGCCTAATCAAGTGTTTTAAATTCAAAAACTTAATTTTAATCTACCTTCTTAACTAAAAATGGACTTCAAAGCTGGGTGAGCTGTCTTATACCTTTATTCTCATCACTTTTAGGCTGAGATAGGAAGGATCCATGAGTTCAAGGCCAACCTGGGCTACAGAGTGAATGTGGTGGTTTGAGTCAGGTGTCCTCAGTAAACTGAGGTGTTCGGAATGAACACTCCTCAACTGATGGAGATTTGGGAATTAAAGCCTCCTGTAGGGAGTGTATTGTTGGGGGCGGGCTTAGGGGTATTATAGCCGGTGTCCCCTTGCCAGTGTTTGCCACACTCTCCTGTTACTGTGGTCTGTCTTATGTTGGCCAGGGGGTGATGGCCACCCTCTGCTCATGCCATTGTTTTCCTTGCCATCATGGAACTTCCCTTCAAGCCTGTGAGCCAAAATAAACCTCTTTTTTTTTTCCCCACAAGCTGCTCTGGGTTGGGTGATTTCTACCAGCAATGCGAACCTGACTGCAAAAGCAAAGTGGTACTAAGAAGTGGGATTGCTGCTAGACACCTAACTGTGTGGCTTTGGCCTTTTGGAGCTGATTTTCAGGAGGAATGAGAAAGGATTTGAAACCTTGGCCTAAGAGATGCCTTGCACTGGTGTAAGTACAGCTTGACTGACTATTCTGGTCAGAGCTGCAAGATCTGAATGCAGTAAGAACTCTAGAGTGTGAGGTTTGGCTTATGAGGGTGAGAAAGAGATTTGCCTGGACTAGGCTAGCAGTTTGTGTGGAAAGCTTGCTGTTATGCCCGTGTCCTGAGAAGTTGTGCAGGGTTGCTTTGCATAGAAATGAACTGGCAAAGGGATATGGCACAGAAAGAAAAATCTTTGGGTGAATTGCTCTCTGTTCAGCTGCAATTGAGAGATTACAACCTTTGAGACTGGGCCAGCTGACCTGCACTGGGGCAACAGGAAGAATGTAGACTCTTTCGAAGGGGTCTGAGTGCTCAAGGAGTGTCCTGTTCTTCAAAGTCTGCTTTATTCCCCCCTGGATTAACAAATTGGCACCTTACCTGGTATTGTGGAGTATAAGAAATGCAGGAAAGAGAGGGTCATTGAGTTTGCAACATGTACCATACTTAATTTCCAAATGAAAGCAGTAACAAAGCTCATAATTATGCTTAACATGGTCTAACTGTTCCACGTACAACCAGAAATGCAAAATCTTCCCCCCAACACAAAGCTTAGTCTCTAATATAATAGGTCTAATATTAATTCAACCATTTAGCTAGTGATATAATCTTAATATTGGTATAGATATGTGCAAACACTCTGTATCAAGGCAGGACAGAAACACTGCAATCACAGTCCTCGGTTCTGTAACTGGTCACGTGGCCTTAGCTGGTATTTGTAACTGCCTTCTTCTACTACCCATGCTATATTTCCTCCACCTTCAGCAACAACCTCAGCAGGTCTTGGTTCTTTACCTGGAGTGGTGACACATACCTTCATTCCTGAAGGATCTGGGCCATTTATCACACTACTTCTATTAGGTTGCTGCAGTCGTCCATTGACTTTGACAACAGGACATGATAACACTAAGAGGCTCCCTAAAGGATCTCCTGCACTCCGGAAATACTGTTCCTTACTTCCATTGTGGAGGAGCAGTCCAATTTCTTCTGGAAGTCTGGATCAATCACCACTGCTATCACTATAAGTCCTTTTTCAGCCTGTTCTAAGGTATCAGGAGCCCAAAGTGGCCAGGGAGAAGTCTTGGCTTCCAGTTCAATGGAATGTTCTTCACATCTCCTGGCAAAAGCACTCTCCCCTCTGGAACCAAGACTTGTAGGCTAGCAGAGCATAAGGTTGCGGAAACAGGAAGCCCAAATTTAGCTAAGGGAGCCAGGCGTGGTGGTGCATGCCTTTAATCTCAGCATTCAGGAGGCAGAGGTAGGAGGATCACCGTGAGTTCAAGTCCACCCTGAGACTACAGAGTGAATTCCAGGTCAGCCTGGGCTAGAGTGAGACCCTACCATGAAACCCCTCCCCCCAAAAAAAATATTAGCTAACGGGACACTTGGAGTGATGGCAAGTGGGACCATTCCCATTTCAACCCCTTGATTCCTGGACTCATGAATTGGGGCTATAGGAGAAACAATACCATGCACAGGATGCTGATTCAGAGCATATTCAGCCTGTTGGAGGACTCTACCCCAGCCCTCCAAGCTATTGCCACCTAGTTGGTGCTGTAGCTGTTTCTTTGTATTAAGCCAGCTGCTTCAGGATGGTGGGGCACATGATAAGACTAATGGATTGCATGATCATGAGCCCACTGCCATACTTCCTTGGCTGTGAAGGGAGTTCCTTAGTCAGAAGCAATGCTGTGTGGAATGCCATGACGGTGAATAAGGCATTCTGTAAGCTCACGGATGGTAGTTTTGGCAGAAGCACTACGTGCAGGAAAGGCAAATGCATACCCAGAATAAGTGTCTATTCCAGTAAGAACAAAATGCTGCCCTTTCCATTATGGAAGAGGTCCAATGTAGTCAACCTGCCACCAGGTTGCTGGATCATCACCCCAAGGAATACAACCATATTTTGGGCTCAGAGTTGTTCTCTGCTGCTGGCAAGTTTGTCACTCAGCAGTAGCTGTAACCAGGTCAGCCTTAGTAAGTGGAAGTCCATGTTGTGGGGGCCCATGCATAGCCTGCATCCCTGACACCATGGCCAGTTTGTTCATGGGCCCATTGGGCAATAACAGGGGTGGCTGAGAAAAGAGTTTGACCATTATCAATAGAATGGGTCATCTTATCTACTTGATTATTAAAGTCATCCCCTGATGAGGTCACTTTCTGATGAGCATTAACATGGGACACAAGTATCTTTACATCCTTTGCCAATTCAGAGAGTTCTATCCACATATACCTTCCCCATATGTCCTTCTCACCAATTTTCCAGTTGTACTCCTTCCAAGTCCCAGACCACCCAGCCAAACTGTTGGCCATAGCCCATGAATCAGTGTATAACCACTCATCTGGCCATTTTTGTTTCCAAGCAGAATGCATAATCACATACACTGCCTGAAGTTCTGCCCATTGTGAAGACTTCCCTTCACCACAGTCCTTCAGAGTTGTTCCAGAAAGAGGCTGTAATGTTGCAGCTGTCCACTTCTGGGAGGTGCCTGCATAACGTGCTGAACCATCTGTAAACCATGCCCTAGTCCTCTCCTCCTCAGTTAATTGATCACAGGGCACACCCCATGATGCCATAGGTGCATGCTTGGGAACAGAAGGCATTGTAATAGGAGTAGAAACCATAGGCATTTGGGCAACTTCCTCATGTATCTTATTTGTACCTTCAGAGCCTGATACAGGCTAATCACATATATACCACTTCCATTTAATGATGGACTGCTGTTGTGCATATCCAACTTTATGGCCTGGTGGGTCAGATAACACCCAGCTCATAATGGGCAGTTCAGGTCGCATAGTAACTTGATGGCCCTTGTCAAAAGTTCAGTTTCCATTAAGGCCCCATAGCAGCTCAAGAGCAGATTGTCTGCAGATGATGGCAGGGTCTTGCTCCAAAATCCCAAGGGCCTCCGCTGTGATTCACCTATGGGGGCTCCAAACAGCATCCATGCCTGCCACTGAAACCTCAAGTACCATCGGATCTGCTGGATCATACAGCCCAAGGGGCAGAGCAGCCTGGACCCATTGAAGAGCCTTCTCTTGTTCTAGACCCCATTGAAAACTAGTAGTTTTCCAAATCACTTGGTATATGGGACAGAGTAAGACACCCAAGTGAGGAATTTACTGTCTCCAAAATCCAAATAGGCCCAGTAAATGTTGTGCTTCCTTCTTAGTGGCGGGAGGGGCCAGGTCAACAACTTATCTTTCTCCTTAGAAGGAATATCCCTGCATGCCCCACACCACTGAACTCCTAGAAATTTCACTGAGGTGGAAGATCCTTGAAATTTGGATGAAACTATTTCCCATCCCCTGATGCATATATGCTGTACCAGCAACTCCAGAGTGGTTGCCACCTCCTGCTCATTTGAACCAATCAGCATTATGTCATTGATATAATGTACCAATGTGACACTCTGTGGAAGGGACAGATGATCAAGATCCCTGTGAACTAAGCTATGACACAGGGCTGGAGAGTTAATATAATCTTGAGGTAAAACAGTAAAGGTGTACTGCTGACCTTGCCAGCTGAAGGCAAATTGCTTCTGGTGGTCCTATGGACAGGTATGGAGAAGAAAGCATTTGCAAGATCAGTAGCTGCATACCAGGTACCAGGAGATGTGTTACTCTGCTCAAGTAAAGAAACCACATCTGGTACAGCAGCTGCAATTGGAGTCACCACCTGATTGAGTTTCTGAAA
Organism: Jaculus jaculus; assembly: GCF_020740685.1. NCBI lineage: Eukaryota > Metazoa > Chordata > Mammalia > Rodentia > Dipodidae > Jaculus > Jaculus jaculus. The sequence goes on along the minus strand of NC_059119.1, from coordinate 43,544,363 downwards.
ATCCTCTGTCATTATCCATGATCCATCTGTCTTCTGAACAGGCCAAATAGAGTTAAAGGGAGACATGGTGGGAACCACCACCCCTGCATCTTTCAAGTCCTAGATAGTGGCACTAATTTCTGAAATCGCATCAGGAATGTGATACTATTTTGGATTCACTATTTTCCCCAGTGGTGGGAGCCTCAATGGCTTCCATGTGGCCTTTCTAACCTAATAATAGCCCTTACTCCACAAGTCAGGGAACCAATGTGGGGGTTCTGCCAACTCCTAAGTATATCTATCCCAATTATGCATTCTGGGAGCTGGGAAATAACCACAGGGTGAGTTTGGGGACCCACTGTCAGTTTAACATTTGCCATTGATCACTTGACCTCCGTAAGCACCTGAAGGGACCAAACTGATGCCATGGTAGGCTTCATTAAGGTGCCACTCTAAGTAGGCCTAAGTTTCAATTTCCCAGAAAGTCAGGCAGGACTTCTGGAAAGGGCCTTTCCTGACATGTGGCCAGGAAGATAGCAGCCTAGAGGCTGTCAGTTCGTGGACATGCCCAGAAATGTCACTTTCATGCTTTCTGCCCCAACCAATCAGAGATGCACAACTGTAACTGCTGCTTGCCTAGCCAATCATTTGAAAAATTACCTAACATGGCTGTAATTGCCCTAGACCTAGCCCACCAAAACCTTAGGACCAATCAAAAGAATACAAGTACAGTTACTTTTCAAATTAGCCAATCATGTTAGAAAGACTAAGCCTGCCAAAATTCCTCTAGCTGTGCTTAAAAGGAGCCTGCAAGCTCCTCTCAGGGTCGCCATTTTGCATGAATGGTTGACCCCCACATGCTGGCTGATTCTGCAGAATAAACACTCTTTGCTTTTACATACTATTTGAGTCTGGGGTCTTTCTTCAGCAATTCTTGGACCCTTACACACCTACTTTAGTTGGAGGGCCATGGTGCTTTTTGGGGTCTCATGGAATCAGTGTCAATTGAGAGCCAGTGTCCAATAGGTCTCAAAAGGTCTGATTATTTCCTTTCCCCCAGTGTACAGTTACCCTAGCAAAAGACCACAGGTCCCTCTGAGGAAGGATAGGTATAGGCTTAATATTGAAACTTTTGGGGGTTGTGGGAGGGTCCTTCTTTGTGGGGACCCAGCCACCCCTTCAATCAAAGGGCTCTGGATCTGTAAACTGGCTCAAGTCTGGAAAGTGATTAAGAGGTCTTGATTCTCTGTTGCTATAATTCTTCAAAGTGGCTTTATGTTCCTTTGCCCTGGAACTTTTTGGCTTATACAGATCAAGAAGGAACTGATTAGGCTTCTTATGTATTTGACTTCTGGGAACACCATGATTAATCAGCCAATTCCAAAGGTTCATACAAGTCATATCTTTATGTGCATAATTTTGCCTACACTATTATGAAAAACACATTCACCCCTCTTTTGGTGATGCAGCACTGCCACTTGGCCCTTGGTACCCCGAGATCCAGTTATACCCATTGCATCTAAATCATCTAATGCAGCAACTGCAGCTCCCACTGTGAGGTCTTCTTTACATAAAAGACCAATGATGGGAGACTTTAAGTATGCTGGCACTCCCCTCACAAATCTGTTTCTTATAGTCTTAGTGAAGGGCACATCTGGATGCTCCGATTGTGGGGGCGAAGATGAGTTTACATGGCAAATCCACTCCAGCATTCCAAGTTCTCTGAGCTTTTTAATCCCTTCATCAACATTAAGCCAAGGGATATCAGGCAGCTCAAGCTCATTCACAGTAGGCCCTCTTTGGATCCACACTGTAGCCAAACAATTAAATAAACTCTTGGCACCCCTTCCAACTGCAGGAGCTGCAGTGATAAATCTAAAATCTCTGCTCAATGGGCCTATTTCAGTAAATTCAGCCTGATCTAATCTTATGTTGCTTCCTCCATCATCCCATGCCCTTAAAATCCATTCTCACACATACTCCCCATGCTTCTGCCTGTACAAGTTAGAAAACTCCTGAAGTTCTTTAGGGGTGTACCTCACCTCCTCTTGTGTCACACTTTTTATCTCACCTGTAGGGGCCTGCCTAGCCGTCCCTCTGGTTTTAGGCCTAGAGGCAAAGATGGGTGGGAACTGAGATGTTCATACATCCCCATAGTCCAAGGTCTTTTTTTTTTTTAATTTTGTATTTATTTATTTGAGAGCGACAGACACAGAGAGAAAGACAGATAGAGGGAGAGAGAGAGAATGGGTGCGCCAGGGCTTCCAGCCTCTGCAAACAAACTCCAGACACATGCGCCCCCTTGTGCATCTGGCTAACGTGGGACCTGGGGAACTGAGCCTTGAACCGGGGTCCTTAGGCATCACAGGTAAGCGCGTAACCGCTAAGCCATCTCTCCAGCCTAGTCCAAGGTCTTTTAACTGAGCCATAATACCAAAAAATAACCTCAAGGAAAAAAACAAACAAACAAACATAATGGCACAGAATGAACATCATTGGAACTGATAAAAAATATGGGGACTTTAAAAGTTGTACTAAATGCATTGCATTTTACATCATGGATGGTTAATAGTTTATGGGGCTAGGGGTGGAATGTGGTGGTTTGAGTCAGGTGCCCCCATAAACTTAGGGTGTTCCAAATCCTAGGTTCCCCAGTTGATGGCAATTAGAAATTAAAGTCCCTGGAGGCAGTGTATTTTTGGGGTTGGACTTATGTGTGTTACAGCCAGTTTCCCCTTGCCAGTGTTTGGCACACTCTCCTGTTAATGTGGTCCATTTTATGTTGTCCAGGGGGTGATGTCCACCCTTTGCTCATGCCATCGTTTTCCTTGCCATCGTGGAGCTTCCCCCTCAAGCCTGTAAGCCAAAATAAATTTCTTTACCCCACAAGTTGCTCTTAGTTGGGTAATTGCACCAGCAATGCAAACCTGACTGCCACAGTGAGTTTCAGGTCAGCTGGGACAAGAATGAGATCCTGGTTAAAAGCATGGTTACAACTTTATTGCCCCTCCAAAAAAGAAAGAAAACACTAATCTGTAATTTAGAGCTATAGACGAATGGTTCCTTGAAATATGCTTTATTTCTGTTCTTTACACACCGGTCCAGCTACATTTCATTTCTTTCCATGATTATAATTTTTGTGTTTCTTTGATATCAAATTTAGGGGTTCAAGATTAGGTAGCAATGAAAGTAAAGGAGAAAAATCAAGTCGTGTCAACCTTAATAATAGCAATAAATAATATTTTGCTAAAAGCTGCCTAAGAATAGATGGCACACTCTATGTAGGAGTATGCAAATGCTATGCAAATCAGAATCTAATTTTAATGCAAATGCGTATGTGGTCCTAACTATTTCATGCACCTGGATAGAGCCCCTAGGAAAATTCTAGTGGAGAGAAAAATGCTCTCAGCAATGTTTTAATGACTGGGTGGATTGGAGAGCGGTGGATACCACACCTGGCAAGCATTATAAGGTCTGCTGGTTAGCTGCTATAAACAAGCTCTTATATATGTACTGTTGCTGTGTAGCTTTGGTGAGAGTCCAATTTGAGCTATTCACACCTCAACTTACCTGTTCTGTAAATGAGCGTAATGTTGTTTTCCCTCAAGCAAGTGGGCAGTGCTTATCAGTTAATACATCACTTAAAATAGGAACATGTATAAATTTGAGGGCCACGGGTATAGCTACATGTAAATGATCCCAACTCAGTGCTACGGTCACATTTCACTATACAGCACCAGTCAGCCTGTCTGACTGGGTAATTTGCACCCTACTAACAATGTGAGTTTTCTGAAATGAAAAAATGTTGTAGAGAAAAAAAAAAATAGTTACGGTTGTGAAAGTACTAAAAGAATGGATGTTCAGTAGAAACAAGGAGACAAATTTCTCTGGGTAAAGGTTGATCCATGGAAGAACATGATAGAGTTCTGTAGCTAAGGATTTAGGTCCCCCCAAAACAAATTGAGGTTGTTAGGGTCCCAGAGCTCTCTGCCCACCCAGTTCCTTCTACATTACCACCTGGCCAGGTTACACCTGGGACTCTGCTTCTGCCTTCCAGTATTGTAGCTGAGACCATACCTGGGCCTGGAGTCGGGAAGGCTGCTGTTTCCTAGCCCTACAACGCTGCACAATACCAAAGGCCCCTCCAGCCAAGAGCAGCTTCTCTCCATAAACCCTCCCCTGGCCCTCACTTGCTCTCTTTTATCCTTCCTGTTCCAGGTAACTGTGATAGGTTGCCTAAACAAAAATTAAATAAATAAATCAACAGCGGAGCTAAATGACACCATAGATCACATGATCATAACAGACATCTACAGAACATTCCATCCATCCTCTACAGAATACACATCCTTCTTGGTAGCTCCTGGAACCATTTCTAAAAATAGGACACAAAGCAAACCTCCACAAATTTAGGAAATTTAATATGACTCCTTATAGCTAACCATAAAGCAATAAAGGTAGAAACCAACAAGAGAGAAAAAAAAAACAAAAACAAAAAACTACAAAACCTCCTGGAGACTGACCAAAATAATATTAAACAATGGTTTGTTGAAGAAATAATGAGGACAATAAAAGAATTGAGAACTGAATGAAAATTAAAACACAATATGCCAAAACCTATGGGGCACAAGGAAGGCAATCCTAAGAGTGAAGGTCTAAATGCCTATATTAAAAAAAAAAAAATAAAGGGATCTCAAATAAATTAGTTAACAACCCATCTTAAAGCTTTGGGCTAAAAAGAACAATAAAAAACAAAACTACCAGACAGAAAAAAAAAAAAAAATACTAAAGATAAGGCAGAAATCAATAACTTGGAAATAAAAAAAACAACTTTTTTAATTGATGCGTCTAAGAGCTCATTGTTTGGCTTGACAGATGGCTCAGCAGTTACAGTGCACACCTGCAAAGCCTAAGGACCTGGGTTTGATTCCCCAGTACCCATGAAAAGCCAGATGCACAAAGTGATGCATGCATCTTGAGTTCTTTTGCAGTGGATTAAGACACTGTTGTGTCCGTTTTATCTCTCTCTCTTTCTCGCTGTCAAATAAACAAATAAAATATTTAAAAAGAGCTGGTTCTTTGACAAAAATAAACAAGAGTGATAAATCCCTAGCCAAACTAAACAAAATGAAAGAGAAAAAACCCCAATTAACAAGATTACAGATGAATAAAGAGATACTATGATAGATACCAATGAAATTGAGAGCATTATAACAAAAATTCAAAACTCTGTATTTCATCAAAATGGAAAGTTTGGACTAAATGGATAAATTTCTTGATATACAGGATCTACCCAAGTTAGGACAAAAGAAGAAAATAATCTAAAGAGAGCTATAATATCTAATGAGATTGAAGGAATAATTAAAAGTCTCCCAACATAAGAAGGTTCAGGCTCAGAGGAACTCGGAGTCTATTCTGCCAAATCTTTATAGAAGAACTGAAACCCCTGTTCCTCAAGTTATTTCATAAAATTGAAAAGGAGGGTATGTTCTCTTACTTCTTTTTAAAGAGATAGCATTAAGCCGGGCATGGTGGTGCACTCCTTTAATCCCAGTGCTCGGGAGACAGAAGTAGGAGGATCGCTGTGAGTTTGAGGCCACCCTGAGACAACATAGTGAATTCCAGGTTAGCTTGGGCTGCAGTGAGACCCTGATGAACTTGAACTTGGATGCAAATATTCTTGCAAATTCAATTGAAGAATACATCCAAAGCATCACCCACCTAAATCAAGGAGGTTTCTTTTCAGAAATGCAGGGATGGTACAACATATGGAAATTGAAAAATGCAAGACATCACATAAGTAGACTTTGGGACAGACATCACATAGAGGTTTAACATGTCTTCAACATAATGCAATATCCCTTCATTAAAAAAAAAAGAAGAAGAACTAAAAAAAAAAAAAGTTTGGAGAGATGGCTTAGTGGTTAAGTGCTTGCCTGTGAATCCTAAGGACCCTGGTTCAAGTCTCAATTCCTCAGTACCCACATAAGTCAAATACACAAAGTGGCACATGCATCAGGAGTTCACTTACAGTAGCTGGAGTCCCTGGTGTGCCCATTCTCAGTCTCTCTCTCTCTCTCTCTCTCTCTCTCTCTCTCTCTCTCTCTCTCTCTTTATTTCTCTGTCTCTCTCAAGTAAATTAATAAAAGTAAAGAAAAATTTAAAAAAAATTAAAAAGACTGAAAAGACTAGGAATGGGGAGGGCTCAGATCTCAACCTAATAAAGGTTATATGCAGCAAACCTAAAGTTAATCAACATCATACTAAATGCGAAGTATCCCCCTAATCTGTGGACTAAGACAGGGACGTCCAGTCTCTCCGCTGCTATTTACTGTAGCACTTAAAGACAGTAGAGCAATAAGACAAGAGGAAGAAATAAAAGGGATACAAATTGGAAAGAGAGAAGTCAAACTACCTTTATTTTCAGATAATATGATTTTGTACTTAAGTGACCCTAAAGATCCCACCTAGAAACTTCTAGAGCTGATAAACTCAGCAAAGTAGCAGGCTATAAAATCAACATAGAAACATGAGGAGATGCCAGAAAATGGAAAGATCTCCAAAGTTCGCAGATAAGCATAGTACATACATTTAGACAGACAGCAGCAGATGTAACACCCCTAGGTCTCATGACTACCCCTGTTTTAAGTTTTCAATATCAGGGATCTGTTCCCTCCCAGTCCAATTAGAGAGCAGTTTGTTTCCACCATCACTGATGAGCCATTATGGCAGCCATTGGCTCATTTGGCCTGGCTGGAAAAATTTAGCCTTGCAGTGTCCACTGTTGAGTATCTTCATTCGTGATTTCTTTCTCCCCCATTGAACCGCATGCAGAAACCACAGAGGAAGTGGAGAGAGGAGCAAGAGTGCTGCTTCCATGATGGGCCAGACAATGCACCAGGGTGAAGGAGACAGACCCTGAGGACACTCAACACCCCCCAAAGCAGAGATCCAGAGGCTCCTAAGAGCTCATCACTGAAGTAGACTTAAAACTCACCCACCACAGCTAAGGGAATTTTGCAGAAGAGGTGGGGAGAGTGTAAGAGTCACATTTTGGGATGTCATGCCCAGACACTGCCCCCCATAACTGACTGCTGTTCCCACAATGCAAAACTCATAACCCCATGGGGAATACCAACAACCCCACTGAGGAGAGACCCCTGAGGAAAGGGGGCAGGGAGAAGGAAAAAGATGGTACCAACACATGATGTATATATACAAAATGTGTTCTAAATTTAAAAAAAAAAAAAGGAGCCTGGCATGGTGGCACACGCCTTTAATCCCAGCACTTGGGAGGAAGAGGTAGGTGGATTGCCGTGAGTTCGAGGCCACCCTGAGACCACGTAGTGAATTCCAGGTCAGCCTGGGCTAGAGTGAGACCTTGCCTTGAAAACCATAAATGCCAGTGCTAGGATGGCGAAGGCACCAGGATGTCAGGAGCATGCTGGCCAGTCTAACTCATGAGCTTTAGGCCAGTGTTTCCACAAAGCAGACAGTTGTACTGAAGGTGAGACCAGAAGTTGTTCTTGGGCCTCAACACAGATGTCCATCTGCATGCAGATCTCCAAGCATCATGTGCACCTGTAGACACATGAACATGCATACATATGTAAATACAAACCCATGCATAGAAAAAAGAAATGTGTTTTCCACGTAGCAGTTCTCCCATTGCTCCAAAAGTAAGTGACATGATCATATCACCTGGCAGAAACAAGACAGAGATACCTCATCCCTAGCATTATAAAATGCCTTGTAAGGGCTGGAGAGATGGCTTAGCGGTTAAGCGCTTGCCTGAGAAGCCTAAGAACACTGGTTCGAGGCTCAATTCCCCAGGACCCATATTAGCCAGATGCACAAGAGGGTGCATGCATCTGGAGTTCCTTTGCAGTGGCTAGATGCCCTGGCACATCCATTCTCTCTGTCTATCTGTCTCTCTCTCTCTCTCTTTCTCTCTCTCTGCCTCTTTCTCTCTCTGTCTGTTGCCCCCAAATAAATAAAATGAAGAAAAAAAATTAAAAAAAAAAAGCCTCGTAAACCTTGCAAAGCAACACAGATTTTTATATGAAAAAAAAGGAACGCACTTCCAACATGTTTCAGCCACTGAAATTTGGGGTCTCTTTCTCTCACACATCAACCAAATACTAACATCCTGTAAGTTCTGTGGAAATGGCATATATACTGCTTAAAACTCAATTTTCCTGATCTCAGCAGCTCCTCAGCATGCTTCTCTTTCTGCTTGCTTTTCAGTTGCCATACTGAAGCCATACTGCAGGCACTTCTCCATTTCCGCCCTTGTTTCTTTCATTCCATCTGAAAGGAGGACCTTTCTGCACAGCCCTGTGAGTTCACTGTCCAGTTGTAACTTTCGACTTTTTACTCCTTAGCTCAGTATTTCTACCAGTGTTCTACTTGTTACCACCTGACTTCACTGACTTCAAGGTCAACTAGGCCCATAACACATCTTCCCTTTTATGTGGAGCTGGAGACATGCACAGTTTGTGTTTTCCAACATTATCTCCTAATTGTTCCTGCAGTGGAAGGCTTTGTAACATGTTTCTTTTACTTTCTGTGGCTGTGCAGACTTGAATTGAATAATACCCCCCACACACACACACACACCGTTCCATGTGTTTTGAATCTCAGTTCCTTGCTGGTGGCAATTCAGGATATGGAGCCTTGCTGGGGGAGGTGTGTGAGAGGTGGTGGTTCTTGACATTCCCAGTACTTATGACCACTTCCATCCACATGTGGGAGCCAACCTCACTTTTGTTTTTTCTTTCTGCCAGTTGCTGTGGTCACATGGGGTGCCCATCCTTGTCCTGGGGCGTATTGAAGTTTGCCCGCAAGACTGTTAGCTGAACTAAACCATGTTCCCCCATTAAACTGTTTCTGGCTGGGAGTTTTTTTCCCCCAACAACAAGATGGTAACGATAACACTTTACCTTTCTACCAGGGGTGGATGAACTGACGTGGAAGACTCTTGGCATGGAAAGAGAATGAATCGAAAGCACACGAGAGAGTCATGCAAAAGTGTGCAAAGCTCACACTCTGGTGGCTTCCGGTCAAGATGGCGACGGCCTAGCTGCACTACAAACGACAAGGGGAAAAAAAGGTAAGTATTCAAGGGAAATTAGGAACTTTTTGAAGAGGGAGGGCACAGATCCGGGTAAAAGAGGGAAGCACACACCCCCGCCACCCCGCCCGCCGGGGATCGCCGCATTGGGCGCGGCCCGGCGCCCCGTGCGCACCAAGCCCCATACGCACCGGCGACCCGCGCACCGCACCCCACAATCCCTGCGCCCCACGCCCGCGCACCCCCGCCCCCCCCCCAGCGCGCCCCACGCTCGCTATCCACACAGAGGCGCAGCCCGAGCGAACCGAAGCTTCCCCGGCCCCCGGGCGACCAGGCCTGCCCGGCGCCCTCACGTCCCCCAGCGCGCCCCAGACCCCCGCAGCCCACCCCCGCGTGCTTGGAGACACCCACCCCCCGCCCGCCCCACCCCCCTCCCGCCCCACCCCCCGCCCGCCCCACCCCCCGCCCGCCCCACCCCCCGCCCGCCCCACCCCCCGCCCGCCCCACCCCCCGCCCGCCCCACCCCCCGCCCCCCCCCCCCCCCGCCCGCCCCACCCCCCGCCCGCCCCCCCCCCCCCCCGCCCCACCCCCCGCCCGCCCCACCCCCCGCCCGCCCCACCCCCCGCCCGCCCCCCCCCGCCCGCCCCACCCCCCGCGCGCCCCACCCCCCGCGCGCCCCACGTTCCCTATCCACACTCAGCAGGCGCGCCCTAAGCGCCCCACGCCCCGGGCGCCCAGGCGTGCCCTGCACCCCTGCGCCCCCGTGCACCCCGAGACCCCCGCGCCCCACCCCCACCCGCCTCGAGCCCCCCCCCGCGCGCCCCACCCCCACCCCCACCTCCCCCCGCGCGCCCAACGCTCCCTACCCACACGCGGCCCGTGCGCTCCAAGCGCCCCTGAGCGTCCCAAGCCCCGGGCGCCCAGGTGTGCCCCGTGCCCCCCGCATGCCCCGAGACCCCCGCGCCCCACCACCGTGCTCCTCGAGCCCCCCCGCCCCCCCCGTGCGCCCCACCCCCGCCACACGTCCATAGTGCCCCACGGTGTCCTGCAGCGTCACCCAGCGTCCCACGCTCCATCTTACCTCAGCGTGCTCCACACCCCCTGCAAGACCCACGACCCCCTTGACCCCCTCCCCTGCGCGACCCGCCCCCCCCCAGTCAGAGCAACCCGCGGCTTCCCGCAGCGTCCTGCTCACCCCCCGCCCACCCGAGTGCCCCGCGCTCCTAGCCGTCCACCCTCCCCACGCGCTCTGTGCCCCCAGCCCCACGCGCCCCGGAGCATCCGCGCCCTGAGACCTGTGCTCCCTGAAGCGCTCCCTGCCCCCCCCACGCCCCGCCCCGGCGCCTCCCGCCCCCCTCGTACCCCCGCCGCACGCGGCCTGGGCGCCCCTGTAGTCCCGAGCGTGCCCCTGTGTGCCCAGGCGTGCACCGTGCCCCATGTGCCCCACCCCCACGCGTCCTGAGCCCCTGAGTGCCTCAGCGTACCCCGCCCCCCCTCCACGTCCCGCACCCCACGTGCGACCCCCTCAACCCCCCACAAGCCCCGCCCCCCGCGTGCCCAGAGCACCCTGCGGCGTCCCTTGGCATCCCGCACCCCGGTGTGCCCCGCGCCCCCTCCCCACACATGCACCCTGCGCCTCCCCGCGCACCCCGCGCATCCCCCACGTGCCCTGTGCCCCTAGGCCCCCGCGCCTCCCGCAAGCTCCTCCACACCCCCCTGCGCACCCCGTGACCCCCTGCGCACCCTGCGCTTCCCCCCGCGCCCCCCAGGTGCCCCACACCCTGCCGCGCCCCGCACACCCCCCCTGCATGCGCACCCCCCCCCCCGCACCAACAGCGCGCCCCTCGCCCCCTAACTGATCAGAGCACCCCACGCCCCCTGCCCCTCCAGGGCACCCCACCCCGCATCCCCTGTACCCTGCCACCTCCCGCACACCTCACCCTGATTGCCCGGTGTCCCGGCGCACCATGACCCCCCCTCGCCGCGTGCCCCACTGGCTCCATACACACCATCGCACCCCGTGCCCCCTTCTGCCCACCCGCCCACGCACCCTATGCACATCCTGCATGGCGGTGCTCTGATCGGGCACCCACCAGTCACGCCTGCCAGCCTGCTGCACTGAAGCTGAGACCTCCTACCTCGCCCTTGTTCTCTGATCCTGCAAGTAGACCAGCCACGTGTTGCTCGGTTTGCAGGCCTGTGGGGGCCACCCCTGTCGTGAATAGGTGGCTGCCAGATCCCCTGCTGCTGTGCTCACATCACTTGCCGCCAGTCAGCTTCTGCTGTGTCCTGATTCCGTACTCACATCATCTGCCTCTGCACTACAATTGCACATGCAGCAGGCCCACCCCACAGCAAGAGCCACATAAGTCCACACTGAGTCACTAGCGCCAGCGCAGCTGCCATCCCCTACCTGTACATCGCCACCCAGCCCCCACTCCCCTGAGGCGGAAGAGCACAGACTGTTTACAGACCCCAGTGTGCCCAGCCAGAATCTAGGCACCTTCAGGGCTTGCTACCTCAGTCCCCTTTCAAGCTCAAAGGCAGGCAGCTTAGGTGCATTACTGGGTGAGAATTCAGGCAACTTTGGTGCCCCTGCCAGGCTATAGGTAGGCGGCTTTAGTAAGACTGAGCAAAAACCCAGGCTGCTTACAACTGCCCCAGGCTGCCTTGGATTCGCATTAAGCTAGATCCCAGGCTGCTCCACCCACCTACCTGCCCATACACTGACATGGGTAGACCACAGCGCAAAAGAAATAACACGAAAAATAAAATGGAAGAAAATCCAGACAGATCACCCAGTCCAACAAGGATCACAACTAACCAAAACATAGAAGAGTGTTTAGGATCAGAACATCAAGTGGAAGCAATGAACAATGCAACCCTGACCAAACTACTGCTAGAACTGACAGGAAAGCTACAAAGGATAGATAATTGTATGGATGGTACCATCACTAAGCTAGAGCAATATGATTAGACACTGGAAGGAATTCAAAGAGAGCTAAGAGAGTTGAGGGAGAGTGAAAAAAAAGAGGACCTTAAAAATCAGCTGGCCACACTAAATGAAAACATAAAGAAATGCAAGGATGATTTCCAAGAATCAGCAAGAAAATCAGAAAATGAGACAAAAAGGGAGCTGGACAAAGTGATGGAAGTGATACATAGGAAAGTAGTAGAAAATGTAAACTTAATTGAACAAGTCCAAAACTCACTAGAGGCTCTCAAGAATAGAGTCAGCGAAGTGGAAGATAGAAATTCTGATCTGGAAGACAGGATGGAAGAAACAGTTCGAGAGTCCAAAAATTTCAGTAAGTTCAAAAGTTCCTGTGAACAGAACATGAGAGAATTGTGGGATACACTTAAACGTCCTAATATCAGAATCATTGGAATACCAGAAGGAGAAGAATTTCAGACCAAAGGCATGGGGAACTTATTTAACACAATAATTGAAGAAAACTTCCCCCGTCTCTTAAAAGAAAGGCCCATCAAGATTCAAGAAGCAAACAGAACTCCTAACCGACTAGACCAAAGGAGAAACTCTCCAAGGCATATTATCATTAAGACTCTAAACATTGACACCAAGGAAAAAATCCTAAAAGCAGCTAGGGAAAAACAGCACACCACTTTCAAAGGAAACCCCATCAGAATTACTTCAGACTTCTCAATGGAAACTCTCCAAACTCTAAGAAGCTATGGCTTTCAACCCAAACTACTCTACCCGGCAAAAGTCTCCCTTATAATAGATGGTGAAAGGAAAACTTTCCATGACAAAACTCAGCTTTACAATTATATGAACACAAAACCAAACCTACAGAAAGTACTCCAGGAAATTCTCCACAGAGAAGAAACAAATAACCAAACACAAATGCCTACAAGAAGAAGATCACAGCAACCAAACGCAGAGTAGATAGAAAAAAAAAAAAATTAAATTCCATGAAAATGCCAACACACCTCTACCACCACAACATGACAGGGATCAAATCAAATCTCACAGTCATCACCCTAAACATTAATGGCCTTAATTCACCCATCAAGAGACACAGGCTAACAGGGTGGATCAAAAAATTAGACCCCTCAATCTGCTGCCTTCAAGAAACCCACCTTACCACTAAAGACAGAAACCTCCTCAGGGTGAAAGGGTGGAAAACAATATTCCAAGCAAACGGGAATAAGAAACAAGCAGGTGTAGCTATATTAATATCAGATAAAGTTGACTTCAAACCAAAAACAATCAAAAAAGACAAAGAAGGCTACTTCCTACTTGTAAAGGGAACAATCCATCAAGAGGATATTACAATCATAAATCTGTATGCACCAAACACAGGGGCACCGCAGTTCATAAAACAAAACCTACTTGACAATAAAACAGAAATAACCACCAACACCATCATAGCTGGGGACTTTAACACACCATTATCAGTAATAGACAGATCATCCAAACAGAAGCTCAACAGGGAAGTAAGAGAGCTCAACAAAACCATAGAGCACTTAGACCTAACAGACATCTACAGAACTTTCCATCCCAAATCCACAGACTACACATTCTTCTCAGCAGCTCATGGAACATTCTCTAAAATAGACCATATACTGAGTCACAAAGATAGCCTCCACATATTTAGGAAAATCGACATAATTCCCTGCATGATATCAGATCATAATGCTATAGTCCTAGAAATCAACAACAAAAAAACCAACAAGAGCCCCAACGGCAACTGGAAACTGAATAGCACACTCTTAAACAATAAATGGATAGTGGATGAAATAAAAAATGAAATTGAAAAATTCCTGGAATTGAATTACAATGAGAACACATCATACCAAAACTTGTGGGACACAATGAAGGCAGTCCTCAGGGAAAAATTCATAGCACTCAATGCCTTCATAAAAAAGACAGAAAGATCCCAAATCAATAGCCTAACCATCCACCTAAAGGCATTGGAAAAACAAGAAAAATCCAACCCAAAGAGCTCCAGAAGGAAAGAAATAATTAAAATCAGAGCAGAAATTAATGAATTGGAAACCAAGGAAACAATTAAGGCAATTGACAAAACAAAGAGCTGGTTCTTTGAAAAAATAAACAAGACTGACAAACCTCTGGCCAATTTGATCAAGCAAAAAAAAGAGAGACTCCAAATTAACAAAATTCATAATGAAAAAGGAGAGATCACAACAGACATCAGTGAAATCGGCAGAATCATCAGGACTTATTTCAAAAACCTCTACTCCACAAAACTGGAAAATGTGGAGGAGATGGATAAATTCCTGGATGCATATCATCTACCAAAGCTAAACTCAGAGCAGATCAACCACCTCAATGAACCCATCACGCTCATGGAGATTGAAAAAGTAATAAAAAAACTCCCAAAAAAGAAGAGTCCAGGACCAGATGGATTCCCAACCGAATTTTATCAAACCTTCATGGAAGAACTCAAACCAATCTTCCTAAAACTGTGCCACACAATTGAAGAACAGGGAAAACTACCCAACTCCTTCTATGAAGCTAGTATCACCCTAATCCCAAAACCAGGCAGAGATGCCACAAGAAAAGAAAACTATCGGCCTATTTCCCTAATGAACATAGACGCAAAGATCCTCAACAAAATTCTCGCAAACCGAATCCAACAACACATCAAAAGCATTATCCACCTTGACCAAGTGGGATTTATCCCAGGAACACAAGGGTGGTTCAACATACGAAAATCTGTCAATGTAATACACCACATAAACAAGCTTAAACATAAAAATCACATGATCATTTTGATAGATGCAGAAAAGGCCTTCGACAAGATACAACATCACTTCATGATCAAAACATTGGAGAGAATCGGCATGGCCGGTTCACATCTTAATATAATAAAGGCAATATACAAAGCTCCAAAGGCCCAAATAATACTTAATGGAGAGAGACTGGATGAATTCCCATTGAGATCAGGAACAAGACAGGGATGTCCTCTCTCACCTCTGCTTTTCAATATAGTTCTGGAAGTCCTAGCCAAAGCAATAAGGCAGGAGAAGGAAATAAAAGGTATACAATTTGGAAAGGAAGAAGTTAAGTTAGCGCTATTCGCCGATGACATGATTGTATATGTAAGAGACCCGAGAGATTCCATCCCAAATCTCCTGAAGGTGATTAACTCCTACAGCAAAGTAGCAGGATACAAAATCAATGCACAAAAATCGGAAGCATTTCTGTATGCAAATGACAAAGACACAGAAAAAGAAATAAAGGACATAGTCCCATTTTCAATAGCAACAAAAAAAATAAAATACCTTGGAATAACGTTAACCAAGGAAGTAAAAGATCTATACAACGAAAATATAAAAACTCTCAAAAAAGAAATTGAGGAGGACTTGAAATGATGGAAAGACCTCCCATGCTCCTGGATAGGCAGAATTAACATTGTGAAGATGACAATCCTACCAAAGGCAATATATAGATTTAACGCAAGTCCAATTAAAATCCCTACAGTGTTCTTCACAGACATAGAAAAAATGATCTCAAATTTCATATGGAAAGGCAGAAGGCCTCGCATATCCAAACATATCCTCAGCAAAAGAAATACCTCTGGTGGCATCACCATACCCAATATAAAGTTATACTACAAAGCCATAGTAATAAAAACAGCATGGTACTGGGATAAAAACAGGAGTATAGACCAATGGAATAGACTTGAGGACCCAGATTTTGGGCCAAGCAACTATAGCTACTTGATATTCGACAAAGGCCCAAACAATATAGACTGGAAAAAAGATAGCATCTTCAACAAATGGTGCTGGACAAACTGGATAACCACATGCAGGAAACTAAAACTTGATCCACACATTTCACCATCCACAACACTCAAATCCAAATGGATCAAAGACCTCAACATAAGACCAGAAACTTGAAAACTACTGGAAGAAAATTTAGGAAGTACCTTCCATGATATAGGAATGGAAAAAGACTTCCTGAATAAAACCCCAGTGGCTCAAGTTCTTAAACAGTCACTCAACCACTGGGATCATATGAAGCCGAAGAGTTTCTTTACAGACAAGCATATAATAAGCAAAGCCAATAGAATACCCACAGAATGGGAGAAAATATTTGCAGGTTATCCAACTGATAGAGGCCTTATCTCTAGAATTTACAAAGAACTCAAAAGTCTAAACAATAAGAAGACAAATACCCCACTCACAAAATGGGGCACAGAGTTAAACAGGCAATTCACAGAGGAAGAGATACAAATGGCAAACACACACCTAAGAAAATGTTCATCATCCCTAATCATCAGAGAAATGCAAATTAAAACAACTATGAGATTCCACCCCAATAAGGATGGCCAACATCAAAAGGTCAAATGAAAATAAATGCTGGCGAGGATGTGGAGAAGCAGGGACACTCATTCACTGTTGGTGGGAATGCAGGATGGTACAACCACTTTGGAAAGCAATATGGAGACTCCTGAAAAAGCTGACTATAGAAATACCAACAGACCCAGTTATACCATTACTGGGCATGTACCCTAAAACCTTCAAACCAAAAGCCAGAGAGATTTGCTCAACCATGTTTGTAGCAGCTCAATTCGTAATAGCTAAAAGCTGGAATCAACCCAGATGTCCATCATTAGAAGAATGGATAACAAAGATGTGGTATATCTACACAATGGAATTCTATACAGCAGTAAGAAAAAATGACATAAAGAAATTTGAGGAAAAATGGTTGAACCTGGAACAGATCATTCTCAGCGAACTTACCCAATCACAGAAAAAAAATCGACACATAGTCTCACTCATCTGCAACACCTAAACTGAATCTGCCCAAGATGCCTTACATACCCAGGAAGCACCTCATGGACTAGACAATAAGATGGATGGGAGGGCAGGGAGGGAATCAAAGGGTGGAAAACAGTAATCTGGACCCAAACGGCAATGGCACCATAAAATTCTACTTCCTAAAAGACAGACCAAATGGCTGAACCTTCACTAGACCCTTACAGGAAACACCTGAACCACAAGACACTGGAGAGGGTAGGATCAAGACTGACCTAAATCTCCTACATCTTCCCTCCCTCCCACTCCCCCTCTCCCCTCTATCTCTCTCCTCTCTAACTCTTGTATATTAGTTATCTTTTTCCTCAATTTCTTAGTGGACACTGACCTGTAACCCCCACTTCCAGCTTGGGCCTACCATCCACAATGAGCTTTTGATCAGAGAAACCTACAAGGTTTCCCAAAAAAATGACAGACTTCTGTCAGAGTACTTGATGACCCACCAAAGGCCAGTGATAAGACACTATTGCTGAAGACTCCATACACAGCTGACGCGTAAAATGGAATGACATGGCTGGAAGCCAGGAGAGAGTCAATCCCCAGACAGTCAGCGTGTCTAGTGCCAGAAGGCGCTACATAGGCAACTGGGGGAAATGACCAAGATCTGTCCAAGCAACACACTGTTTACCCTAATTAACAACAAATAACCGGATGTGATGCCCACACAAGTGCAATAGTGGTACACAGCCATGGTGAGGAATCAATTGCTCTTGATTTGGCTAACTGATCCACTCAGTGGTACTAGACCCTTAGCTGGAGCTGGGAAACAAGTCAGAACCATACCCAAACACAAGCCCACTCTACAATATCAAGCTACCATCAATCACGGGGTATAAGAGGGCCTAAACCTATCAAACTGTCTATCAAAAAAGTAAGTGTTATCTCAATTTTCCGGGTGCTAACTTACTCTCCGTTGGAGAATCTGCTTCTCTTTTCCAGATAGATGCAGATCCTAAGAAGAGAGCTGCCCCAACATACCTCAAAAGGGGCCCAACTGAAACTAAGGACAACTGGCAAAATTAGCAAGGGTGATGTTTTCCTGTGAACCAGATACCAGCACAAAGGGGAAGGAGATCAACGCAGAGAAAAATCAACTCCTACCAAATCAGAGAGCCAGAGACCCAGAGACCCCCAACACCTCAGCACTGAAGCAGACCAAAAATGAACCCAACATGGCTCAGGGAAATCTTGCGGAAGAGGGGGCGGAAAGAATGTCAGAGTTACATGTTGGGTCATGATTTGCAGAGACATTTATCATACTAATAACTGGGGGCTAACTCCACAATGCACGACCCATTTTCATTAACAAGGAGGGTCTAATGGGAGGGGGTAGATCACAGATGAGCCTAAATAATGGTACCAAACTGCCTGTATTCACTGAAATGAAAACTAATAAATTAAATTAAAAAAAAAAAAAAAGCTCACACTCTGCTGCCTCTGCTGTGGCAAGCGACTTGACCTTTTCCAGCCACCTTCCCCAAGATGGTCCTCAATTCCCTCATATAAATGTCTCCATTATGTTCAGTAGCATCAATTGCACAATAAAATGTACGCCCTTACCTCAGTTGCAGAACAGAATGTCCATTATCATTAATGATGTTCATCACCTGAGGAAGGAGTCAATTGACCTCTTAGCAGATGCCCTCCAGCTACATAACCAGGCCTCTCTGGGGACTAGGTTTGCATTGGGTAGGACAGGATTAATTCAGAAAAAAAAAGAAATATATATATATCTCCTCTGGCCTATTTGAACTTAAGTAGAATACAAATGACCTACTTTGACAATATATTTAACTTTTCTCACAGTTACTATTTTTATCTAACTCTTTGTTGCCAAAGTGTTTATGTGAAAAGATTTTTAAACTCTCATACCTACACCTATGCTAGAATGTTAATTTTTTTCTAACAGCAGCATATTGTTGAGAAGCAGCTACAGCAGGGAGTAAGCAAGAAATTGGTATTAGCAAGAAATAGAAAGTGATTCTCAAATGAAGACTGTAGAAGCAAATTAAGAAAAAAAAATATTCCATTTGACATGAATTTCTGACCTGATGGCATGCCCAGACACTTAAAGGAGGAACAATATGTCCAAAGAGAATACGATTTATGACATAAGTGCATGAAAAAAGAATCAGGTGATGGGAACAGCATCTGAGGAGATAAACGACCCATCGCACTTCAGCCAGGCCCCAGCTGAAACCACAGAGGAATTGGGGACATGAGCAGGAGTGCTGCTTTCTCGGTGAACCTGATACCAGCAAATTATCAGCAAATTGGTGAAGGAGAGAGACACTGAGGACACGCAACCCCTACCAAAGCAGGAATCCAGAGGCTCCTAAGTGTCTGTCATTGAAGTAGACTTAAAATGCACCCAACATGGTTCAGGGCATTTTGCAGAAGCGGGTGCAGAAAGATTGTTAGAACCACAAGTTGCGACACTATGCACAGAGACATTGCCTCTCCCCCACCCCCCAATGCACGACCCACAATCCCCATGGGGTTGACCTAACTCCCCAGTGAGGAGAGCCTCTTCGGAAAAAAGGCCAGGGAAGAGGGAAAGGATGGTACCAACATGTGTTGTTTACATACTAAGCATATCCATATCTAATAAAAGTAAGTTTATAAAAAAGAATCAGGTGAACTTTTCATAAGAAAAGCACAGTTAGGGCTGGAGAGATGGCTTAGCGGTTAAGGCGTTTGCTTGCAAAGCCAAAGGATCCCAGTTCGACTCTCCAGGACCCACTCATCTGGAGTTCCTTTGCAGTGGCTGGAAGCCCTGGTGTACCCGCTTTTTTTTTTTCTCTCTCTCTCTCTCTCCCTCTTTCTCTCTCTCAAATAAATAAATAAAATATATTTAGAAACAAAAAAAGAAAAAGAAAAGCACAGTTACTCTGATAGACAATCTAAGAAAAACTACCTTGGTATAGCGGTCTATGCTTACAATGCCAGCATTCAAGAAGCGGAGGCAGGAGGGTAATGAGGTGTGGGGCTGGTCTTGAGTACATGGCAAGATCCTGTTTCATAAACAAAAAACTTACAAATTTCACCAGTTGTGTATTTAGTCCTTAAGCTTCTGAATCAGCAGTATTA